>NC_031990.1:73195286-73285596 GCF_001879085.1 Nicotiana attenuata
ACTTTTGGCGGTTTCCTTTGCTACATATCTTACTTTCTGGGTTGTTGAAAACCCCCCGATATGGCCATATCGATGATATATGAGCTCAGAGTACAAAAGCCATTTGCCAGATCTGTGTTATGGACGGCTCTGACTATCTTCAAAGAGTCTAGAAATCTGTGCACGGCTACAACTCTGGGGGCAACCAAATATTTGTGCCTCAACGGAACCTCATCCTTTCCAATGTAGCCAGCTATTTCCTCTAATGTCGGGGTAAGCTCAAAGTCCGAAAAATGGAACACATTATGTGCTGGGTCCCAACATGTAACCAGTGCTCTAATAATATCTCCCCGAGGCGCAATATCGAGCAAACCGGTAAGCCCTTTCAAATGTTTCTTGACTGCATCTTGCCCTTCTCCGCCTAAGTCGTTCCACCATAGACGTAACTCCAAAGGGACTTTATGCGTGATTGAAAATAATTCATTTTGAGTCGTGCTCATCCTGCACATTTATTAAGGTGATTTTAATCACTCATTTTGACCTAAAAGAGAAAAATGGCACAATCCTGTTCAAATTGCCAATTTAAACAAACAGCCGGTATTGCGGATACAGCCTTTCAGCACTTCGTAAAGAAGATTTTAAGGCTGTGCCTGCTAACCGTTTAGAAAATGACTCAGGGTGGCTGTTCTTGCAAAAATAGCCTTCCGGCGCCCTTTTAGGGACATTTGGCTTATTTTTGACGAGAATGGCGTCACCCGACTTATTCATGATGAAATTAAAAAAATTTGGCATTTTTGGCTATTTTTGCAAAAGGGGAGGTTGGACCCGATGAGGGTTGCCTACGTATCTCGCATCCGGTGAGAATCAAACCTGCGTAGTTCGGGCAAATAAATCTAACTATTTTGAAAACAAGACTCCTTTTGTTTTTTGTTGGCAAATACACTATTTCTGAAAGCAAGATTCTTTTTTTTTTATATTTTCTTTTCAGTGGCAAATAAAATAAATTAATTTGAAAATAACACTCTTTTTGTTTTCCTTTTCCATTGGCAAACTTAAAAAGAACTTTTCTTCTTTTTTTTTCATTTTCTCAAAAATTCGGCAGCATTTCGGCACTACTTGGATATTGGTTTTTCTAATATAGGTAATTAACTCTCCACACTACTATTTTCTCTTTTCCCCTTTTTGTTTTTCAATTTTCCAGATATTCAAAGCCGGTCAGCATGTGAGTCCAAAACAGATAAATGCACAAGTAGGATGCATCAGGATGGTCCATTATTCCGGGTACACCTGTCCTAGACGGACCCAACCCCTGTGTTGAGTCCCCTAAGTCAAAATGCACGTGATGCAGATAAGCGTTCCTACTAGGGATCCGGCATGAAGTCAAGTTCTTCTAGGTTCAAAACCTGGGTATGTGTTCTAGACTGTGTACCCGAGCGGACAACTCGAGTCGAGGAGGGGGCTACGTACCGGGAACCAAAGGGCCATCCGGCTTAGTAACTTGTCCGGCCTATTTCTTATTTCAGGGTATTGACACTAACAGAATAGGGAGTCTCAACCAGTAAGCACATCCCCGGAGGTGAGAAGAGAAGGGTTTCGGCACAGTTTATATACAGTTCAGATAATATCAAAGTGGTAAAAAGCAACATTTTGCACATTTAGCATGAAACATGTAGAAAAATCAGATAAAGCCAAACATAACAATTATTCTAAGCTCGAATTCTTAAACCCTGAACCGAAGTTCTGGGTTTGTGTCCCCAGCAGAGTCGCCAGAGCTGTCACACCTCCTTTTTCACACACTTACCCTGAAGGATAAATGTATAAGGGAGTTTTTCCATTTAAAGGACAATCGGAACGGGATTTATTATTAATATTCAGAGTCGCCACTTGGGAGATTAATGGTGTCCCAAGTCACCGGTTGAACCCCGATCCGAGGAAATTATGACTCTGTTAACGGTCCGCGAACCAGAACTCCGAGTAAGGAATTTTGTTAACCCGGGAGAAGGTATTAGGCATTCCCGGGTTCCGTGGTTCTAGCACGGTCGCTCAACTGTTGTATTTGCTTTTATCTTATTTTAAAACATATTCTAACCTATGTGCCTTTTATTTTAACCGCTTTTATTTTATGTCTTTTTAATAAGAATTGCAACGTCGTGAAAATGCGTTTCGAACCACATCGCACCAGTGCACCCGTGGTTGTCAACACATTTCGACTCCGTTGAGATTTGGATTTGGGTCACATAAATGTGCACCCGAGTTTAGGAAAGTAATATTATTAAAAACGCGCCTAAAGTGACTAACGCGTTATTATCTTTGCGAGGGCCATGGAAAGTTCGCTAAATGGCTCGCCTCGGATTCTAAGGATCAAAACAAAGATTAATCAAAGTGAGGGCCGCGCAATTGTTATTTTGTTTGGGCGTGGCGCACCTCAATCTATTCTAATTTTTAAAAGGGGGAAAATTAATTACGTTGGGAGGGCCATAAACTATTTGTAATCTATTATGGCTCACCTCCCCTAATTGATGGACCTAATCAATTAAACATAGGAGGAGTCCGGATTCGGGCCCAAAGCGAGCCTTTTGCTTAGTGAGGACATGCGCACCCAAAATAGATGCCCTTTAGGCAAACTCGGCCACCCGTAGGCCCGATCTCCATAACCAAACATTTGTATTACCAATTCAATGCAACACTGTATGAGAACATGCGATTGAACTACACCCCTACTTCTGAATTTTCTACTGCCGAAAACAGATTAACTAGCTTAAGCCTCCAATTTTATTCTAGCACATAAACATGGGATTGAAGATTTGAATAATGGCACAAATTGTCAGAGCTAAAGTCAAACTCGTTTTTTTTTAACAAGCCTGGCCCAAAAGTGACCCCAGATTCGAACATGAGTAGTTTCCAACAATGCCCAGATCTAGCTCGAGTCTGCAATCCAACTCCAGGGCCCTTTTTAATTTTACTTCTTAAATGCAGGTAAATGGCCAATTACAGAAGTGAAGTGCTCAAAACTAAAAGAAAAACAAAGGAGGAACAATTGAGTTGCAGATTGTAAATCAGGTGTTCGTGAAGCTAAGACTATGGGAATCCTATGTTAAAACATGGACCACAATTCAAATAATGGTCAATTCATCCCTCTATTTGCCGCAGAGTTGATACACATACTATCCTGAAACCATTCTGTGTCCACACACTGCTCCGAATTTACAATTTAACTAACATTTGGGACACGATAATAAACTTTGAAGATACGTGAAAACTGACACACTATGAAAAGTGATAGAACCTAGCAACTCTCCAAATCATTTCTACATTCCCGCTAACATGGATTTCAGAATTAAGCTACACTACTAGAACTAAAATAACCCAAATAAGATATAGATAAGTCCCACAGTCCATAGTTAATTACAATATGAGAGTTGTTTGTGCTTAAATTGGAAATCAACTACAACTATACTGTGAGTAAGTAAAGGGATATGAGCATCAGGCAAAGAAACACAGAGCAAAACATAATAGTGCTTCCATTCCATCCTCAAATCAGAATTTACATCGTGAAGGATTTGAACTGGTACCTGGGAATTAGAGAGAAAACAAGGAGAGTAAGGAATCAATAAACTGCAGCAGCAGAACCCCAGCAATCACAGAGCAGACCAACAGAATGATTTTTAAACCCAAGAAATGAAGTAGTGCAGCCCAGAAACCAACCAAACCAGCAAACTTCCAGATTCAACCTCAATGACAGACCTCAACCATTCCATGTTCCAACAATCAGAAATTGAATCGAGAAATGAGGATTCAAATTACCAAACTAAAAAAACCTCAATGGAACAGTGTTTTTCTTTTGAGAGTTTACAGCTATTTTTGATTCCCTGTATAGTTTTCTATTGTTTTTGGCTTTCGAATTTTTGCATTTCTGCTTCCAAAATCTGGAAAACTGAGGAGTACTTTTTGGGACGAGCGTTTTTGGAGGTTCAAAAACTTGTGAATCAAGGCAAATGAATGCCTATTTATAGGTGAACTTAGGGTCCAATTAGATTAATTTCCCTTTACCCCATTAGTCCCTATTTTCAATTCTATTTTTATCCTTTTTTCTGACTTGTCACACAAGTAACTACCCTAAGTTTATTGAAATCTGCACTATAGTCCATCCTAGAAGGTTCTATACCCATTACAATTCCTTTTCTATCCTTACATTGGTTCTAAAATTACCAAATCTTGATTAAACTACCCTTTTCCATGCCTAAACTACCCTTAACATCCCCTGAAATTACTGACCAAGCTAGAATTAACTGACCCAGCCCCTTAACCTTAGTAGTAACCATGGTTAATTACCCAAAAGAAAAGAGGAATTCAGCTAAAACCAAACAAACCCTACAGTTGAACTAACTACTCAACCCATTGATCAGAATATGGAATTTCTAACTAAATTGTTAATCCAAACTAAGCTAATTCACCAAACAAGTCAACAATTCAAACTAAATTGAACTGGGGTCGAATCATCAATGACTTACTCACTCGACAACGATATTCAAACCAGCAGAAAATCAAAGCAAAATTGAACCAAAAACTAAAGACTAAAATCAGCATCAATTATTATTAAGAAGCATTAATTAAATGAAAGAAAAACCTACTGACTTACTCCAACATTAATCCTACGCCCTAGCACACTGATTAACAACAAAGAACTATGATGACAAAACTTAAAAGAACAAATTCGTGTTGTATATTATTAGAATTCAGCCGACATGAACAGAATAGAAACAATAAGGATTACTGAGTCTAAAAAAAACTTGAATCGATTATTCATGAAGCAAAACAATAATGAGAGCGAAATTAAATCAGATAACTAAACAACCTAAAGAATTTAAGAAACTTACTGGTTTTAACTTCTAAAGTCTTGCCACTTCCCAGATTAAAAATTCGAACATCTCCGGTGAGATTTGAATGCGACTGACGATGGATTCAGCATGAGGGAAGTGAGGGGATCACATGGCATCAATTTGGTGAGGTTTGGGAAATTTAGGGTTTTGGCCGGAACTTTGATCGGAGATTCGAGGAGTTCGGCGGGGATTCGAGGGACGGGGTTTGGGGGTTTGGAAAGAGGAGAACAAGGCGGTTCAGGGGTGTTAGTTTGGACGAGTTTGGAAGCGACGCCGCCGTAGGCGGCGGAGGCGGCGTCCACAGATTTGAAGATTCGAAGAGATCGACTATGATTCGAAGAAAAAGGCTTGGGGATTTAGAAAGAGGGGGGTGAGAGGATGGTGCGGTGTAAATTTGGGACCCTTTGGAGACCGGCCGCCGCCGTGAGGCGATTTCCGGCGGCGGTCCAAGGCGGCGAACGGTGGCGTTATGCCGGCGATATTAGGGGTAGTCTGAGATGAGGAATGAGGGGTAGGGGGGTAGATTCCGACATTGATATATCAAAACTAACCCACTTCCCAGCCGTTGGATCAAAGATCCTCGACGGCTGGGATTACTCCTTGACAAAACGATGCCGTTTCACTGGGGGGGACAGGCCGGGTTTGGGGCAAACCTGGACGGGCGTGACACTGGTTTGGGCTGGGTGAAGTCAATTAAATGGCCCAATTAGGCATTATTCAGGCAGCCCCTTTTTAATTGCTTTTGTTTTCATTTTTACTTCTTTTATTTATTTTTTTATTTCATTTTGTATTATTATTTTTTTTCCTGATTTTATAAAAATGCGAAAATTAAAATGAGACCTAATTTATTTCCAAAATTTGGCTAATTAATTCCTATTTAAAGTAAACTCAAGACCAATTCAACAACTAACAATTAAAAATGCAAAAAAAATGGACTATTTTTGGTTATTTTCCTTAAAAAAAACAACTTGACCACTAAGTAATCCTTAAATATGAAATTAGATCCTAAATGCAAATGTCAGGCATATATTTTTTTATATTTTTAATATGAAATAAAATGCACAAATAAAATGCAAACAATTAACAGAAAATAACACAAAACTCACAAAAGTGTAAAATAATGAAAGAGAAATTATTTTGTTTGAATTTTGGGAATAATTCATATATAGGGCAAAAATCACGTGCTCACAGCAATAATTAAAAAGAAATCATGTTGACATGTATTTGCACATTAAGGAAGCGATAAATACAGCAGTTTCATAATTTAAAGCAATAAAGGAAAGAAAACAAGGAAGAGATGTCAGTTTTGCTTCTAAAGAAGAAATTAAATGCTGAAAGGAATTAAACAGATAATTGCACATAGAGAGAGGTACAAATTCACAAGAATAATCTGAAATGGTAAAAGCCTAAAAATCCCCCAGCAGATTCGCCCCCCTTTTTCCCTCTTTGCATCGAAAAATTGGGTTTATGACATTTTGGGTATAGGACAACTCATTCCTGTCGGGAACTTGGTTTTGCATTTGAAAAGTCGCCGCCTAATGATTTAAGGTGCATTAGGACACCTATAAGGTTCACTTCTAAGTTTGTTTGATAACCAGAGATAGGTTAAGGGCTTGAAATTATCCTGAGGGGAAGGTGTTAGGCACCCCTCAAGATCCACTAGTGTGGTTCCCGGCCAGATAGTTCTTTGTGAATTTGTGCAATTAACAAGTAAACAAATAAGGCTCAAATAAGAGGGGATTTTAATACACAAGTGTTTGGAAGTGGTAAAAGTAAAATAGAGTTTGCAAAGAAATCATTAAAGGGTGATTTTGAAAAGAAGTTACAATTCTATAAATATTTAAAGGGAAAGAAAGGGGAGGGGGAGGTCCTAGGTTTATTTACAATATGGATCACATCAATGCAATACCCGGTAATCAGTCCTCGAGAGAGGGGCTACACGTGGTATTAGCGCACCGGTCATCATATCCATATCTACCCTTCCCACCCCGTCGAGGTACTAAAGCGCAGATTGGTCTCGACCACTATTGCATGCTATTACCCGTCCCATTCCTATCAATCACGGAGGCACTTAGGACTACTATTCCTAAATGGGAGGGATATTAGGCTGACTTTGAGGTTCCAAAAGGTGAAAAAGCTAGGGCGACATATAAAACACATAGGACTGCACATTAAGGGGGAACATGTAAACACCTAAAAAGGCTCATGTATACCTCCTCAAGCAAAGCATATAAATAGCATGACTTAAACACAATCAAGGCCAGAATTTAAAGTACTAAGACAGGGGAGTTTTAGTTGTTGAAGCAGACCAATTTATTACATAACTCAGATAAGAAGTCTGAATCAGGCCTGCCTGCTGGTTGTAGCAATTACTAATTAACAAAGGCGAATTCAGTTTTATTATTGTTATCACCTAAGGCTTGCCTAGGTGTTTGGGTGAGATCCTATAAACACGATATCCATTACCAATTCAGAATGGGGCAAAGCAGTTAAAAATTCTAGAATAAACGATTTAAGATCCTATAAACATGCTTTCTAAACCGTATTAAAGGGAGAGAGTCATTGAAAATTAGTTCAGAACAGTGAGAGTTAGGCTGATTTTAGACTAGACTGGTTTCAGACAATGACATCTATTATTGCTGATTTTAAATCCTATAGACATGATATCTATTATTGCTGATTTTAATTTCTATAGACATGATATCTAGTTGAACGTGAAATTCTGCCTACAAACTGATTTTCTTTCCTTCTTTTGAACCTGTTAGCCCCGTTAAACAAGTGATTCCTCAATTAAAGGGGAATCACTTGGTTGATTGATTCTGACTATTGATTGTTTCCATATTTGTATTGAACTTTACTTATTGCCTTATTTCTCACATGTTTTCAAAAACTATAAAAACCCACCTCCTTTTCTTTCAAAGGGACGGAAAAAAAAAAGAACAAGGAATAAAAACACTTGAGTTCAGACACACGCTCCACCAAAATCTCTCTCTTTTCTCTGTTGCTACTTGTGGTGCTGCCTTACCTAGCCGGCTGAAAGCCAAGGCTAGGCTGTGGGAAGCTTGCTTACTTTTTCTCTGCATTTGCATCTTTACTGGTATGTTCTAACTAATTCTCAGCATCAACAATAACATATTTCTTTACTATTTCCTGCACCCTTGTTTGTTTCCTGTTTGTATTTAATCAAGTTCCATTGTTAAGCATGTTGTAATCTGCCCCTTTCTAGTCTGAATTAATGCTTTCTTATGAATTATGTCAGTCACTTATTATGGCTTATGAATCCTAGACCCCCATACCCAAGGTGTTTGGTATCTGTGGTTGGTTTGGGGCATGACAGCATTGGGCATTGTTGTGCATGACCCAAACCTGATCCCCCTGGGATCATAACCTCCATGTCCCCTCTATATATTGTGTCTTCTGATTGGTTTATAGGCATGCCAGCACCTTCTATTGCTGTGCATGCCCAAATCTAATCCCTACCTAAGGATATATGCTATCTTGCAATGTATTCCCAAACCCCTGACCCCCTTTGTATGAAATTATTAACTCTGTGCTTTACTATTACTGTTTTCCCATCATCCCTTACCCTTCCTTTCTCCCCTCAGTTTTTAAATCTCCATTCCTGCACTTCCACGATATTCTTAGACTTGAGTTCTGCCCCTCTTGTATGAGCCTTGCCTTGGGACCCACGAGCTCCCTCTGAACTTGGACACATAAGGGCTGGCCCTTCCACACTACACTTACCTCTATCTGGTTCTATAAACCTGGGTGTAAGCACTGCCCGGGGTCCTTTGAGACCCTTAGGAAACTCTGACACACCCAGGTCTGAGAAAGGCTTTGAAACAAGTGGTATTTGAGGCGTTTTGTTCCATAACTCAGAGAGGAAGTCAGAATCAGGCTTCCTATGGTTGTATTTTCCTATTTTACATATTTTCTTGATGTAATTCAGCAACTGGTCTGTAATAATTTGTAATAAACACTCGGGGTTGGCTAGTGGAAATGGGATGGGTAATTATGTATGCTCAAGGGTAGAAAACAGGCTCATAGGATTTGTGTTCTGAATGATTCAATTCTGCATTTAGAAAGCATGCCTATAGGAGTAATTTTAAATCCTACATGTTCAATTCTGCATTTAGACACCATGTCTATAGGATTTATTATAAATTTTGCACGTTTGACTCTACACCTGGATAATATAGGACTTTATTTAAAATTCGGCACGCTTGTTACCACTTAGACAACATGCTCTAGGATCTAACGGCTATAAGCAGATATCATGTTCATAATGTTAAAATCAGAATTTTCTAGAGATCGTGCCTATAGGAATTCCCAAGTAAAATCCTGCTTGTTTCCATTTCGCGTAGATATCATGTCCATAGGAATTAAAGTCAGCAATAATGGATATCATCATCTGCAGAGTATGAAACTAGTCTAATTTAAATTAGTTTCACTCTGAACCAGTTTTTTTTTAACAACCTTATTCCCTATTTAACACGGTTTAGCAAGCATGCCTATAGGATTTCAAACCGCTCGTTTTTTAAATTTGCCACATTCTGAATCAATAATAGATACCATTGTGACGACCCGGCCGGTCGTCTTAAGAATTAACTCCCCGATACCCTATTAACTGCTTCCCCTAAGTTCTTTTCTGCTATTTTGGTTTGCTGGGACGTTCGGTTTTGAGTTTCCGAGAGTTTTGGGACACTTAGTCCCTAAATGATAGCTTAAGTGTTGGAAAGTTTCCCGTAGTCGAAACAGTGTGAAGACGGCCTCGGAATGGAAACCCGATGGTTTCGTTAGATCCGTTATGTGATTTCGGGGTTGGGAGCGTGTTCGGAATGTGTTTTGGAAGTCCGTAGCTGATTTAGGCTTGAAATACCGAAGTTTGAATTTTTGAAGTTTCCGGTCCGATAGTGAGTTTTTGATCCAAGGGTCGGAATGGAATTCCGGAAGCTGCATTAGCTCCGTCATGTCATTTGGGATGTGTGTCTAAAATCTCGGGTCATTCGGACGTGATTTAGTTAGGTTTTTGATCGAAAGCGTATTTTGAAGATTTGGAAGTTCATAAGCTTGATTTTTGGTTTGATTCGTCGTTTTGATGTTGTTTAAGGTGATTTGAAACTTCGAGCGAGTCCGTGTTAGGTTATATGACTTGTGTGTGCGATTAGACGGGGTCCCGGGAGCCTCGGGTGTATTTCGGGTGGGCTACGGGTTATTTTCTTCCATTTTTGAACTGCTGAAACTGCTGCTTTTGATACCCTCTTACGCGATCGCGAAGCATCTCCCGCGATCGTGATGCCTTACTTTGCCCACTTGGATATTTTCCTCTTCGTGTTCGCATAACTCCTCCCGCGTTCGCGAAGCCCAGTTTATTTCCTCTTCGCGTTCGCATAGACTACCTCGCGTTCGCGTACCTCTGCTATGTCCGCTCTTCGCGTTCGCGTAGAGCAACTTCTGGACCTCGATATTTTCCTTCAACGCGTTCGCATTCATGCTTCCGCGATCGCGAAGCACTGTTTTTCTCTTCTCCGCATTCGCGTTCTCATCATCACGTTCGCGATGTACATTTCTGGGCCTTCTCGAATCTCCTCTATGCGATCGCGATCGTTGTTCCGCGATCGCGGTGAACAAATCGCTGGGCAGACAGAATTGAATCCCAAATTCGAGGGTTTCACCATTTTATCACATTTTGACTTCTAGAGCTCGGCTCTTGGCGATTTTTGAAGGGATTTTCACCTGGGCGACTTGGGTAAGTGCTTCTCACTGGGTTTAGACTAATTTCCATGAATCTCCTCTTAATTTCATCTTTAATTTCGGATTTTTGAATGAAAAATGGGTAAAACTTCATAGACCAAATTATTGAGTTTTGAGTGGGTGTTTGACCTCCGATTTGGGAGATTTTTGTATGTTTAGACTCGTGAGAGTGTGAGGGTTCTGAAAATGTAAAATTTATCCGATTCTGAGACATTGGCCTGAGGGGCATTTTGGTCATTTTGCCTAATTTCGCGCTTTAGCCTTGAATTAAATAGTAGAATCAGTTGCTCGAGATGTTATTTACAATGTGTGATTTAATTGAATAGATTTGGGCCATTTGGAGTCGAGTACTCGTGGCAAGAACGTGGTTGCTAGTTGATTTTAGCCGGTTCGAGGTAAGTATCTTGCCTAACCTTGTGTGGGGGACTTCCCCTTAGGATTTGAGTCTTCTTTGTTGATTGTATTCCTTGTACGCGAGGTGACGAGTGCGTGCTCGAATTTATTTGTGGAAAATTGCCCCTTTTAGGATCTTAGATCCTTGTAATCACCGACTTTGAAGTTGTTCTTGATACGATTGAGTTCCCTGTTATTAGTTTCACCTCTACATGACTTACTTGGAATTTATCTGCCCTTTATGGTTATTCTTGTTGCCTAATTGACTTTTACTTGTTTAACTGAAGACACTTACCCTTCTATAGTCACATATCATTCCTAACTGCTTGTCTTTATCTGGAAAGCATTATTTCTATCTCTCGTGTAATTAATTGGTCTTAATTGGAAAGAAGTTAGATATCCTATGTTTAGTTGATATTTCCTTAATTGTAATTATTTGATTCATTTTAACTTCCTTGTTGTTGAACTGAGTATTTTTGGAATCGTTGTTTTGTATTATTTCTCCCTTGTTGAGTTGTTCTTATTGCGCTTAGTATTTCTCTGTTACAGTTATTCCTTATGAGTTAGTTGTACCGTCTTTTGGTGAATGGAAATACCTGAGTTGATTCTCTTGCTCGTTCCTGTATATATTGTCATTGTTGTGTGGTACTTGAGACTATGATGCATGAGGTTTCTGCCGTGCGGTCGTTGATACTATGATGCACGAGGTTTCTGCCGTGCGGCTGTTGGTACTGTGATGCACGAGGTTTCTGCCGTGCGGCTGTTGGTACTGTGATGCACGAGGTCTCTGCCGTGCGGCTGTTGTGGAAGGGTTGCACGAGGTCTTTGCCGTGCTATTGTTGCTATTGATGTTTTTGCACAGGCGGCGTAATAAGGCGGGATATGTTATATGCTTATCTGTGGGTTGCGCATGTGGCGGAATAAGGTGGGAACATTGTGATGCATGTGTGGCGAAATAAGGCGGTGCCTATTATATTATTATTTGCACGCGTGGCGTAATAATGTGGGCTATGTCTGGGGTTGATTGTAAAGAATTGTGACGGCCTGTGGAGGCATTCCTATTTGTTTAATATTGTGATTGTGGGTTGTTTACCTGTATGAGCTTTACCGCTTGGAAGTTGTGAAGAAACATTGTACGTGCGGCCCGTTCTCCTTTTCATGTGTACTAGTTGGTAGAATTCCTGTTAAAAACACTTGCACAAGCATACACGTAGTTGAACACTCCTATTAGAGTTGAATTCCTCCTGATTTTGCTAAGGGTGAGGTACGCCCTCGTTTATCTATTTTTATACGTGAGAGTGGCCCTAGTTAGCTAGTGGGTTGTCAGCATGACCGTGAGATTGATGGGGCACAGGATGCCAAGTGTTAGATTTCAGATGCTGGGTTCTCGTGAGTTGTGGTTTGTCCGAAACTTGGTAAAAATGTTGAAAGGGTTGAATAAGACCTTATGTGAGCATCATTGTACGATATGAGTTATTGACTTGTTTTCCCCTTGGCTTGTTGTGACCTTAGGATTTGGATTGTGATTCTGTCGTCATTTCGTATCGTCATTTATTATATTCTCGTTGTTACTTGTTGCCCTTTTTCCTTATTGTGGATTGTAGCATTTTTTTGTCATTCATGCAGACTTTACATATTTATATATCGGATCCATTATTCCTATGATTATATTGTTTATTTGACCGGTAGGTGCCTTGACTATTCCTCGTCACTACTCCACCGAGGTTAGTCTTGATACTTACTGGGCACCGCCGTGGTGTGCTCATGTTACTTTTCTGCACATTTTTGTTGTGCAGATACAGGTACTCCCGTTCAATTCTGTCATCCTCGGAAGGAGGCATTTCTACAGAGACTTCGAGGTATATCTGCTACGTCCGCAGACCGAAGAGTCACTTTCTATCTTTTGTAATGAGTATAGTTCTATCAGTATTTTCCCTTTGTATAGATATTCTTAAGTCAGAGCCTCTTATGTATCCCTTAGCTTGTGATTTGTGAGTTTCCGGGTTTTGGGAGTTTTGTTAGCTTCGAGAATTGTTGTGGTATGTGCCGAGCGACACCTTAAACACCGTTTTATTTCACCAGTTCAGTTTTTTTTACTTTCTTCCGCGATTATGGTTTATTTTCCGTATTGTTAGGCTTACCTAGTCATAGGGACTAGGTGCCATCACGACATGTTCACGGAGGGCGAACTGGGGTCGTGACAACCATGCTCGTAAGATCTCACCCCAAACACTTAGGCAAGCCTTAGGTAATAACAACAAATAAAATTGAGCCCGCTTCTGTTGACTAGTAAATTGCTACAACCAGCAGGCAGGCCTGATTCGGACTTCTTATCTGAGTTACGTAATAAATTGGTCTGCTTCAACAACTTATACTCCCCTTGTGCATTAGTATTTTTAGATTCAGACCTTTGATTATTGTTTGAGTCATGCTATTTGTTTGCTTTGCTTGAGGAGGTATACATGAGCCTTCAGTGTTTACGTACTTTCCCTTTTAACGTGCTGTCCTATGTGTTTTGTACGTCGCCTTAGCTTTTTCACCTTTGAAACCTCAAAGTCAGCCTAATATCCCTCCCTTTTAGGATTAGTAGTCCTAAGTGCCTCCGGGACTGATAGGAATGGGCCGGGTAATAGCATGCAATAGTGGTCGAGACCGGTCCGCGCTTTAGTACCTTAACGGGGTGGGAAGGGTAGATATGGATATGATGACCGGTGCGCTAATACCACGTGTAGCCCCTCTTTTGAGGAGTGATTACCGGGTATTGCATTGATGAGATCCATATAATAAATAAACCTAGGACCCCCTCCCCTCTCTTTCTTTGCCTTTAAAGCATTATGAGTTCTTTTCAAAAATCAGCTTTTTTTAATGATTGCTCTATTTTACTTCCAAGTGTTTGTGTATTAAGATCCCCTCTTACTTGAGCCTTATCTGCTTACATGTTAATTGCGCCAAATTCACAAAGAACAATCTGGCCGGGAACCACACTAGTGGATCCTGAGGAGTGCCTAACACCTTCCCCTTAGGATAATTTCAAGCCCTTACCCTATCTCTGGTTATCAAACAACTTAGTAGTGAAACTTGTAGGTGTCCTAATGCACCATAAATCATTAGGTGGCGACTCTTCAAATGCAAAACCCAGTTCCCAAAAGGAACGAGTTGCCCTATATCCAAATGTCATAAACCCGATTCTCCCGATACAAAGAGGGAAAAAAGGGGGCACGACAGCATGGCGACTCTACTGGGGACATTAGGCTTTTACTATTTCAGATTGTTCTTGTGAATTTGTACCTTCCCTTTATATGCAATTATTTGTTTAAATTCTGTTAAGCGTTTAATTTCTTTTACAAGGCAAAACTGACTTATCTTCTTTGTTTCTTTCCTTTATTACTGCTTCAAATTATAAAATGTTGTATTTACTGCTTTCTTAACGTGCAAATACGTGACAACATGCTTTTTAATTATTGCATAATCATGCTAAACATCATACTCCACTCGTGCCAAACAAATACTATAGCAACGCTTATAATGAGTAGTTGCACTCTTCCTATATCATTACCCCCTAAATTCGGAAAGGCATATTTGCGGTAAAACCAGTCGATCAACGGTGTAGTCGACGGTTCCGTGCCTTCCCCCCTTGAGTTGTCCGCTCAAGGGTACCAGTCTAAAACCCCATAGAAACCTTACTCTATTTAAATTGTGCATGCATCATGGTCAAACTTAGTTGGGTCAGTTATGTTGTCCACATAATGATCCTTTAAGATAGCCCTGTCCAAAGTCCATTGGGTTTCCCTAAACCCAAACGGACATCATCACGTTCTGTGCATTTATTTAGAGAACTAAATGCCTAATGTTAATTGTTGATGTTAAATAGTCGAGTCTGGTGGGGGTAGGGTCTAACCCTTCTGTTTTGCAGATAATGAGGCACGAAATCCCCAGATTCGGCATGGTTACCAACATCTACCCAAGACTGCTAAGCTGGTGGAAAGATCTTCACTCTAGTGATCAAACTCCCGTCCGAAAATATCTAGTAAATCTACCTTCCCTCCTGGAGATCCAACCCAATAACAAGATCATAAAAGTTGTCACACTGTTTTTGGGATTGTGAAAGGGCTGTGTTCCGCTTTGGGGACATCGAAATGACACCCTTGCTAGAGGAAATAGGAGGATTGGCCGGTTTGGTGTGGGGAACTCCGGGTTTGCTAATGCCTGAGAACTACAAAGGTAAGGGCTTCCTTGAAATGATGGGTTTGAAGAAGAATCCAGAGTTAACGTGCTTGAAGGATTCATACATTCCTTTTGATTACTTGTATGAAAGGTACGGTCACAGCAAATCTTATCGTACCTACTCTGGCTAATTTGCCATCACATCTTTCGGACACATCCATCGCAGAGTTTTCGTCTTCATGTTCTGTTTCCTGGGGTTGGTCGTGTTTCCAATGAAGAAAGCAAGGATCCACACCAGGCTGGCTATGGTAACCAAAACCCTAATGGAAGGGATTGATGGGCAGGCGTTCAGCATTGTACCCATGATTATCGCAGACATATACTGAGCTTTGGAGAAGTGTCAGCGGGGAGCAAAACACTTTGAAGGTTGCAATCTATTACTCCAACTCTGGCTCATGGAACATCTCCAGAGAGGCGAATATCTATAAGAAATCCGGCGTAAGGACTGGGATGATCACATCGTTTTCCATCACCCAAAGCAAATGAATTACATCCCCGACATGTTTGCTCAGCTAGAGGATGCTAAAGGATGGGTCGAACTATTTGATAATTTAACCAAGGAACAAATTCAGTGGATGTTCGAATAGATTCCAACGAAGGAATTCATTGCCCGATCAAGAGACGCACCTTTCCTAATATTGATTGGTCTCAGGGGGACACACTCTTACGTCCCGCTTCGGGTTATGAGGCAAGCTGGTAGGAAGCAGGTTATACCCAGGGTCGACAAGATTAGTCATTTCCGAGCTGACTTCCAAGAGGATGATAGTCCTTACAAGTGCCAGGCACAACATATGTGGCACTGCAAGATCATAATGGGGAGAGATACCATCGAGCCAGACAGGTATCATGCTGGTTACGCTCCTTTCTACTCAGGTTGGTTGGAAGACAATCATGATGGTCTGGGCCAGCTAGGGTTTGCTCGAAGTCACAGGATTATAGATGGAAGGGCCAAGGCACAGGTCAAATACAACCAATTACGCAAGAGAATCCGGGAGTCCGAAAGCGAGCATCGCGAGATACAAGAGTCCAACCAAAAGCTAATTGAGGAATGGAAGGACATGGCTTTCAGTGCCAACAAGCGAGTGGGATACTTGGAGCGAGGCATAGTGGAGTTGGAGAGAAAGTTTCTCAAGAGGGTCAAAGATTGCCAAAATGCTGAAGGAACCGAAGGCGGATATCTGGCCAGGGCCTACCTAATGCTGGGACTTCGCGAGTTGGGGAAGCTGTTCGACGGAGCAAAGGATGCCGAATCTGGGGAGGGTCCTTCTGGGACCAAATAGATAGGAGTTTATCTTTCCGCTTTATAAAATGTAATGAGGCCAATGGACATTAGTGATTTCATTTCTTGTTTATTTAATGTCGTATTAGGATTCGTCTATTTTTTATCAAAAGCATTCAGCATTCTAAGTTCTCCAAATCAACTTGTCGCTAGGCCTACCTCGGGCACAAAGAGGTCCACATATTAGGACACGATTTACATTCCCGCACTATGTGTTTAAATATTGCAATACTTCCTATAATCCTCACTAACTTGGTTACCTTTTTGTTTTATTTTTGTTTGTTATTCCCCTTCCCCAAAGGTTAGTTCGTGCACTCTGGCAACATCATCCTATTCCACGAGATCCAGGGGCCCTCCACCCACTCCTCCTCTTAGTCCTATCAAAAACAAGAACAAAGGCAAGATGGAAGATTTGAACAACGTCAAAAAGGAGAATTCAACTGAACGGGTAGAGGTCACTAATGGTCATGGTACTCAGGAAAATGTATCCCAGCTTGAACAGAAATTGCTGAAGTTCCAGGAAGAGCTCGACCAGGTTCGGAATCTGGCAAGCTTGTCATTCTCGCTCAGCACCCTAGATATCACCTTTCCCAATACTCAAAACCCTATACCCCAACACATCCCGAAGCAACAGAATCATCCCACTCCTCATACTGTTCCACCAAAAACCCAATGCAACACCTGCCATAACTCAAACAACACCCCGTTACTTCTCCCAGAACTCCAAAACTCCACAAATGACCACTTCCACAGCCACCATAACACCCCCATCTACGTGGAGACCATGCCACTCTCCACCCAACCCATCTCAAGCACACCCGAGTTTGATGATAAAGACTTGCTCATCAGGAACCTGGCTGAAGAACTTAAGAAATTGACTAGCTGGATTCAGGGCGTTGAAGGAAACAAGGGAATTGAGGGGCTGAATTATGAAGATCTCTGCATACAGCCCGATGTCGAACTGCTCGAGGGGTACAAACCTCCAAAGTTCGATATGTTTCATGGTACAGGCGATCTAAGGGTCCATTTGAGGACGTATTGTGACAAGCTGGTTGGGTAGGGAAAGACGAGAGAATCCGCATGAAGCTGTTCATGAGGAGCCTAAAAGGACATGCGATGTCTTGGCACATCATCCAAGATCCAAAGAAATGGTCAAGTTGGGTAGGCATGGCGTCTGATTTCATGGACAGTTTCAGGTTTAACATAGAGAATGCGCTGGATGTGTTCTATATTCAAAATCTAAAGAAGAAGCCCACGAAACATTTCGCGAGTATGCTACTCGCTGGAGGTCCGAAGCTGCTAAGGTCAGACCTGCCTTAGAGGAGGAACAGATGAACAAATTCTTTGTCCGAGCCCAAGACCAGCAATACTATGAACGACTAATGATGATCGAGAGCCACAAATTTTCTGACATTATCAAACTAGGGGAACGAATCGAAGAAGGCATTAAGAGCGGTATGGTTACAAACTTTGAGGCCTTGCAAGCTACAAATAAGGCCTTGCAGTCTGGTGATGTGTCGAAAAAGAGGGACGTAGGAGCGGTGATGGTTGCACAAAGGACCAAATCTCCTATCAAGTACCAAACCTACCCAACACCTCCACTCACATATCAGCCCACACCGAACTACCGAGCACCCTCACCACCCGCCTATCAACCATCTCCACCTCCCATATATCAGCCTGCTTCGCCTAGATATTCCCAACCCGCACATGTCTACCAAACTTACAATGCTCAACCATCCCACTATCAGTCACCTCGTGCCCGTCAGAACTTCCCTAGACCCCGACCAAATTTTGACCGCAGGCCTCCCAAACAATATACAGCCATTGCTGAACCCATTGACCAACTATATGAGAGACTCAAAGCCGCCGGTTATGTCACCCCCATCCCTGCTACAACCCCTGAGAACCCTTCTCAGTGGGTTAACCCAAACAAATCATGTGCATACCACTCCGGCATGAAAGAGCACACCATCGACGAATGTCGTTCCTTGAAAGACAAGATCGAATCTCTGATCGATAATAAGGTTATTGGGGCAAAGTAACCCGCCCCAAATGTCTGCAACAACCCTCTACCGGACTATAAGGGCGGGGGTATTCACATGATTGAAGTGGAGGATGATTGGGATCCCGACGGATCCATCGGGTTGATCGCAGAAGGCGATGATCCAAAGGATCCAGCAGTTACTCTCAAACCCATCAAAGTCTAGATCCAACTGTACGAGGTCACTGAGGTAGATGTGTCTATCCCTCTTAAATTTAAGGCAGCGCCATCAGCAAAAACTCCGGCACCGTTT
The DNA here is from genome assembly GCF_001879085.1 of Nicotiana attenuata. NCBI lineage: Eukaryota > Viridiplantae > Streptophyta > Magnoliopsida > Solanales > Solanaceae > Nicotiana > Nicotiana attenuata. The sequence goes on from NC_031990.1 coordinate 73,214,093, forward strand.
GAGGTTACAGTTTTGCCACCCAAGGAACATGTCCCATTTGAAGTGAAGGTAGCCGCACCGATTCCAATGGCGATGACCACCAGGCCGCCATTCCATACAAAAGCTATACCTTGGGATTATACAGCCGAGGCTAGGAGGAAAGGCAAAGTCAGGTTCGAAGAGACTATTACAGTACAGGGTATGACAAGGACTGGAAGAGTCTGTACCCCGGAACACTTAGCTGAGTCTAGTAAGCAAGCTTCCAACCGACCACTCATCATTGAAACAGGTCCAGATGACCTTTGGAGGAAGATACAGGCCAAGGAGTATTCGGTCATCGACCAGCTAAACAAAACACCAGCGCAGATATCTATCCTCTCATTGCTGCAGAATTCCAAGACATACAAAAATGCTCTATTGAAGGTGCTGAGTGAATCCTACGTGCCAAGCAACATTACTGGCGGGGAAATGGCTAATATGGTGGGACAGGTATTAGAGAGCCATAAAATCACCTTCTATGAGGACGAGCTGCCACCTGAAGGTCTGGGTCACAACAGAGCCATGCACATCACCGTGCAATGCGAGGACTATTTCATCACCAGGATCCTGGTCGATGGGGGTTCCAGCCTTAACAACTGTCCCCTGGTAACACTTAAGAAGTTTGGCGAAGGGCTGCACGAGATAAAAGAAGGAGAAATCAACGTGAAAGCCTTTGATGGGTCTTAGAGGTCCACCATCAGTGAGATTAGCTTATGTCTGCAGATGGGACCAACCTGGTTCGATGTTGATTTTGAAGCAATAGATGTGCCCACATCCTACAACTTGCTGCTGGGACGGCCATGGATTCACGCTGCTGGGGCCGTAGCATCAACACTGCACCAAGCGGTAAAATTCGAATGGAATCACCAGGAGGTGATCATTCACGGCGATGGTAGCAACCCCATATACAGACGTCAGACCATTCCAGCAATCGGAGGGAGAAGAAAGCTAGGCGGAGAGACCTACCACCACATCGAGTGGGTCAATGCTGTCGACAAAGACAAGTGGTGGGATAACAAGATCGAGAGTATATTGAATTGGAGTGGGTACGAGCCTGGCAAAGGACTCGGCAAAAACCTCCAAGGAATAGCTAAACCTATAACACTCAAGAAGCATGGCACCACTTTCGGCTTGGGGTACGAATACACTTGGGAAGAGTTCAACAACTGGTCGCCGCCATAGCGTGGTCCTTACTACCCATTGGAGCAGCCGATACCGCACTTAGAACAGACTTTCCAACAGGCTGACATCGTGTACGGGACGGACAAAGAAGAGGCGCTCGCAGCAGTGAAAAACTTGTTTTTAGAGGACAATGATATGGATTGCTGTGTTATCCATGAGGAGGAGGGGGAGGAAGGCCCTTCTATACAGGATGTGAGCAGAGGAGCACGCCTAAATAACTGGACTATCAGGACAACCAGAGCCCGGCGAGCCTCGGGGTAGCAAGGCTAATGCAAGCATCATGCACTATTTTTATTTACTAAATGACTTTCTTTCCGCATTTATCAAAACATTTTGACTTTTCTTATGAATCAACACTCATTATTATTTTTCTCTCATTACTTTACTTATATTGCATTACGATTACTTATCTTGATGAACCAATGACTGTGACATGCAATGAGACGACACAACAAACGGATATTGATTCAGAGGAAGATGACATACCAGAGGAGATTGTCAAAGAAGTGGAGAACTTTGAGAACACACCTAAGTCCAACCTGGACGAGACAGAAATTGTTAACCTGGGAGATGCAAAAAATGTTAAGAAAACACGGATCAGCGATCACTTGTCGCCGCCAGAAAAGAAGGAATACACAGAATTTCTAAAGGAATATGAGGACATATTCACCTGGTCATATGATGACATGACTGGTCTAAGTACATCTATTGTGGCCCATAAACTGCCAACTGATTCGACATGTTCGCCGGTAAAGCAGAAGCTCAGAAAGTTCAAGCCAGATATGAGTTTGAAAATCAAAGAAGAAGTCACTAAGCAAGTCAAAGATAAGGTTCTCAGGGTAGTAGAATACCCGACATGGTTAGCCAACATAGTGCCAGTGCCAACGAAGGACGGGAAGGTCAGAGTGTGTGTCAACTACCGGAATCTCAACCGGGCCAGTCCAAAAGACGACTTCCCTTTGCCAAACATTCACATCCTGATTGACAATTGTGCGAAGCATGAACTGCAGTCATTCGTGGATTGTTTCGCCGGTTACCATCAGATCTGGATGGATGAAGAAGATGCTGAGAAAATGGCTTTCATTACACCGTGGGGAATGTATTGTTACAAAATGATGTCGTTTGGCCTGAAGAATGCATGGGCCACTTACATGAGGGCCATGACTACCATTTTTCACGATATGATACACAATGAAATTGAGGTATATGTGGATGTTGTTATCATCAAGTCCAAGAAGTCCATTGATCACATGGAAGATTTGAGGAAGTTCTTCAACAGATTGCGAAGGTATAACTTGAAACCGAATCCCGCAAAGTGTGCATTTGGGGTTCCCACCGAAAAGTTGCTTGGGTTTATCGTGAGCCGCCGAGGAATAGAACTGGATCCATCAAAGGTCAAAGCCATTCAAGAACTCCCACCGCCAAAGAACAAGAAGGACGTGATGAGTTTCTTGGGAAGACTCAACTAGATCAGCCGGTTCATAGCGCAATCCACGGTCATCTGCGAGCCAATTTTTAAGATGTTGAAGAAGGACGCCGCTACCAAATAGACCGACGACTGTCAAAAGGCCTTCAACAAAATCAAGGAGTACCTGTCAACACCACCAGTCTTGGTCCCGCCTGAGCCAGGTAAACCCCTATTACTCTACCTTGCGGTGTTGGACGGAGCTTTCGGTTGCGTTTTGGGGCAACATGATGAAATGGGAAGAAAGGAACAAGCCATCTATTATCTCAGCAAGAAGTTCACCCCATGCGAGGCCCGGTATTCTCTTTTGGAGCGCACCTGCTGTGCTTTGACTTGGGTGGCTCAGAAGCTAAGGCATTACTTCTGTGCCTATACTACATATCTCATATCAAGGATGGACCCTTTAAAGTACATCTTTCAGAAGCCATGCCCACTAGCAAGCTAGCCAAGTGGCAAATCCTGTCGAGTGAGTTCGACATTGTCTACATAACTCAGAAAGTGGTCACGGGACAGGCACTGGCAGATCACCTCGTTGAGAATCCCGTGGATGGAGAATACGAACCCCTGAAAACGTATTTTCCTGATGAAGAGGTATCATTCGTAGGAGAAGATATTGCAGAGTCCTATGATGGTTGGAGAATGTTCTTCGATGGGGCAGCAAACTTCAAAGGAGGTGGCATAAGAGCAGTCTTGGTATCAGAAACCGGTCAGCATTATCCAGTGTCCACCAAGCTCAGGTTTCCCTGCACCAACAACATGGCAGAATACGAAGCTTGCATCTTAGGGCTAAAAATGGCCATTGATATGAACATTCAAGAGCTGCTAATAATTGGGGATTCAGATTTACTCATACATCAGGTATGAGAGGAATGGGCAACTAAGAACTCCAAGATACTCCCGTATATGCATCATGTACAGGAGTTGAGAAAGAGGTTCACGAAGACAGAATTCCGACATGTTCCCAGAATCCAGAATGAATTCACTGATGCATTCGCTACCCTGTCATCCATGATACAGCATCCTGATAAGAATTTCATTGATCCCATTCCGGTGAAAATTCATAATCAGCCAGCTTACTGTGCCCACGTTGAAGAGGAAGCGGACGAAAAACCTTGGTTCCATGATATCAAGGAATATTTGGCGAAAGGAGAGTACCCGGAGCTTGCCAATCATAGTCAGAAGCGCATACTTAGGAGGTTGTCTAACAATTTCTTTCACAGCGGAGGAATCCTATATAGGAGGACTCCGGATTTGGGATTATAAAGGTGTGTCGACGCAAAGGAAGCATCCAAGTTGCTAGAGGAAATTCATGCTGGGACCTGCAGTCCACATATGAATGGTTTTGTTTTAGCAAAGAAGATACTCTGGGCCGGTTACTTTTGGATGACTATGCATCCAGTATGTCTGGAAATGCCATCGCTGTCAGATTCATGCAGACATGATAAGAGTACCTCCGAGTGAGCTCCACACAACAAGCTCACCATGGCCATTCGCCGCCTGGGGAATGGACGTCATTGGACCAGTCGAGCCTGCTGCTTCCAACGGACACAGGTTTATCCTAGTAGCATCGACTACTTCACCAAATGGGTCGAAGCAGCATCTTACAGAGTAGTAACTAAGAAAGTCGTGGCAGACTTTGTCCGCGACCGTATTGTTTGTCGATTCAGTATCCCAGAGTTGATCATCACTGATAATGGCTCCAATCTCAATAGTGACCTAATGAAAGGTATGTGTGAAACCTTCAGGATTAGCCACAAGAATTCCACAGCCTACAAGCCTCAAATGAATGGAGCTGTGGAAGCCGCCAATAAGAATATTAAGAAGATATTGAGGGAAATGATAGAAAAGCATAAACAGTGGCACGAGAAGTTAGCATTTACTCTATTGGGGTATCGCACCACAGTCCGTACATCAATCGGGGCAACCCCTTATATGCTGGTTTATGGTACAGAAGCCGTCATTCCCAACGAAGTAGAAATTCCTTCCTTAAGGATCATACAGGAAGCTGAGCTCGATGACGCAGAATGGGTGAAAAGTCCTTGTGAGCAACTAGCTCTTATAGACAGAAAGAGGATAAACGCAGTTTGCCATGGTCAACTCTATCAGAATAGAATGTCCAGAGCCTTCAACAAAAGGGTCAAGCCAAGACACTTCGCACCGGGATAGCTGGTGTTAAAGAAAAAAATTTTGCATCAAGATGAAGCCAAAGGGAGGTTCTCTCCCAACTGGCAAGGTCCGTACATGGTTCACTGGGTTCTGACAGGAGGAGCCCTCATACTTGCAGGAATGGACGGAGAAGTTTGGCCATAGCCGATTAATTCAGATGCAGTCAAGCGCTATTATGTGTAATCTCTACGTTTCCCTGTATGATGTAAATTGAACTATGCCTGACCTGATTCCCGTTTAAGAGGGGATACGTAGGCAGCCCTATGGGTTCGGTCACAATTAAATAAAAATTTTATCCCCCCCCCCCACCCTCCGAAATTGGAAACTGGGGCAGAATTTTGAGGAGGACCCTCAAAATTTCGAAGCAATTTCAGCCGAATCGTCGCAAGCAACAGTCAGAAGCACCAACCCATTAAACTGGGACAGAATTTTGAGGAGGACCCTCAAAATTCCATAGCAAGAGAGGTTGCAATGTCCTGAACCACGTCATAGTCGACGGTTCATCTAAAAAGTTATTCTTAATTATATACTTATGTCATATTTTTAGGAAATCGTGCATGTTTATTACTGAAATTTCCTTGTTCAGCAACGCTACCCCAGTGATACATACAGTATCACCAGATCGAAGCCACAAGTCAAGTAGAGCCAGTAGGGATACGAGCTAACCTTCCCCCTTTTTACGAAACTCATGATTTTTCTTTGGATGCAGGCACTCGGATTGCGAAATAATCAAACATACTATACACTCACGAGACAAACATTGTTCAGGAATACAACTCTCAAGACCGTTGCACTTACCCAGATTTTCTATCCACACACACCAGCGACATTCCGTGTGTCACAATGTCCCCAACAGTCATAATATCGCAATCCGCTATCAGCTAAGAAAGCTCCGTTACCATTCGGCGTTTTTATTTCTTGCATAAGGCTACTATTTTGCCTTCCGAGACTAAACGCTGTCTCCATCTGCATCTTCTGCATCTGCATGGCTGAAAGATCGCCTCATATTGCATCTGCATGGCTGAAAGATCGCCTCATATTGCATCTGCATGGCTGAAAGATCGCCTCATACTGCATTGCATGGCTGACAGATCGCCACATACTGCATCTGCACGGCTGAAAGATCGCCACATTGCATGGCTGAAAGATCGCCTCATACTGCATCTGCATGGCTGAAAGATCGCCTCATACTGCATTGCATGGCTGAAAGATCGCCACATACTGCATCTGCATGGCTGAAAGATCACCACATACTGCATCCGCATGGCTGAGAGATCACCTCATACTGCATCTGCATGGCTGAAAGATTGCCTCATACTGCATCTGCACGGCTGAAAGATCGCCACATTGCATGGCTGAAAGATCGCCTCATACTGCATCTACATGGCTGAAAGATTGCCTCATACTGCATCTGCACGGTTGAAAGATCGCTACATTGCATGGCTGAAAGGTCACCTCATACTGCATCTGCATGGCTGAAAGATTGCCTCATATTGCATCTGCACGGCTGAAAGATCGCCACATTGCATGGCTGAAAGATCGCCTCATACTGCATCTGCATGGCTGAAAGATTGCCTCATACTGCATCTGCACGGCTGAAAGATCGCCACATTGCATGGCTGAAAGATCGCCTCATACTGCATCTGCATGGCTGATAGATCACCTCATACTACATCTGCACGGCTGAAAGATCGCCACATGGCACGGTTGAAAGATCGCCACATGCTACTGCATCCTTCATGGGCTGAAATATCGCCAACTTATCCAAAGGCGTCATCGTTCGGAGGCACCATCCTCATAGCCCGAGAACACCATGTCATGGCCTGAGGATCCCTTTCAATCTTTTCCATATCATTATTCAAAGGCATCATGGTTCGGAGGCATCATTTTCATAGCCCAAGAGCATCATTTCATAGCCTGCGAATCCTTTATTACACGCTTCATGGCCCAGGACGTCATGGTTTAAGGACGTCATCCTAACCGTCCGAAGACAACATTCATGGTCCAACGGGAACTTGCATCATGTCTAATTTTATGCACAATATACGCTTGTATTGTTTCTATTTGCAGGTAAAAGCGGCATGCAACGGCCGTCCCGACAGGAGCCCACTCCAGTGCCCGCAGCCACATCTAACCTGACCATTCCAGTAAGCCACTCACTCGACCAGCCCAAAATATTACGTCCGTTCTTGGAAAATACCCCTCGGCATACTCCGCCGACGGATTCTGAACTACATATGGCCTGATTCCTGTAAAACCAGGGATATGTAGGCAGCTCAGAAGCCAGGGTGCAGCCTGAACCGCTCCCAAACCATTTCGCTCGGTCAAAATTGTCCACCATATCTTTACCCGAAAACTCTTTCATCATTCCCGGGTAAAGATGGGCAGCTGTTGACACCCAATTTTTCCCTATATATTTTTCAACATGCAAAATAACTTCAAAATGGTATATGTATGTATATATAAGTATATCCAAGTGTTTCATTACTTTTCCTCAATTTTTAAAAAAAAATAATTTAAATCTATTTATTCTCCTATTTTTATCCATAAAAATCCAATTATTTCTTCCAAAATTATCATTTTGGTGATTCACTTATTGCACTTTTATATCTATACTAAAATATAGCCAAGGGAATTTGTGCACATTTTTACAAATGTATTTAGTATTTTTAAAGCTAAATTGCATATAATTGCAATATTAGCCTCTTTTAAGATTTAACTGCTTTTATATTCATAAACTTAAGTCCGATATTTTTAAATAATTAATTATGTGTCATAAATCATTTTACTACCTTTAATTTATTTCCAGAAATTATTTTATTATTTTTATAAATCAAATGGGGAAAATGGCTATTTAAAATCTAGCCAGATTTCATTTCTATTATGGCCTAAATTCTACCCCAATTTACCCCAACCCAATTCCTACTCATACCCGACCCCAACCCAGTTAAACTGACCCATGCCCGGATCCCTACATAACCCTTTAAATCTGAGCCGTTGATCATTTAGATCAACGGCCACCGGCTGCCCTGTCCTATTTAAACCCAAAAGACCCCCCAAACCTAATTCATTATTCACAATCCGCCGCCCTTGAACTCTTCTTCTCTCCCAAATCCTCTCTACAACAACCCCAAACCCTAGCCGCCGCCACCCTAATCCACCCTAATCCATGGCCTTTCGAGGTCATCGGAGACCTGCACCAGCCTTCCATGGCTTCTACGTGTTTAGTTTTGTGGTCTCATGACCAGACTCTGAAGGGGCTTGGTCTAGTCTTTGCTCGATGACCTTTCTCCGGCCAGCCATGGCCATTCGAGTCAGACCTTTGACTCTCCTGTTTAGATCGGTAACTTTCGAAGCCTCTCTCACCTTTTCTGGGTTCTTCTGAAACCCTAATCTCTAACGCCTTTTCGACTTCTTTAAGGTTTACCTTAGCTCCATGCTTGCTATGAGTTTTTAAACGCATTCTCGAAGCTTCTTTAATTTTGCTTTCAAGAAAAAAGACTCTTCATCTTCTCCGATTAGGGTTTTTCTTCTAAATTATTTGAAGCATCTTCTCTGATCTTAACATGTTTCTGATTTTATTATGTTTTGCTCTTGTCGTTCTCCTATCTGAGTTTAGCATGTTAAAAACCCTAATTTCTTTTGGGTTCATTCGAGTTTCTAAGACTATTTGCTAAGTATTTGTTTGATTTACTTGTTTACCATCTTCGAACTCGATTGATGTTGAAAACCCTAATTTCTTTGGGTTCATTCGAGATTCTGAAACTGTTTGCTAGTATTTGTTCAATTTATTTGTTGTTAAGCTTGCTATTGTAAAAGAAAAACCTATGTCTTTGGGTTTGAAATTGCTTGTTTGAATACCTGACTTGATTTGAAGTTCCTTTGTTTCAGCATCTCTTTTCTTTATGTGACTCCTCTGATTCTGGGTTCTTACTATCTTTGAAACTCGACTATGCTTAGAAACCCTAACTTTTCAGAAGGGTTTTTCTCTTCTATTATTATGAGACCCTCTGCATGCTTCTGATACCTCTATTTTTTTCTTCACTAATTGACTCAACATGACTTGACCTACTAGACTAGCATGCTTCAAATGTTTGCTGAACTTTGTGCTACTATTGCATGTTGTTTCTTTTGCCAATAGTTTGGCCTCACATGTCTATTGTTTGTGCACTCTATTTATATGTTGAGGTTCCTTCAATGATTGATTTTCAATCTTGGGACTGATTTTAAAACTTCTCTTTTTGCGGACTCTAATTTCACTCGCCTGTTAAAGTAATTGATCCCTTTCCTTATTTTGCCTTACTGAATCTTTTTCCCAAAATAAGTGTATCTTTGTACTTGGACTCGATTGCTTACTTAATGTTTTACTGCTTCTTTTCATGGTAAAAATCAGTCTGCCTACAAACTGATTTTCTTTCCTTCTTTCGAACGTGTTAGCCCCGTTAAACAAGTGATTCCTCAATTAAAGGAGAATCACTTGGTTGAATTATTCTGACTATTGATTGTTTCCATATTTGTATTGAACTTTACTTATTGCCTTATTTCTCACTTGTTTTCAAAAACTATAAAAACCCACCTCCTTTTCTTTTAAAGGGACGGAAAAAAAAGAACAAGGAATAAAAACACTTGAGTTCAGACACACGCTCCACTAAAATCTCTCTCTTTTCTCTGTTGCTACTTGTGCTGCTGCCTTACCTAGCCGGCTGAAAGCCAAGGCTAGGCTGTGGGAAGATTGCTTACTTTTTCTCTGCATTTGCATCTTTACTGGTATGTTCTAACTAATTTTCAGCATCAACAACATGTTTCTTTACTATTTTCTGCACCCTTGTTTGTTTCTTGTTTGTATTTAATCAAGTTCCATTGTTAAGCATGATGTAATCTGCCCCTTTCTAGTCTGAATTAATGCTTTCTTATGAATTCTGCCACTCACTTATTATGGCTTATGAATCTTAAACCCCCATCCCCAAGGTGTTTGGTATCTGTGGTTGGTTTGGGGCATGACAGCATTGGACATTGCTGTGCATGACCCAAACCTGATCCCCCTGGGATCATAACCTCCATGTCCCCTCTATATGTTGTGTGTTCTAATTGGTTTATAGGCATGCCAGCACCTTCTATTGTTGTGCATGCCCAAATCTGATCCCTGCCTAAGGATATACGCCAATGTATTCCCAAACCCCTGACCCCCTTTGTATGAAATTATTAACTCTGTGCTTTACTATTACTGTTTTCCCATCATCCCTTACCCCTTCCTTTCTCCCCTCAGTTTTTAAATCTCTATTCCTACACTTCCACCATATTCTTAGACTTGAGTTCTGCCCCTCTTGTGTGAGCCTTCCCTTGGGACCCATGAGCTCCCTCTGAACTTGGACACATAAGGGCTGGCCCTTCCACACTACACTCACCTCTATCTGGTTCTATGAACCTAGGTTTAAGCACTGCCCGGGGTCCTTTGAAACCCTTAGGGAACTCTGACACACCCATTCTGAGAAAGGCTTTGAAACAAGTGGTATTTGAGGTGTTTTGTTCCATAACTCAGAGAGGAAGTCAGAATCAGGCTTCCTATGGTTGTATTTTCCTATTTTACATATTTTCTTGATGTAATTCAGCAATTGGTCTATAATAATTTGTAATAAACACTCAGGGGTGGCTAGTGGAAATGGGATGGGTAATTATGCATGCTCAAGGGTAGAAAACATGCTCAAGATTTGTGTTCTGAATGATTCAATTCTGCATTTAGAAAGCATGCCTATAGGACTGGTTTTAAATCCTGCATGTTCAATTCGGCATTTAGACACCATGTCTATAGGATTTATTATAAATTTTGCACGTTTGACTCTACACCTAGATAACCTGCCTATTGGACTTTATTTAAAATTATGTACCCTTGCTACCATTTAGACACCATGCTCTAGGATCTAAACGGCTATAAGCAGATATCATGTTCATAATGTTAAAATCAGTATTTTCTAGAGATCATGCCTATAGGAATTCCCAAGTAAAATCCTGCTTGTTTCCATTTCGCGTAGATATCATGTTCATAGGAATTAAAGTCACAATAATGGATATCATCGTCTACAGAATCTGAAACTAGTCTAATTTAAATCAGTTTCACTCCGAACCAGTTTTTTTTGACAACCTTATTCCCTATTTAACACGGTTTAGCAAGCATGCCTATAGGATTTCAAACCGCTCGTTTTTTAAATTTGCTACTGCTTTGCCACATTCTGAATCAATAATAGATACCATGCTCGTAAGATCTCACCCCAAACACTTAGGAAAGCCTTAGGTAATAACAACAAATAAAACTGAGCCTGCTTCTGTTAACTAGTAAATTCCTACAACCAGCAGGCAGGCCTGATTCGGACTTCTTATCTGAGTTACGTAATAAATTGGTCTGCTTCAACAACTTAAACTCCCCTTTTGCATTAGTATTTTTAGATTCAAACCTTTGATTGTTGTTTGAGTCATGCTATTTGGTTGATTTGCTTGAGGAGGTATACATGAGCCTTCAGTGTTTACGTGCTTTCCCTTTTAACGTGTTGTCCTATGTGTTTTGTATGTCGCCTTAGATTTTTCACCTTTGAAACCTCAAAGTCAGCCTAATATCCCTCCCATTTAGGATTAGTAGTCCTAAGTGCCTCCGGGACTGATAGGAATGGGACAGGTAATAGCATGCAATAGTGGTCGAGACCGATCCGCGCTTTAGTACCTTAACGGGGTGGGAAGGGTAGATATGGATATGATGACCGGTGCGCTAATACCACGTGTAGCCCCTCTTTTGAGGAGTGATTACCGGGTATTTCATTGATGTGATCCATTTTATAAATAAACCTAGGACCCCCTCCCCTCTCTTTCTTTGCCTTTAAAGCATTATGACTTCTTTTCAAAAATCAGCTTTTTTAATGATTGCTCTATTTTACTTCCAAGCGTTTGTGTATTAAAATCCCCTCTTACTTGATCCTTATTTGCTTACATGTTAATTGCACCAAATTCACAAAGAATAATCTGGCTGGGAACCATAATAGTGGATCCTGGGGAGTGCCTAACACTTTCCCCTTAGGATAATTTCAAGCCCTTACCCTATCTCTGGTTAACAAACAACTTAGTAGTGAACCTTGTAGGTGTCCTAATGCACCATAAATCATTAGGTGGCGACTCTTCAAATGCAAAACCCAGTTCCCAAAAGGAACGAGTTACCCTATACCCAAATGTCATAAACCCGATTCTCCCGATGCAAAGAGGGAAAAAAAGGGACGCGACATTGAGTCCACGTCACAAACAAATGCTTGAATTGCTAGCAGGTTATATCATTGATGTTCCATAGCGTCCACGAGGGGCTAAAGTAATAATTAATACCCTGAGCCGCAGATCAGAAGATAGTGTAAGCCTACTTAAAGGTTGAGATAGAAGAGGAAACTAAAAAGTTACATCAGCTAAGTGAATTAGGAGTCTAATTATACCCCGATGAGTATAGAAATCGTGATTCAGAACATTGTAGAATCACTCTAAATATCAGAGGTACAAAAGAGATAGTACAACGGCCATATTTTATAGTGGATCTACGATAAATCTAGTTAGAAGAGTACCAACCTCATTAGAAGTCAGTATGAAGCTTCCGCCAGATTGTATATGCACATGAGGTGCAAGTATTATAGTAGAGCTTTAAGGTGTGGATGTGAATTCCGCCTATGTGGAAGGGAGGTTATGAAAGAGATAGAAGATACGATGCAAGATTTAAAGGTAAGCAAGGTACAAGTGAAGAATGTACGAAATGCCCAAGTACAGAAGGTTACGAATAATCCAAATATCAGATTGAGGGCTGGAAGCATCGTAATTCTGTATCAAGAGATGATAGTGGTGTGGTCAGTGGTATATCTTCAAGCCTATGGTTTCTAGGTATAGAGAGGTCTAGTTAACAAAGTAAAGAAGAGTTAGAGACGATATGATGTCTCGCTTGAGGTTCCAGAATAACATAAGGAAATCTTTGGTGCTAGCAAGTTAAAGGAAGGTTCCGAGTAGCATAAATAGATATATGTAGGTCTCAAGCTAAAGTATGGTAGAGCGACAAGGTTTTAGGTAGACAGGAGTAAGGATAAGAAAAGGTGAGTAAGAAGGTGACGAGAATAGGCAAGTCCTCGGTATTAAACCCATCACAACAAGAGAGCTGATGGTTTCCATAAGTTATAAAAAGCTCAGTATATCATGAGTGAACTCAAAGGAGTTTAAGACTAGGAAAATTTAGAAGAGATGGAATGCTGCCCTAATGGTAGAATAAGGGTGTAATTGTGATAGATAAGAGGATGTCGTTTAGGCCTTTGATTGGGTAATGATTCAAAGAAAAGGGATTTCATGAATTGTACAGGATTAAAATACCCCCATAAGGTGAATCACGTTGGGATTCTATGAAATATGGTTATTGAAGTATAGTATTGTCCCTAAGTGGATCAGGCAAATAACTCCAGATGTTCCCCGATGAGATGTGAGCCCTGGTGATAATATATTACATAAGAGATTTCAAGTGATCAGTGGTAGATTATAGATCAATATTAAGGTGAATAAACAATAGATGGATGATTGTTCCAAAGTGTGAGATGGGATTAGGCTGTCATTCTTAAGATGAATAGTAATGAGGAAGCATTAAGGGACTTAAATTTATACATATAGGATAAGCAATGAGAGAGTAACCTGGATTTGGGTACCAGACCTTGGTCATAATAAATCAAAGTAAGTGTTGTGGTATAGTATAAGCTACCTAGATATAGTAAGGCCATAAGCATAGCTAACCGAGGCTATGAAACAAGATATAGCAATAGTCATAAGTTCGACAAAGTACCGAGAAAAAAACTTCAGTACACCTATAGATTCCCAGAGGGACAACTTGTCATAGTTCTGTATGTGTTCACAAAGTGAGGCCTAGAGATTGGCTAAAATTTGAAGGAAAAAAGGAGAGAAGAGTCACATATGCACACATATAAGGACAGAGTCGTACATGCTGCATGACATAAGGTAGCAACAGTTACGAGATTGGAAGAATTCCAACCACAAGTCGTGGTGTGAGAAAGAGGCCTAAAGGGGGGGAATGCACTGGCCTTTGGATTTATTCACAAAACAGTTGCCAAGATGGGAAGGACAACAGTAAAGTATTTGTAAGAGCTATAGGTTATGAGACTGATAAGCGCATCAGTCAAAATTCAAGGACGAATGTTCCAGGGGGGAATGATGTTACACCCTATGTTTTCGTACGTAAGAGTACGTCGTAAGTCAATTGAAATAAGCTCAGAAATGAAATCATCTTTGAAAAGTTTACAAAGTTAGTTAATCATGTTAACGTGGAGGTTACAAATATTTAAGATCATGAATACCAAGTACCAAGAGGGTGAGGGTGAGCATCTGCAAAGAGAAGTTATCATTCTGCAAGAACACTCCGATTCAATTGAGATGATTATAGATAAGGCATTGGTTGATTGTGAAGTAATAAAAAAAGAGTTCAAAACCCCCATCCACCTTTCCACATTTATAACATTTAGAAGAAGAGAATGAGAAACAAATGGTCCTGGACATACCACATGAATATTCACATTACCTTTCTTCTTTATTTTTTTATTCTTACCTTGATCATGTGTATTTTATTATTGGGAATTTGCAGGAAGATGTAGGGATTGATCCTGTGAAAGAATGCATGAATAAGTTGATGATCATCATGAACGAACAATTCACCGCTCAAAAAGAGGCCAAGAAAGAAAGAAAACAGCGGGTCTTGTAGATATCCTCATAAGACTTTGGCTTAATGAGCTCCATAAATAATCCCAAGGAGCGAAAGCGAGGAATAAGTTTAGAATTAGGGGTGGAGTTCATAAGTTCTTGAAAAAGAAAAAAATTAAGGAGAGTTTTCTTTACCTCTTGCTTTTACTTGTGTATCATGGGACATGCCAAAATTTAAAGTGTGGGTGGGGGATGTAAATATGTATATGTATATTTTTTTCTTCTTCTTATCTTTGTGTGTGTTTTTGTCATTATTATTCTAAAAAATTAACTTTTCCCGACAATGGATTTCTTCGACTATCTTCTTGAGGGATTAAAGTCGAACAAAAAATACATAAAAATTGAAAAATCTAGAAATATATCGTTTAGTTTATTTTTATTTTGTTTTGCTTAGATAGTGTAATAATTCCCCCTTATTTTTTCTTTGTGCTGCGGTTCTTTTCAAAGATTTTTTTAGGAATAAAAGAGTATTGTGTTGTTATGCTAATTGGAGGGATTTTCTTGACTTTGTTGTGCCATGAGAGTGTAAGTTCCTTAGTGTGACGCTTAGGCTCAGTTCTTGACTTGTGTAAGTGCCTTAAAATGTTTAATTTTGACTTTGCTTAACTGCTTCAACAAGAGAGTCGGGATAGATCCGATCCTAAGTGAGTTATGTGCCAATGTGTGTGTGAGGTTGTTGTTGATATTATGTGCATGTCAGTTAATGTCTAAGACTTGCCCTATGTTATTGCAAAGTGAAATAAAAGTTTTTCCAGTCTAGGAAATGATATAGGCATTTCTTTGTTGAGCTAGTTATATGACTTTAACCCACCAAAATTAATGTATATCTTAGTTAGCCCCTTTGAGCCTGTAATCCTATTTTCTTTGGCAACCACACTACAAACCTGACCTGTTTGGTGAATTGACCATCTATTTGAACCTTTTACCTCTCTTGGGCACTTGAAATTATTATTAGCTTGTTAAAAGCTAAATTGAGGTATGGTCAAGGTTTTAGTGGAACTGAGAAAAATAGAAGAAAGATGCACTATTTTGAGAGAACAAATGAGAGCCACTTGTAGGGAATTGAAAAAAAAAATTCAAATATTAGAAGATAAGAAAAAAAAAGTCTTGTGTTTGTATGTATTTTGTGGAAAAAATATTCCTTGATAGTGGTAACTCATGCTATATTTGTGCTTAAAGGAGTGTGGAGACGTTGTTATTACGTGGTCAAGGTAGGGGTTTGGATCAACATATGTGTGGGGCTTGAATTGTTAATTGTATGTATTAAAGTGATCGGGGAGGTGTAGTCACTATATCCAAATGTATCCTACTCGTCCCGAAGTCTACATTACAACCAAAATAAAATCCTACTTGATCTTTGACTGAATGAGTTTGAATTAGTAGTGTATTACACTACGGGCAAGCCTATGACACGTCTTGTGTGGCATATGAACCTTATTTCTGAGAGTGAATGAATTCTTTTTATCTTGAGTTCCTATTTGTTCTTGAATTATGGTGTGTGGAACTACTCTCTATTGTTTCTGCATATGACTTGTGAAGGAAAGTTAATGTCTTTGGCCTCCGTGTTAGAGTAAGTGAGCAAGTTTTTGAAAAATACGTGGTGCTTGTGCGTTAAGTCGTGAGATTAGGATGTTATAGTATGGTGCTTAGTCAACTTTAATTATACTTGGCAGGATGAGTTAGGAGAGTTGTTTGAAGAAACGTCTTCTCTGTTTGGAGTACAGTTTGATTGCTTGGGGACAAGCAATGATTTAAGTATGGGGTGTTGATGGTAGCCTAGGAACTCACGTTTTTAGCTATATTTTGGACTCTAATTACTATACTTTGATTGTATTTGAACCTAATTGTTAGTACTTTGAACATATTAAGTGTGTTATATTGTGTAGGATGTGATTTTGAGTTGAGAAGCAAGTTTAGAGTTAAACTGGATGAATTGGAGCTTTGAAGTCTAAGTAGAAGCTCAAGGAATTAAACTAGGATCGTGTTCGGGGGTCGAGGACCAAGTCTGGATATCAAAAAGCGAGAAAAAAATTTACTCTGAGAAATTTGCACTACCGCGCCGCGGGGCGCGCTGGGGGGCGCGGGGTTCTACTGCAATTCTTTTGCTGAGTGAGAAAAATCAACACTCTGAAGATCCTCACTAATGCGGCGCATGGCGCGCTACGCCAGTCTATTTTCGCGGTCCAATTTTCCCACTTCAGGTTGGAAAGGGTAGTTTCATTTGGGCCTGCTCCGACATGGTATAAATACACCAAAAATACGATTTTTAGAGGACTTTTGACCTTGGAATCTATTGGAGAGATTTGGAGACTTCAAGACACAAGATTTCATCTTCCTTCTACCAATTCAATACGCGAGTTTGGATTGTAACGTTGGATTAGAATTTTCTTATTCTTTAACTCTACTTGTGATGACTTTCTCCATATCTATTGAGTAGTTTACCTTAGGATTTGACATGATTTGGTGACTTGGTTGTTGTTTATGGATTTGACTATTGTTTAGATGCTTGAATTTATTAGAGGAGCTTCAATATTAGTTGTGATTTTATTCTTTATAGTGTTTAATCGAAAGAGGAACATCATATTGAATATTATTGCAGCGTGTACCTTAGTTTATTTTGGTGATTCTTTGAAGTAATCAAGAGAGATTTTTGAGTTACCGTTTAAATTAAGGTTGAGAAATATTCGCGAGAAATTTCTCTTAGATCATTCCTACTAATAGATTCTTGCAAGTTTCACCGCACTTCACATTAGTTTATTTGAAAGATTCAGATTTAATCGAGAGTTGAATCTGAATCGGAAGTATAAGCTAATCACCTATTAAATTCATGAGAATCGATAGAACTTTAAGAGTGAAATATAACAGTGTCAAATTCAGGATAGCAGTCTTGCACCTATTATGTCAAAGCCCTTATTCTTCATATTGATAATAACCCATTGCTCTAATCTCTATTTCTCTCTGATTAAGTTTTACTTGCTTTAATTTAAGTTTGTTAGTAGTAGTATTAGTGTCACAACCCGGAATCCTAACCTCGGGGTCGTGATGGCACCTAGCATTTCACTTGCTAGGCAAGCCAATGTTAGCTAAATTACTTACTCTGTTTTAATAGTTTAAAACAAAACATTAATAATAATAAATTGTGATAGTCTGAAATTGATATGATAAATACCATGTAGCGTAAACTAAACGTATCCTAGAAATCTGGATATATGAGCATCTAGAGTACTACACATAAAGTCTGAACAAATTACAACTGTTTGAAATAAGGTAAACAGTAAAGAAAGAATTGAAGGGGACTTCAGGGACTGCGAACGCCAGCAGCTCTACCTCAAGTCTCCTGCTGATAGTCGGTCTGAGCATGATCCCCACTACACGGTAAGTGCCGAGCCTAACCTCGACGAAGTAGTAACGAGGCTATGGAATGTCACTCACAAATAACCTATACGAAATAATAATAACAGAACACAGAAATAGAATTAAACCAATAAACTCATATAACCAGACCCGTAGGTCAACTATCAGAGAGCCCCGGAACAACATAATCTCAAATCTCATAACACAATACCGAGAACAATCTCTACAACCACAAACAACTTAAAACATACCAAATTTGTTGCGGCATGCAACCCGATCCCACCATATCAACATCTGTTCAGTCCTTATTTCTTCATATCATATCATACCGTTTCTATACCGTTGCGGCGTGAAATCTGATTCCAACAATTTTAATTATTATCGTTGCGGCATACAACCCGTTCCTAAACAATAATATTAATAACTATTGTGGCGCGCAACCCGATCCCAAACAATATGAATTAAACGAACAAACTACAACCAACTGCGACGTATCACAAAATAAAACGCAATAAAGGAACTAAAAAAGAAAATCACAAAGCGGATGAAATAGTTATATGATAGCACACAAAATTAAATAGCAAGTAATGAAAATTAATAAATAAAGACACATATATAAAGAATCAAGTAACAATTAATGCATGTAACGGATAAAGGCATGAATTCAACAAGTAATTACAAGTAATAATTAATGTATTTAACAATTAATAAAATGGATTAAATAAGGCAATAAATAATCAAAAACAATAAATAAATATCCCAACCCGCATGCTAAATCTCATGATGGCGTATATACACTCGTCACCTCGCATATACATTGATTCTACACATAGTTCACATAGCAAATAGTCCAACAAGTCCTAATTCCCTCAAGTCAAGATTAGACACAACAATTACCACTTTCCGCAATCAAATCAACACTCAACCGCGGACTTTTCTTTAGAATTAGCCTCCAAACTAGTCAAATATAGTTCAAATAATTCAAAATAAGCTTTAAAAACTACCCATGAGTGAAAAAGATTCGATCTTTGATGAATCAACAGCAATCAACCCTGGACTCGCTTGGTCAAAACCTGAGATTTGAATCAAAATCCAATTACCCATTCACCCCGAACCTGATTATGTGATTTCTTTCAAAATACGACCTCAATTGAGGTCTGAATCGCAATTTCACAAAATTCCAAATTTCTACCCAAATCCCTAATTTATACCATAAAAATCCTAGATTTGATATTGAAAACACATGAAAAAAATTGGGTAATTGAAAGAAAATAGATTAAAGCTGCTTATTAATGATTTTGGGAAGAAGAAACTCTTGAAAAATCATCTCTAGAGTGTTTAGGGTTGATAAATAGTGTAAAGCCTAAGTATTCCTCAATGATCAATAGCGTACAAGTACCACTAACTCAAACCTTGTTCTTGGGCGGAAAAATGAGCTAAGTCCCGATTTTTCCACTTTTACCCAGCTGCGGATATTGTAATTGCGAACTCTTATTCACAATTGCGACTGTCGCAAATGCGAAACACATGTCACAAATGTGAACTATGTGTCAGAAGCCCAGAAGTCGCACAATTTGTTCGCAAATGCAAATCGTCCCCCCGTTGCAAATGCGAACAACTACTTCCCAAATGCGAAGCTGTCCTAAGTTGCCAGAAGTCACAAATTCCACCAAGATGCTTGCAAAAGCGGCCCTAGACAGTTTGCAAACGCGAACCATTTCCTTGTAATTGCGAGGTCACCCTGATCAGGCCCCTTCTCATAAATGCGGACTCGTGTTTGCTAAAGCGAGGCTCGCGTTTGCAAGCCAGACATCGCAAATGCGAGATCTGCAGATTAACACCAGAACTAAAAGCACACCAACTATTGCAATTCCTCTAAAACTCATCCGATACACACCCGAAACTCACCCGAGCCCCTCGGGCTTCAAACCAAACATGCACACAAGTCTGAAAACATCATACGAACTCGCTCGCGTAATCAAAACATCAAAATAAAATCTAAAATGTCACGACCCTGAGTTCCCTCCGTAGGATGTCGTAACGGAACCTAGTGTCTAAGACTAGGTAAGCCTAACCGCATACGGAATAATTGAAATACAACTTAGAATCTCAAAACATCGGCAATTTCATAAATAAAATCCGTAACTCAATACGTACAACTCCCAAAACCTGGTGAAAGTCAAAAGCTCTAAGTAACAGTGTTGAACAATCCTATACATCACTATCTATAAAAGTGTAATGAAATAAGGAAGAACAAGATAGAAGGGGACTCCGAGGCATGCAGACGCGGGCAGGCATACCTTGAAGTCTCCAACGCAACCTCAGCTCACTAATGTCGGGACTGATAGGAAGTACTTGGATGTGCACAAAAAGATGCGCAGAAGCGCAGTATGACTAAACCACAACGGTACCCAGTAAGTGTCAAGCCTAACCTCAGTAGAGTAGTGACGAGGTCAGGTCAAGGCCCTACTGGAGATTATAAGAAACAAGACGAAAGATATAATAATAATGACATGGAAATGAAACAATAAGGAATTTATAGAAAGTTAACCACACAGAATTAATACGGCTAATACAACACAGAAGGAAACAAGGATTTACATGTTAAGAAAATAGAAAATAGACAACCAAGACAAATACAGAAAATAGAGAAAGATCAACAAGGGCCACTACCGAGGTACCGTATCGTAGTCCCAAATCATAAAAGTAACTCACAATCTTTCCTTATATCACCGCGTGAGCCTTTACATTTAGTTTTGAAAAATCATTTTTTCCCGAAATAGAACCCCGTGTTTTAGCTACCTTATCACACCGCATGGCCTCTAGTAGTTCCCCTAAAAGCCACGCTGATCAAGCCCATCTTATCTCACCGCACGTGTTTCAATACCCAGATCTTATACCACCGCATGCATATCAATATCACAACGTATCACAAACCGCACCTCAAGTGCCCAATATCACAATTTGCCATAGAAACCAAATAATGACAGAATTTCACAAAAAGGAGCTCAAGGCTCAGCCAAAATGTACACAAAGTCTTAATAGAAATCACGACCTTTGCAACTCAATACAGACTAACAACAAGATATTCCACAGCTAAATAATGAATACGGAATAATAGAAACAAGTATTTCAACTAAACATGTAGAGCAATTAACAAGTAAGAGATAAGACAAGTAGACATGTGAAATTAGATTAAAAATGAAGACTACAACATGTTAAAGTAACTCAATCAAGGCATGAAAGGAATTTACATAGCTAGAATCCGGTAATTTTCCACATTTTGCCCCTATACACACTTGTCACCTTGTATGGCTCTTGCACATTACAATTATCACAAGTAACACCAATCCTAAGGGGATGTTCCCCCACACAGGCAAGCCACTTACCTCAAACCACGCTAAATCAATCCACTAGAAGGCCTTTCCTTCGTTTTCCAACTCCGAACAGCTCGAATATAGCCAAAACATTTCATACTATAAATATAACTATAAACAACTTATTCAAACAATGAAATTACGTCTTTGCAAAGAATTAAAAAATCGACCCAAAAAGTCAACCCGAGCCCGCGTCTCGGAACCCGACTAAAATTATAAAACCCGAACACATATTGAATATCAAGTCCAACCATACAAGAATTATCCAAATCCAACCTTATTTTGCCTTTCAAAACCCAAAAACTTAGTCTAAGAAGTTCTACAACTTTTCCCCAAATTTTTCCAACTCCAATCCTTAATTACATGATAATAACAATGATAGATTAGTGTAATTTAACCAAAATCGAGTTAAGAATTCTTACCCTAACAATTACTATGAAAATCCCTTGAAATTTCGTCTCCCACCGAGCTCCCAAAATCCCAAAATGAAATATGAAATCTAAACCTCGGATTTCCCCTTTTTCTGCCAGTTAAATCGCACCTGCGACCTTGCTGTCGCATTTGCGGCTCCACACCTGCGGAATTTCCATCACACGTGCGGATTTCACTTAACTCAGGAAATCCACTTCTGCTTACAAGACATTGCACCTATGAGTACGCTCCTGCGGAGTATTCTCTGCTTCTGCGAAGGACGACCAAGCAACCTCTTCCGCATCTGCGACCACTTCTCCGTTTTTGCGAACGCGCAGATTCGGTCCACCCCTCGCACCTTCGATCCCAGATGGGCTAAGCCATTTTTGCACCTACAATCACCAGCTCGCTTTTGCGAGCCTGCACCTGCGGTCAATCCCTCTGCAGGTCCGATGACACCAGAACAGCCCAACGTCAGCTCAACACTAAGTCCAAAAATGATTTGATTTCAATCCGATTCACCCTCGGGACCCCGTCCGAATATACCAACAAGTTCCAAAATACATAACGGACTTACTCTAAAATCACATCAAACAATGTAACTTCTATGAATTACAACCCAAGTTCAAGCCTATGAACTATGAACTTCTAAATTCCCAATACCTATAGTACGGAGGATACGGTGACACTCCTCAAGAAAACCCTAGTCATCCTCTGATTCCAAGCCGCTGAAAGTAGGACGGTGGTACTTCTTGTACCTCTCGATCCTGAGTTTCTCCCCCTCAGAAGTTGTTGCCCTACCTCGGGCTGAACTAGGGCGAACGGCTGTACTGGTATGACCTCTGGGACCTGGTCAAGCTGGACCTGCTGCTCTAGGGTACAGGCGGCGGGAGTCTGTACTCCTCCCCTGGCCTGAGAAGTGGCAGGAGCAAGTGGTATCAACCCTGCCTAAGCTAAAGTGCCGAACATGCTCAGAAACTATGCGAGAGTCTCCTGGAGTGTTGGTGCAGTAACAGGCATCTCAGGTGCCTGCTCTCTAACTGGAGCTACTAGTGGCTCCTCGATAGCAGCTCATCCAGGTGCTCTGGCTGCACCACATGGACGTCCTCAGCCTCTACCCCGGCCCCGGCCTCCCGCAGCTCCAGAAGAGGGTGCGAGTGTCTGATCATCCGATCCAGTTGTACGTGTCCTCACCATCTATGAGAGAATAGAAAGACAAAAATTTAGAATCCCGAAGTCAACAATTCCGCATGATAAGGAATCAAAGAATTGAAGCTTTTGATAATAGTTCCATAACCTCCGGAAGATAAGTACAGATGTCACCATACCGATCCGCGCGATTCTACTAAACCTGCTTGTGACTCATAACACCTATGAACCTAGAGCTCTAATACCAACTTGTCATGACCCCGAGTTCCCTCCGTAGGATATCGTGACGGCACCTACTCTCTAAGACTAGGTAAGCCTAACCACATGCAGAAAAATTGAAATACAACTTAGAATCTCAAAACTTCAGCAATTTCATAAATAAAATCTATAACTCAATACGTACAACTCCCAAAACCTGGTGAAATATAAGTCTAAAGCTCCAAGTAACAGTGTTGAACAATCCTATACATCATTGTCTATAAAAGTGTAATAAAATAAGGAAGAACGGGATAAAAGGGGACTCCCAGACCTGCGGACGTGAGCAGATGTACCTTTTTAATCATTACCATTGCGACGTGCAATCCGATCCCAAATAATAATATAAATAATTGTTGTGGCGTGCAACCTGATCCCAAATAATATGGATTAAACTAAAAAACTACAATCAACTACGACGTATCACAAAATAAAACACAATAAAGGAACTAAACAAAGAAAGTCACAAAGCGGATGAAATATTTATATGATAGCACACAAAATCAAATAGCAAGTAATGACAGTTAATAAATAAAGACATGGATACGATGTCACTGCCCCAATTTTCCTCCGTAGGATATCATGATGGCACCTAGTCTCTAAGACTAGGTAAGCATACATGAAGAATTTAACTGTATAAGACTTTCAATTTAACTAATAGCTATCATAAAAGGGACTCCGCAACACAACTTAACATAACACCCATAATCTGGTGATACCGAGTCACAAGCTCTATATGAGTATACTGAACATCCCTATACAATAGTATCTATATAAAAAAGGAGAATGAAATATAAGCTAGATAGGTGACTCCGAGGCGTGCGAACGCCTGTAGGTATACCTTGAAGTCTCCGATCCACGCTCGACTCACTGATGCCTAGGCTGGTATGAAGTACCTAGATCTACACAAAAAGATTTGCAGAAGCGTAGTATGATTACACCACAACAGTACCCAGTAAGTATCAAGCCTAACCTCGGTAGACTAGTGACGAGGTCGGGTCAAGACACGTACTGGAAAAAATAAGGAAACTAAGCAGGTATAGTATAGTATGATAATAAAAATAATGAAAATGATACAAGGAAGAGATACAACAAGAATAGCTACATTGAGACTAAGGCAATTAAGACATCACGAAAAAAAACAAAATAAGAATGCCAAGGAAATGATGCAAAAATAAACACAAGTGATGTAAATGAAAGGTATTAACAAGAATCACTACCGAGGTACCGCCTCGTTTATCATTTCACAAATCAAATCACAATCTTTCCTTATACCACCGCGGGAGCCTTGCATTTAGTTTTGAAAATCATTTTTTCCAAAATAGTTACCCGCATTTTAGCCCACCTTATCACGTCGCGTGGCTTTAAGTAGTTTCTCTACTAGCAACACACTTATCAAGCCCACCTTATCTCACCGCATGCGTTTCAACCCCAATCCTTATACCACCGCATACATATCAATATCACAACATATCACAAAACGCACCTCAAGTGCCCAATACATCAACTTGACAAAGAAGTCAACAATAATAGTGTTTCCACAATAAATATCTCATGGCTCAACCATAATATGTACAAGAGTCTCAACAATAGTAGCCGAAAGTGAATAACTCAACAAGAATAGTATTTCAACAAATTTACAACTTTGCCTTAATGTGAATCGCAGCCTTTATAATTTCAACACCATAATTCAACAATAAGATATTCCAATAATAACAACTTCGAGTAAAGGAACTCAACAGTTAAATAATTAATAAGGAAATAAGAGAACAATAACTTCAATTAAGCATGTAAAGTCAATTAGCAAGTAAGAGATGAGACAAGAATTTACTATGTCAACTGAGCCACGTAAGGATAGGTTAACGATGATGAAGATAACATGTTATGACAATTCAATTAAAGGCAAGAAAAGAATCTACGTAACTCTAACCGGTCAATTAGCACATTTAGCCCAAGTACCCACTCGTCACCTTGCGTACACGGCCTTGACGTACCACAATTAGCACAACACAACACCAATCCTAAGGGGTAATTCCCCCACACAAAGTTAGGCAAGACACATACCTCAAAATACGCTAACTTAATCCACTAGTAAGCTCTATCTGCGATTATCCAACTTCGAATGGCTCGAATAGCCAAAATAACTTTATACCATAAATACAAAACATAGGAAACTATTCTGAACAATAAAGTTGAAATATTTAAAGAAAAACAAAAAGTCAACTCAAACAGTCAACCTCGGGCTCGCGTCTCGGAACCCAACCAAACATACAAATCCGAACACCCATTCGATAACGAGTCCAAAAATACAAAAATTACTCAAATCGCCTTTCAAATCCCCAAAATTTGGTCTATGAAGATTCACAATTTTTCCCCAAATTTTCCAACTCAAAACACTAATTATATGACAAAAATAACGATGGATTCATGTATAATAGCCAAATCCGAGTTAGAATCACTTACCCCGATGATTTCCTTGAAAATCCCTCGGAAAATCGCCACAAACCAAGTTCTCTAGGTCAAAAGATGAAGAATGAAATTAAACCCTCGAACTCACCCTTTTCTGCCCAGTAATCTCGCATATGCGAGCCCTCAGCCGCATCTGCGGCTACGCACCTGCGGAATTTCCATCGCAGGTTCGGCCCTCACTTAGGCCCAGCTCACTTCGCTTCTACGAGCCTGCTTCTGTGGATATTCGATCGCATATGCGGTCCTTAGCAAATCCCTCCCAGGTCCGCTTCTGCAAAAGAAATGTCACACCTGCGGATGCGCGTCTGCGCCCAGGTGTCCGCACCTGCGACCCTGCCCTGGGCTGGCCCATTCCGCTTCTACGATGAGCCACCTCTCACCTGCGTGTCTGCACCTGCGGCCAAACCCAACGCAAGTGCGATGACACCAGAACAGCAACAGCTTCTGCAATCACTAAGTCCAAAACTATCCCGATTTCAATCCGATTCACACCCGGGGCCCCCGGGACCCTGTCCAAGTATACCAACAAGTTCCAAAACACATAATGGACCTACTAGATACCAAAAATCACATCAAACAATATAGATTCTACGAATCGCAGCCCAATTCAAGCCTATTGAAATTATGAACATTCGACTTCCAAAACTAACGCTGAGGCATACCCAAATAGCTCCGATTGTCCTCAAATTTTGCACAAAACTCATAAATGACATAAGGACCTATTCCAACTTCCGGAATCGGAATCCGACCCCAATATCAATAAAGTCAACTCCCGGTCAAACTTCTCAACCTTCCAAACCTGGAAATTTCTAAATTTCACCAATTCAAGCCGAAACGACCTACGGACCTCCAAATCAATATCCGGACACGCTCCTAAGTCCAAAATCACCATATTGAGCCATCGGAACAGTCAAAACTCCGTCCGGAGTCGTCTACACAAAATTCAAACTTCGGTCAACTTTTTCAACTAAAGCCTCCAACTTAGGGACTAAGTGTCCATTTCACTCTGAAACTCACCCGAAACCAAGACCAAACACCCCGCCAAGTCACATAACTACAATATAATACAGAGGAGGCATTAGTAACTTTATTCAATCTAAAAGGTTAAATAGGGGAACGGGGCTAAAATACTCAAAACGACCAGTCGGGTCGTTACATACAAAGAATTAATTAACAATTAATGCATGTAACGAATAAATGCATGAATTCAACAAGTAATTGCAATTAACAATTAAAGAATTTAACAATTAATAACATGGATTAAATAAGGAAAGAAATAATTAAAATAAATAAATAAATATCCCAACCCGCATGCTAAATCTCATTATGATGCATATACACTCGCCACCTTGCATATACGTCGATTTCCTACATAGTTCACATAGAAAATAGTCCAACATGTCATAATTCTCTCAAGTCAATGTTAGACACAATACTTACCTCTTTCCGCAATCAAATCAACACTCAACCACAGTCTTTCCTTTAGAATTAGCCTCCAAACTGGTCAAATCTAGCCAAATATAGTTCAAATAATTCAAAATAAATTTTAGAAACTACCCATGAGTAAAAAAGATTTGATTTTCGATGAAAATGGAAAAAAGTCAACAAAAGTTAGTCTCGGGCTCGCTTGGTCAAAACCCGAGATTCGAACCAAAATCCGATTACCATTTACCCCCGATCCCAGTTATGTGATTTGTTTCAAAATATGACCTCAATTTGAGGTCTAAATCTCAACTTAATAAAATTTCCAATTTTTACCCAAATCTCTAATTTCTACCATGAAAATTAACTAATTAATTCCTTTATTAATTTGTTAATTTTCCATTAACCATTAATTACCCAATTATCCACATAATTAGGAATTATCTCAAATTACTTAAAATACCACTTTTAACACACTTTGTACACCTTACTTTATGGTAATGTGGTACCTTATATGGCACTAGTCCATAAATACCGGGTATTATAGCTCGGACCGTATTTTATCTCAAACAACAAACTTCGACGAAACTCATTTTCTTCGATTTGCTTACCCTCTCACCTTGACGAACTTCTTTGAAATAGCATAATACTTATAATCTCCAAATAATCTTGTCCTTGAACTGAGGTCAATTATCTTACGATCATTTCAACGTACAATACTACATGGTGTAACATCGTCGTAATATAATACTGTGGAGCGTAACATCGATGTAATACTACAGGGCGTAACATTATCGTAATGCGGTCTGCTACCAAACTCCAGGTTACTCTCTCGCTGCTTATCGTGTATGTATAAATCTAAGTCCTTTAATGCTTCTTAGTTACTGTTTATCTTAAGAATGACATCCTGATCTCATCTCATATTGTTGAACTTTTATCCATCTATTGTTGATTCACTTTAATGTTGATCTATCATCTGGCACTGATAACTTGACTCTTATGTAACACTGCCACTAGGGCTCACGTCTCATTGGGGACATTTGGAGTAATTAGATTGATCCACCTATGGGCAATACTATACTTCCATAATCGTATCTTATAGCATCCCAATGTGATTCAACTTACATGGGTATTTTGATCCCGTAAAATTCATGAAATCATTTTCAAGTCATTACTCAATCGAAGGCCCAAACATTATCTTTATCTATCACAATCACTCCCGCATTCTACTACCAGGGCATCATTCCATATCTTCTAAATGCTACTAGTCTTAGACTCCTTTGAGTTCATTCAGGCTATATTGAGCTTTCTATAACTTAGAGAAACCATCAGCTCTCTTGCTTTTCATGGGTTTAATCCCGAGTATTTATCCATTCTGGTCACCTTCTCACTCGCCTTTTCTTATCCTTACTCTTATCTTCCTAAAACCTTGTCACTTTACAATACTTTAGCTTGTGACCTACACATATCTATTTATATTATTCGCAACCTTCCTTCAACTTGATTGCACCATAGATTTCCTTATGTCATTCTGGAACATCAAGCGAGACATCACATCATCTCTAACTCTTTTTACTCTCTTAATCAGGCTTCTCGATACCTAGAAACCATAGGCTGGAAGATATGCCACTGACGACGACACTATTATTCATGGATACTGAATCCCAACTCTTCTAGCCTTCTATTTGAAGTATGGATCATTCACAACCTACTGCACTTGAGTATCTCGTACGTTGTCCACCTTTACCTTACTTATCTTAAAGTCTCACATCATATCTTCTATCTCTTTCATAACCTCCCTTCCACATAGGTATAATTCACGTCCATAACTTGAAGCTCTATTATAATACTTGCACCTCTGGTGCATACACAACCCGGTGGGAGCTTTATACCGACTTCTTATGAGGCTGGTACTCTTCTAACTGGCTTTCTCGTAGAGACGTTATATAATATTATTTTTGTACTATCTCTCTTGTACCGCTGATATAAGAGTGATTCTACAATGTTCTCAATCATGATGTCTATAATTTTCTGGGTCCAATAATCAGACTCCTGATTCACTTAGTTTATGTAACTCTTTAGTTTCCTCTTCCCTCTGATCAACCTTTATGTAGGCTTAAGCTATCTTCCGATCTGCGGCTCCTGGTATTAGTTATTACTTTAGCCTTTCATGGGCGCTACCGAATATCCACGATACAATCTTCTAACAATTCAATCCTTTGTCTATGGCCTGGAGTCAATTCTTTCTTTTAACTTATACCGGAGTCTTCTACGGTTGTATGATTATCAACATATATACTGCATGGATAATACTCCGAAATCTTAAGTGCGTTCGTAACATATCTAACTCTGGATCATTGGTTGAATAATTCCTTTCGTTCCATCTCATCTTTCTTCAAACGTAAGCAATTACTTTTCTTGGTCTTTCTGCCCCCTTGTTGCATGCATACTTAGCATATCTTAGTTCCCACGCATGCCGGAATTTTTGTGCAACTCATATGGTCTTGAATATTGCTTTCAATCTTTACTCACCGTTCATTAACCACAGTAGGTGCCACTTTACTTTGGAGTGTGTACAATTTTGTGGTGGGACTGTTTTTACATGACCATTTCCTTTTTAGGTCATTGTGCTTAGGTTGAAGCCTTCTTCCTTATTTCCTCATCTAGTCTTTCGTTGTAGTACTTAGGGAGGATCCTCTGACTCTTGTAAGGCTGCGAGCTTATTATATCGCTTACTCAACAGAATTTTTGATGTCCTTCCTCGCCTATAATTATCTGTAGTTACTTATCTCCACGCCCTTGTGCTTGTAGGGTTGCTTGTGAGCTGATTTTGTCTTCCTAGTGGCACTCTCTTTTATCTCCGTAACACTCATGCGGTACCTTTAACTACCCCAACTCCCATCTAAATATTTCTCACGGGTCATGATGTCATATCTGTGAGACTGAATTCCCCATGTTGGGGTTCACTATGTTTATCTTGCACGATCTGTTGATTTGTCTGTATCCTCTTGTCTAGCCATAACTAGGCTCTTCTTGGATCAATTACTAACTACTCGTTGGCCCATTCTCATATCAATATTCCGCGTATCTTTCTTGGGTTATTTCCTTTGTCTTAACTTACGTCTCGCACTAGCTCCTTATCTATCAATAACATCTCGGGCAGGGACCCTTACTTCCTCTCATTGACGTCGTGTTTGCATAATGTTCTGGAATCGTAGAATGTCCGTAGGATTTGAATAAGTGCAATCTCATCCCTTTCTCATTTTTTTATCGCATTCTTCCTTTACCATTCCATAGTTACTAGAACCACTTAATTCTGACTTAATGCTACATCACTCCATATTCCCCCCTTTAAGAGAGTACTAAGATTTAGTGATACGATAATCTATGTATAGATGTTTTACCTCTTCATCTTTGGCATCTTTTCACATCATCGATGATCCGTACGTGCCTTGCGAAAATCCTTCTGTACCAAGGATAACAAAATTCCTTACTCACGAGGGTGACACCTAGTATAACTGGCACACATAGTCCCTTAAGCTTAACTTTGCTCACATTGCTTGCTTTAGGGAAGCGTCTTCCTGAATGATCATTCTCTGAATTTCTCATGAATATTCTTCTGTTGTCCATTCTATTATCAACGGAATGCAATATGAAATTCTCATGATACCTACTATTATCATATCACTCAATCCCTAATTCATGT
Source organism: Nicotiana attenuata (assembly GCF_001879085.1). NCBI lineage: Eukaryota > Viridiplantae > Streptophyta > Magnoliopsida > Solanales > Solanaceae > Nicotiana > Nicotiana attenuata. Next base: position 73,244,832 of record NC_031990.1, read on the forward strand.
TTAGTTTATCTTGTTCACCAGCCCATACTGATTTTTATTATTGTGGGGTCTAACTTTTCCTTCTGGTAATCACGTTAGAGACACGGACTTATTTCTCGAAACGAGGATGTGACTTTATGACCTATACTTTTTTGTTGCCTCAAGGCCTGTCACCTCTCGTCTTTTCCTTCCCTTGTCTATAGACTCGTAATACTGTCATTTTTTTGTTCTACCGTTGTCATCCATGTATCACATCTTACTCATAGTGCTTCATTAACTCTCTTCTTGTTTTCGTGCTAACATCTCTGTCTATCACTTTATTCTGAATACTTCAACAAGACATTCTCACTTTTAGCTCCCTTGCTCCATCCACTGGCTCTTTGGGTTGCCTAAAATTCTCCCTCTACTAGGGACGAGAGCTACACTAACGTAATATTTATCCCTTCCAGGATTCCAATGTCTATCTTTGTAGTACTCATATCTAGCTTTACTATTTTAGAGTGCACCATCTGGGTGTCTCACAAGGAGATCTATTACCACATTTGCAATATCCTTCGGAAATGTCAACTAACACAAACAATCCATTCACCATTTTGGGTTACTCTAACCCCAGCCGAATCCTGATATACCGTCCTTCTCTTAAACCATATCTGTTAGCTTCCACAGGGCATAACTGAGATCGGTGTGGCCGATTGTTCATACCTCTGCTATTGTTGAAGGTAACTCAAACTGCTTATATTTCCCTTTCTGAGTGGTAAGTAATGATATCTTCACTAGCTGAGTACCCCGTACCCTTCTTCATCTTGCTTCTTTTACTTGTTAAAACTTGTATCTACCTTCTGATTATCTTATTGCTTTTTACCATATGGGTGGATAGATATTCATGCCTTAGGGCTCCTTTTCCAGAAGCTCACACGTCTTAGTACACACACGATCTGCTAGAGACCTTACGTTTACTCATCATAAGCACGATGAAAAATCGAGTTCCTCTGACTCAACTCTTCCACAATCGCATTCAATCCCTTACCAACCGTCTTTTTAGGTGTAGGCATCGTCTTTTTCTGAATAAGATGGAGTTTAGGAAATTGAGTTCTTACAACTGAGCTCTACCACACGATCTAGAGTAAGAAGAAAGAGTGACAATCCTAAATGCCTGGTGTAGCCTCCTACTTATAAGTGTGGTGCACAACACACCCATAAACAAGACTATACTAGACACGGCTTGTAGACTCCCTAGGACAGAACTGTTCTAATACCACTTCTGTCACGACCCAAACCGATGGACCGCGATGGGCACCCGGTACCTTACTCAATCAAGTACCAACGTAACGTATCTTTCGTGTCATACTATCATAGGTAAATGAGCCGGAGACTGTCGTGAGATAAGTAAAATAAACATGAGAGAATACTCGACATAGAACGACCCAATCTGATATAGAAACTTACATATGTGACATACGGGCCTATAAGACCAACATGATCATTTGTAAACTCAAACATAAGCCGACAAGGCCATACAAGTATCCATATACATGACATGTGTCTACAAGCCTCTAAGAGTACATAATATCATAAAGGTCGGGCAGAGCCCTACCGTATCAATCAATGCATATACTAATCATACTGACCAACTAAGAAACTCCCGAGCAAATGGAGCGCACCAACACCTTCCGCTGAGCTGATAGCCTACCTAGAGGACTTCAACCTGTCTATCGGGACCTGCAGGCATGAAGCGCAGCGTCCCCAGGTATAAGGGACGTCAGTAAAAATAATGTACCGAGTATGTCAGGAATGAAAATTAGTAAATAATAGACATGAGAGAAACATGGAGTAAACCACTCGACATGTAAGTTTGAATAGCTCTGTGAATCCTTTAATATTTAAAATGTCATGCATATGCGTACAAATGCCATACCATGCATGGGTATATGCGTTCATAACATCATCAAGCCTCTAAGGGCATCCCATCATATCATCTCGGCCACTGTGGGCAAATCATCAACGTATACCAGCTGATCAGGTGGAGGTGCGTATATAATGTTGTAACCTTTTTCCGTATCCCATATACATATAAATACATATATATACGTGTATATAACTCCATCTGATCATGGGTCAATGTAAATGAATGCAATACATGAGAAGTACGTCAATAAAATTCCTCGAAATGTCGTAAGACCATTATGACTTTGATTAATATCATGAAGTAAACTTTATCAACTTACGTATTTTCTAAGACCCATGGACAGATGATAGAATAATAGGACACATGGGGAATCAACAATATAAGCATCTCTAGCATTTCTATGAATATAGTCATTTATGGAAGTTGTGCATTTTCTCGTTTTGTTTGTATCGTATAGATCATGCCAAAAGGAAAGAAGGGATAACCTTAACATACCTGAACTGATGCTCTTGACAATCCCTCCAACACACGTTGATTGCGACAAAACATGTAACGGCGATCGAAGTAGGGGAAAATTCATACGATATTCTTTGAGAAAGATTGCACTGTACTCCCTTAGAATAGCAAAATCTCGTTGCTATATACGTAGTCTCGTTGATTTTGGTAGCAAAGTCACGTTGCTAACATTTTGAATGAGTTGCTGAAGCTGCCTTTGTCATTGTAGAGATTCAAAAAATGAATTAGAAAGGTTTTCTTAACCTTTAGGAGTGGGCCCTACTTTGTGGCTTAGTTGGCCACCCATATCTCTTAAAATGCCACCTTGAAGAATGATTTAAGAATGAAAGAATTACAAGAAAATACACATGACTTCACACCATAACAAAAAATAGCCCATATTTTTTAAGTTTTACCCGACCTAGCCCATATTGTACATATTCTGAAAACACTAGCTCTTGCAAATTCAAAATCTGTGTTCTTAAAATCATTGCTTCTAAAAGCTATGGAGTTAAATTTGTGTTCTCACAACCATTGCTTTCACTCTCTCTTTTTCTCACATCTTTTACATATGCTTCAAAGGACCGTCCTCCATTACTGCTTCTCCCCCTATGTCACCTGGTTGCAATGTAAAAAAATATAAGAGTAGAAGTCCACCATTGAAGGCTATTTAAAGCTTTGCTTTCGAAAATATAATTTTTTTAGTTTGTTAGTTGTTTTGATTGGTGTTGTTCCAATTGATTAAAAATATCAAAAGGAGGTCAAAATTTAAATTTGAAGTGATTTGGAGTAGATTTGAGCAAGATTTGAATTAAATTTCAGAAAAGACGCAAGGAAGAAGACGAAGTCGGTTTTTTGTATAATTATGTATAATCTTGTATAATTGTGTATATGAGTGTATAAACACATCTTATACACTATTATACACCTTTATACGCTTCTGTAGACGAACTTCTTCCACGATTTTCAGTTGCAATTCTTGTTCAAAACTAATCCAAATGTCCATTAAATGACTTCAAATTTTATATACAACCTCCTTGTACTATTTCTAACAAGTCTAAATAACACTCACTCCAAATTTCTCACAAAATCACATTCGGAACTTAAACCCACATATTTAAGCTTGTTAAAAATTAAATTTTCACCACCCAAATGGACTTGGTTTGTTGAACTAATATTTGAGTCACAGTTACTGATTCGAAAATTAACTTAAAAACTTGAGCAATCTTTTTTTAAAAATTAAATAGTAATTTTGAGAACCTATTGGAGTTGGATGTTGAATCTTAGCCTATTAATTTTGGGCTAATTGGTTGTATATTAAAATATGAGTTATAAAATTGAAAAGTAAGGAGCCCAGTTGTTCTTATGTGAAATTTTCCCTTTAAGAATCATATGTTGTGACTTTGTGGGCTGCCACGTTAAGGGGTTAGTCCTTATCCAATAATTATCTACTTAATTCCTTAATTAATTTGTTAATCCCCATTAACCAATAGTTACCCAATTATGCACATAATTAGGAATTATCTCAAATTACTTAAAATACTACTCACTTTTAATACACTTTGTACACCTTACTATTATGGTCATGTGGTACCTTATATGGCACTAGTCCATAAATACCGGGTATTATAGCTCGGACCATGTTTTATCTCTAACGACAAACTTCGACGAAACTCATTTTCTTCGATTTACTTACCCGCTCACCTTAACGAACTTGTTTGAAATAGCATAATACTTATAATCTACAAATAATCTTGTCCTTGAACTGAGGTCAATTATCTTACGACAATTTCAACGTACAATACTACAGGGTGTAACATCGTCGTAATATAATACTGCGGAGCGTAACATCGATGTAATACTGCTGGGCATAACTTATCATAATATAATACTGCGGGGCGTAACATCATTGTAGTATAATACTGTGGGGCGTAACATCGACGTAATACTGCGAGGCATAACAAAAAAAATGGTATAAATGAGCTAAGTTTCGATTTTTCCCTGTTTTGCACAGCTGCGGATGTTGCTATTACGAACTCTTGTTCGCGATTGAGACCATCACAAATGCAAAACACAAGTCGCAATGTGAACTGTGCGTCAGAAGCCCAGAAGTCGTAAATGTGAATTATCCCCCTTCGCAAATGCGGACAACTACTTCGCAAATGTGAAGTTGTCCTAAGTTGCCAGGAGTCGCAAATGCGACCAAGATGTTCGCAAAAGTAGCCATAGTCAGTTCGCAAATGCGAACCATTTCCTCTCAATTGCGAGGTCACCCTGCCCAGGCCCCTACTCACAAATGCGAACTCATGTTCGCAAAATCAAGGTTCGCATTTGCGAGCTAGACTTCGCAAATGCAAGATCTGCATATCAGCACCAGAACTGAAAGCACACCATCTATTGCAATTCCTCCAAAACTCATCCGATACACACACGAACTCACTCGAGCCCCTCGTGCTCCAAATCAAATATGTACACAAGTCTAAAAATATCATACGAACTCGCTCGCTCAATCAATATACCAAAATAACATCTAAAACCACGAATCGGACATCAAAACTCATGAAATTCAATGAAAGATTCAAGAACTTTTAGAGTTGCAACCAAGCATCCAAATCATATCAAACCAACTCCGAATTGCACCAAATTTTGCACACAAGTTTCAAATAGAAATATAGACCTATTCCAAGTCCCAAAACTAAAATCCGAACCCGATAACCATAAAGTCAACCTATGGTCAAAACTAAGAAATTTCCAAACATTCAAATTGCTAACTTTTGGTAAAATAAGTCAAATCAACCTAGGGACCTCCAGATTCAATTTTGGGCATACTTCTGAGTCCAAAATTACAATACGGACCTACCAAAATCATTAAAATACCGATCCGGGATCGTTTATCCAAAATATTGATAACTCAAGTTGTTTTTAAAGTCAAAAATCATATTTTTTTTCAAATTTTGTAAAAACTTACCAGAAAATAATGCGGACTGCGCACGCAAATCATGAAACATCAAATGAAGCTTATAGAGGTCTCGAAACACGGAAATAAGGGCAAGTACTCAAAACGACCTATCAGGTTGTTACAATTAATCATCCCAAATCAAAGTGTTAAATATCTTGAATAGCGTTTAAACCAAAAATTACTTGAACATTGTTTAAATCCAATCTTTGTGGAGACGATAATTATACTATACTATCTTTGGCTAGCGAGTATCAATTTCGTGTTGTGTTTTGCACTCGTCAATTAGTAGTGGTCACAAAGACCATGACAATGTTTGTATTATTTTAATTATTTCAATTTCTATTCGTCCAAAGATTCCAGATAATAAATAGAAAGAGATCCCTCTAAGTAAAAATTTATTAACAATTGTGAGGCTCAACTCTCTAATTATGATAAGCCAGTGCTTATAATCTTAAGGATAGTGGACTACTTTAGGCTTATATCGTCTATCTATCCATCCCCCTCTTTATGTGTGTAAAGTATGTTATTTTTTAATTACCAAAACTAAAGAGTAAAAAAATAACTTTTCATATTGTCAAAATTTTGAAGAATTAAAACGGATAACAAGTGATTCACTTGATGACCATCATTGAAATACTCTTTTTTTAGCTTAACGCAAAGTTGTATATTAGAGTAGTAGAAAATTTTACTCCCTTCGTTTCAATTTAAATAACACACTTTTCTTATTAGTCTGTTCCGAAAAGAATGATACGTTTCTATATTTAGAAATAATTTAATTTTGAACTTTTTATTTTACCATCTTTACTCTTAATGAGAAACTTTAATAGCAACACAAAGCTTTTGTCCCTTGAGCTTTTAGCACCACATGTTTCAAAAGTTCTTTTTCCCTAAACTTTGTACCAAGTAACCACATCATCCAAACTAAAACTGAAAGAGTATGAGATTTTCTTGTAAAAGTCTATTTGGAAAGCCACCAGGTATTGAAATTGGTATAATTACTACAGCCTAGTAATTATACAATATTGTAATTACAACGACCTGAATGTTTATCATAATATAATTACAGGATAATTATAATTACATAATTAGATTAAATTTTAAATATAAATCTAATTATCAAAACTAAAAATTAAGATTTAAAAAATGTATGCCTTTATAAATAATATTAAATTTGACATTTAAGATGCATATTTTTTCTTGAGAATATATTAATTAGTAATATATATGTAACTAATATTGTAAAAATGATTTTTATATATATATATATATATATATATATATATATATATAATATTACTTTAATTAATTATAAAAAATAAAAGTACATAACATCATGGACTGCATGCTTGATAAAAAAATAAATTTATATAAATATAATATCATAACATTACTCAAATATTTTACGAAAAAATAATTTATCAATTCTAAATGAAAATGAATTGCATGCAATCTCAAAAGTAAATACTACTAAAGCAAATAAATGGAACTGAAAATATAACATAAATTCAAACTCCAAAAAATATTAACATAATACTCTTATGTAAAACTACAACATAACATGAAATAAGTTTCAATATTATTTAAGTGAATATAATTTTACTTTAAAAAATATATATAAGTCTATCACTTCATTCAACAATTTTAATGACATCACTCAATATATGTCAAGTTTATTAATAACTCATTATTTCTAATATTAGGAGGTATCCTAAAATCAGATTAAAAGCACAATTATGCTGAACAAAGAAACATAAAAATTATGAGCAGCTACATAGTACCACAAAAATAAAGGTTGAAAATGAGAATATTATTCAAATATTAAAAAGTATTATATCATTTTAACATAGTTAAGTTTGCATATGACCTCATCTAATAACAAAGTTCATCTTTAATGACATCACTCATTATAAGTCAGGTTTGTGGATAACTTATTCTTTTTAAAATTACGATTATAATTTTTTAGAAGGATTAGAACAACATAGCTAAGTGTAATTAAAAAATAAATAAAATATTAAGAAATAAATAAAATATGAGAAATTATGTAAAAACACGTGAAGTAAAGGTTAGGAAATAAGAAATAAGAAAATAAAAGATAAATAAGGTAAAAAGATTAATATTTGACAAAAAAGAATTTTAAAAGTTAAAATAACAATAAATTAAAAAGAATTAAAAGTAAATTAAAAAGAAAAGAAAAAAGATTGAAAAAAATAATCTTGTAATTACATCATTTAATTACCAGTAATTCTCAGCCCATCTTTGATCATTAAAAAGTGTAATTATATCCTTCAATTATGCCTAATTATTAGTCAAACAAATATGTTAAAATTGTATAATTACACTCAAATATAATTACAGGGTGACTTTGTCTAAAGAGTATCGAGTGTGTGCCTCGACAGGAGGCAGGAGGTGGAATCATTTTAGACAAGTGTCCCTGACGTGCACATGGTGAGTCTCATGACTGCGACACTTTGAAAGAAGGAGAAATGCCTATATTACCCTCAATTGTAACATAACCGTTTGAACCTGTCCACTTCTACTCTTCTGGATCTTCCAATCAAAACTGAGGATATTATTGTCTTTCTGACTCACCTTCTCCTCCCATTACACTTTCTGGTGAAAATCAAACTGCTCCTCTGTGTAGCCCCTTTGCCGGCCCCTACACACTCTCTCTCTATCTCTATCTCTATCTCTCTCTGCTTCAAATGGTACTCTGATTTTCCAGCTTCATTAAAGTTCTTTAGTTCTGTCTGCTTCAGGTATCTTCTAATTTTGTACACTTGGTATCTTGAATTCAGTATTTTGTGCAGATAAAAAGGTCTTCTTTTAGGTTGATTATATTTGGGTTTTTAATTCTGAAGATGGGGTCTGTTGTTCTTGATATATTGAGCTATAAGAAACTTCCTCAACTGTTTATGCATTTTTCTTGAAAGAGGGATGGACAAAAGCTAGGTTTTTTCCGTTTTTTTTTTTGCTGCTTTATTCACTTATAGCCCAATATATTCTACTACTATTTAGACTGTGTGGTGAGCTCCTTACAGGATTATACTATGTTTTAGCAGAAAGTTCAGTGACTAGATAAAATTATTGTAATGGTGTGGCATTTATTAGCATATGAAGCTTACCGCTTTCGTGGATAACATATCCGAATAAATCTAGAGAGGCTTTGAGCTAAGAAAATTTGGTTACTTTTGATTTAACAAAAATAAGAAGTTAACCAAGTATATCCCTAATATACCTTATAATCAAGTGTAAGGACAGTTATAAATATATGATGAGTCGGAGCTTTGATTTCTTCTTAAATTATGATTATATGTTTTTTACAAATAAGGTTTCTCTTCTGAAATTTCAACATCCTTAATGATCGACTACTAGTAAGTTACCCTTAAGTGTAATATTTTAGGCCTCCTTTTCTCTTTTTTGTTGTTTATAAGATTTCCGAGGATCATAGAGAATATGAAGGCAAAAATGAACGGATGCATTTCCCCTTCGTTGTTTGGTGGTGGCAAAAGCAGGGAGGAAACAAAAAAATTTACCCCTTCGATCTTATTTCAAGAAAAAGAACTGAACATATGAGAAATTGGTTTCTAAACATTTTTAAATTAGCTTTTCTCAACACTGACCAAACAAGTGATAAAAAAGTATAAGTTTCAAAATTTTGAAATTAGTTGTAAGTAGCTCTAAGGAAAATGAAATCTGAGCAAAAGCTGAAGTGAATTAAAAATGGATGCCCATTTCTGTCTTGCATCATCACTATGAAATTAATTAAACAAAAGTGGTGCTCGTTTATTATTTGCTGGGTATTGACAAAAGAGTGAAGCTTCATCTAAATCTCTCAAGATTCTTGAATTATGATTTTGTTGTTTTGGTCAGTCCTTTATGTTATGTTCTCTTACAGGGACAGCTCTGCTTATGGCTTCCCCTTCCTCTGAGCCTACTGCCAAGCCTGAGGGTAGCAGTGGAAATGATGTCGGTGGTGGAGAAACATCAGAAGCGATGGGTTCTATAGGGACTGATCAGCTATTACTGTATAGAGTACTGAAGAAAGCAAAGAAAGAGAGGGGTTGTACAGCCAAGGAGCGCATAAGCAAAATGCCCCCATGTACTGCAGGGAAGCGCAGCTCCATCTATCGTGGTGTCACTAGGTACGGGATGGTAAAAGGCAAATTGCAGATTTATTGAAGTTTTAGAGTATCTATGTGCAAATATGTTTTTTTTTCTTTTGCTTATTTGCATAAGAATCTAGTTTCTCTACATTTAGCTTGTCTGAGTTGACAGACCAAAATTGGGTCCTTTTATGGAGGTCTACCTATGAATCTTCTAACATAGCAGTGAGGGAAACACTTTTCAGCAGTTCAGTGCCATATGAAAGACACCAGCACTAGTAAACGAATTAGAAAGCTTAGGATCTTGGATTTTGCATATTAGTGAACGAGCAACATCCCCATGGTAGCTTTCTTGACTTACACATGGCGATGAGCACATAGCTGTAAATAGGGAGGTGAAGTGTATCAGGACTCGGGAACCGTGCCATGTATGACAGAAACATGTGTGCAAATGTCTATTGTCTACCAATGCAGCCTGCTTATAGATGATAAACTCGTTCTATGATATTTGAATTTGTTTCTATATTCTAAATACACTTTTTGAAATGCTAAAGAAGGGAAAAACTAAAAAAAAAACAGTAGAGGTGTTTGTAGAATTTTTTATTTGGTTTGAGAAAAAAAATGAAAGGCAGCCTGGTGCGCTAAGTTTCCGCTATGCGCAGGGTCCGGGGAAGGGCCAGACCACAAAGGTCTATTGTATGCAGCCTTACCTTGCATTTCTGCAAGAGGCTGTTTCCACAACTTGAACCCGTGACCTCCTGGTCATATGGCAGCAACTTTACCGGTTACGTCCTCCCTTCTTTGAGAAAAAAATGAAGTTGAAAAAATTTGGGATGGGAAAAGTTTCCTGCCCCATTTGAGTCCTTAGGTAAGGTAAAACAAAAAGGCTGATGGAATTTAGAATCATTCATTGGTCGTGTTTACATCTTGGTTTAGTATGTAGAAGGAATGAAGAATTTCCACTTTATGACTTTTAATAAAATAGTTAGTGAGTAAGTATGGAAGATCAAGGCCTAAAGGTTTTGTCTCTTTTCTTGACTGGGTATTTTGTTTGTTCTATTTGTTAGAGTCAGATAAGATGGTATATGTGAACTCTCCTTCTGTCTTGGCTGTTTTTTTAGCGAGATATTGCTTGCCTCAAGAATTTTTCTTGTTTCTTGGAAAAATTTTGAACTATGTTTTTAATTTATGGGACTAGGCATAGATGGACTGGCCGTTATGAAGCTCATCTTTGGGATAAAAGTACCTGGAATCAAAACCAAAATAAGAAAGGAAAGCAAGGTGTTTCCCTTTGTTTCTCTTGCAGATATTGTTGTTTCTATTGCATGCTGATCAGAATTCAGCTCAATGCTTCAGTTTCTCGTGAAAATACTGATGTTTAGAAAGTGTTTATATTGCATGGACTTTGGGGTGTTTATTGCTGCTTGATCTGCATGGGCAGTTTACTTAGGTGAGTACCTTGATTTATCCTTTTCTTAGGTACTGCACAAAAAAGGAGATTAAACTGTTTTGTAACAAAACTTCTTGTAGGAGCGTATGATGAGGAGGAGGCTGCAGCAAGAGCATACGATCTTGCTGCTTTGAAATATTGGGGTCCTGGAACTCTCATTAACTTCCCAGTAAGATGTTTGTTATTGGTTTGTTTCTCAGTTTATCAAGTAATACAAGCATCTTGCCCTGCCCCATTCCCCCTCCTCCTACCCGTCTCAAGGATGCAGCTCAAATTCTTCCCTTGCTTTATTCTCTTAATTCCTGACTTATTTATATATTGGATCTGTTTTACTCTTGTGAAAGGACTAAACGGAGCCTTTACGAATGTTTCCTAACTGTATTAGGTGATGTGCATTGAGTTTACTTTCATGTACTGAATGCGCTGACCGTTTATGTAGGTGACAGATTACACAAGGGACCTTGAAGAGATGCAAAATGTCTCAAGAGAGGATTATCTTGCATCATTAAGAAGGTAGGTATGTTGTTTGCATATGCATGTGCTTGGAAGGGTATTTGCTGGTTCCTCATAAACTCATTTTTGCAGAAAGAGCGGCGGTTTCTCCAGAGGGATCTCCAAATATCGTCCTCTATCCAGGTGTGCTAAGACAGATCATGTGTGTGTGTTTATATGGCTTCGTAAATTAAAAAAATTATGTGACAAAGGACAAAATGCTGTTCAATTCTCCTGTCACATCCACATTTACTTATTTTCCTGGTTCTTGATCTTCTTCATAAGGTTTTTTAGATGTATCATCATTAACAATGTCTCCCGTATTTTCTTCTCTGCATCCAATGTAGTCGATGGGATCTGCAATTTGGTCGTGTGCCTGGAGCTGATTACTTTAACAGCCTACAGTATGGTGAGTGCAGTTCTTGTCATACAAGAAGAAGTTTGTATTAAAACAGTAACTTTTAGACCACGGATTTAGTTAGCAAATCAAGTGCTGAAGTCAGCTCTTATAAATCCTTAAATTTCTCGAAGGTGATGATGCAACAGTCAACAATGAGTACATTGGTGGTTTCTGCATGGATAGAAAGATTGACTTGTCAAGTTACATCAAGTGGTGGGGAGGTAATAAAGCTCGTCAAACAGATTCCCATTTGAAAACGTCAGAGGAAACAAAGGTTGGTTGTCCTGAAGATATTGATAATGAGCTTAGGGCTTCAGAATTATCAATTCGGCAGACTGAACCATATGAGATGCCCCGTTTGGGTGTGTGCCAAGAAAGAAAGAATCATAAAAGCTCCGCACTGTCTGCTATGAGCATTTTGTCACAATCTGCAGCATACAAGAGTTTACTAGAGAAGGTTGCTAAAAAGAAAGAAAAAGTTGAGAATGATGAGAATGAAAACAAAAGCACTATCAACAGAGTCGACCGTGGGAAGACGATTGAGAAATCAAGTCCTGATAGTGGAAGCGAGAGGCTTGGAGCTGCATTTCTAAACCCCGGGGGATCATCTATTAGCAGAAACTTGCACCCACTTACTCCACTCCTGTCGGCACCACTTCTCACTAACTACAACAACGTAGATCCCTTAACAGACCCTGTTCTTTGGACATCTCTTGTTCCTATTTTTCATACAGGTTCTTCACGCACTGCTGAGGTGGGTTATCTCTTCATTGAAGCTTACTTTATCTTGTCTTGCATATTCTATATAGAAACATGGAAGAAAGATAAAAAGAAAAGTAAATAGAGTGGAATGTAATTTAAAATCATAGTGCTTTATGCCTATCATAGCTTAAGTTTATATAAGAAATATGGAAGAAGGATAGAACTGTTAAACAATCTTGGTTGCCTAGGATGTATATATCCTAGTATCTGAAGCTCTCAAACAATGAGGTGACTAATAATCCAGCTTTGCATGCCCCCGGGGCTTAGTTCAAGCGGCAAAGGTCGAGGGACTTGTGACTTAAGTCACAGGTTCAAGCCCTGTGTCATGCGGACTAAGCTTGGTTTTAAGTGGAGAAGGGTAGAGAGGCGAGCCCATTATCCCGTGTTTTGAAGGCCACTGACCCCGACGGATTTCTCGGTCATCAAAAAAATAATCCAGTTTTGACTTTTGCATGATACTATATCAAATTTACAATGTTGCTAGCTTAAATTTTGGACCCTTTAAGTATTTTAAAGGTGATAAAAATTCTTCTAGCGGTATCCTATAGTGGAACCTGCACTTAGCTAAACCTGAGCTCTAGTTTCCATGTCCAACAGCAATTTCAGAGATATACATAGAGTAGTAATATAGTATTACTTTTGCCTTTGAAGAATGGATAGTGTTCAGTCAGTTGTACCTTGGCTTCCCCCTGATATGACTTGTCTGGACAATGGCCGTTAACAAGAGATCTTACTGAATAGTTACTCTTGGTCTTAGCTATACAACCAGCATCAGTGGTACACACTTTTGAGATATAACCTTCCCAGTTATGCTTATTTAAGTCTCCAAAAGTGTCGAGGAATATCACAATGCAGAAAAGAATATCACAAGTTTATACTGTTGAGTAGCATTTTTCGATGATTCCCTATAGATATATGTGCACAGATATGCATTTTGAGATTGAAGGGACATGTGTATCTCATAAACTGGGATCATTTTTCGTGCAGGTGCACAAGAGCGAAGCAACATCAGATTATACTTTATTTCAGCAAGAAGATTAATTTCTGCCTCTACAAGTGAGATACAGATATGCATTTTGAGATTGAAGGGACATGTGTATCTCATAAACTGGGATCATTTTTCGTGCAGGTGCACAAGAGCGAAGCAACATCAGATTATACTTTATTTCAGCAAGAAGATTAATTTCTGCCTCTACAAGTGAGATACAGACAACACAAGACAAAATTTCCTGTACATGGATTTTACTCACTATGGACTTTATAGGATCTTGTTGGAAAACCAAACAGGATTGTGGTTTTACAACTTTTAAAATAAGTCACTGGTTCCTTATTTCCATGGTGGTTATTATATTATTAAAAGAGTCTATAGAGTTTTCCACAAGATTGATTAGAATTTTGTTGTGGCCCTTGTTGGTTCTAGTTTGACCATTATATTTCCTACCCACTCTCTAAAAAAATATTTTCTTTCCCCTTTGTTTCTACACTTTATGTATATTTATAAAATTGAAATTAATTAACTTGACTGAAATCTGAAGTTGAGTTTCCAACTATGATGATTGCTTGTTCATTTTCCTATATAATATATAAGCTAGCTGCTTGTAATGCCTCAAATTGAAATGCTTGGACTATAAAATGATACCAGTAAGACAGGGCAACTTCTATCCTTAAACAAAGGTTTCCAGTTTGAGACCTAAGAATGATCTTTCGGTCCTATTGCTGGACTTTTGCAGTCCTTTATTTAAAAGTTGGCTACATTTTCAATATTGGTATCAGAAGCTTAAAATTCAAAACTTTTCTTCAGATAGGTCTGATTTTGAAAAGGCAAGGAACACAAAAGTGGCCACCTGGTGTAAATAATTTGACATTTTTACCGCCCATAGTTTGATTTGAGTGTCAAAATGATCTTCCCACCTTGAAAGGCTGTTACATGATAAATATAATTTGATTCATTTTCAAGGTGATGCAAGTATATTCAACAGCTCAAATATTGCTACTATTTATGAGAACATAATTTAGCAGCACTAACAATTTGGTAATTTTTCTAGAATAGTTCCATAAATATTCTATACAATAATGCGCATTTACAGCCTGGCTGAGAAGCAGCAGAAGCAACAAAAAGAACAGAAGAAAGCAGAATAGAATGTTGAAAAAGAAGAGGCATTCCAACCACATCAAAGATCCAAAGGAAAGCAGAAGATGAAAGTTCAAATACAAAACAAGAGAGCTCTAAATGACAATGAGATATAGAAGCTGCTAATGACTAATAGGTATAGCTCTCTGAGAATACAAGAGGATTGCAGCACTACAAAGGTGACTGAAGGGATTGGCCTCAATGAGGAAAATCCACCATGATCATAAGCTCTTGGAGTATTAAGCAGAGAGAACTCAAGGCCTTTATGTTGAAGCATTAAATTACTTTACTAGGCTGCCTTGAGACAAAGATAAAGCCTAGAAGTGTTAGCAAAGTTAAAAGTAAGTTCCGTAGGGATTGGCAAGTGTTTTCAGATGAAAAGATAAGTCCTATTGGGAGGTTATGGATATTTTGGAAGGACAGTATGGTCCAAGTCCAAATGCTGATGGTTACTACTCAATTGATCCATTGCCAAGTGAAAGAAAGAGGGTCACAATTGTCATGTTACATCACTTTTGTATATGGAAAGAACAAAGTGCATGAAAGGAGGAGCTATGGGATCAACTAAGACAGATTCATAGCACAATGCAAGAGGCTTGATTGGTCATAGGAGATTTTAATAATGTTCTGTCTGTCAATGATAGAATAAATGGTCAACCTATACATCAAGCTGAATTAGTGGATTTCCAAGATTGAATAAGAGACATTGGAGTGGGGCAACTGAATAGAAAAAGCTGTCAATGGTCATGGTGCAATAAAAGGGATGCAGGAGATAGAATCAATAGCAATATTGATTGGGTGTTTGGAAATGCCTCTTGGCTTACAAAGTATAGTAGTCTAGAAGCTATATATGAACTACCAGAGATTTCTGATCACTCACCTATTGTGATGAACACTGAAGTGGTAAAGAACCACTTACAAAAGCCTTTTAGGCTTTACAATGTTCTGCTATATCAAAGGGAGTTTAAGGTTGTGAATGAAGTCTGGAACCAAAGAATTGAGGGGTCTGCTATGTACTCTGTGTGGACTAAATTGCAAAGATTACAGAATAGAACCAGGCAGATGAACAAGGAGATGAACTCATTCGAGAAGAAGATTGTGAACCTAAGAATGGAGCTGCAGAATACTCAAAGGAAACTGGGTGATGACCCTCTCAACCAACAGTTAATTGAGCAGGAAAGAGAGTTGATTATGCAAACTGAAAAATGGGAAGGGGTAAATGAACAGGTTCTCAGACAAAAGTCCAGAGCAGTGTGGATAAAAGCAGGAGATAGAAATTCTAAATACTTTTATGCTCAAATAAAAAATAGGCAGGCAAGGAACAGAATTGCATCTATTTGTAATGAACAAAGGAGGAGAATATTAGAACCAAAGCAGATTGAACAAGAATTCAAAAGCTTCTTCCAAAGCTTATTGGGCACTTCAGCAAGTGAGATTCCCTGTATTGATATTGCAACAGCTAGAGATGGACACTGCCTTACAAAAGAACAACAACAATTGCTTATTGCCCCAGTAACTATGGAAGATATTGATATGGCAGTGAAGGAGCTACCAAATGAAAAAGCACCAGGGATAGATGGCTTTCCAGCAGAGTTTTTCAAAGAATAATGGCACATAATTGGAGGAGAAGTCAAGCAAGATGTACAGGAATTCTTCAACACTGGGAAGTTGCTTAAGAGTATTAACTGCACAACAATTACACTAGTACCTAAGGTTGCTAGCCCAAACTCTATCAAAGAGTTTCGACCTATTGCCTGTTGCACTACAGTGTACAAGATCATATCCAAGATTCTCACCAGCAAAATTGAAGCTGGTAGTGGACTCAATTGTGGGACCTTCTCAGTCAGCTTTTATAGAAGGGAGAAACATACTTGATAATGTCATTATTGCACATGAGCTGGTTAAGGGATATACTCAAAAGGGAGTCTCACCAAGATGCTGTATAAAGGTGGACATAAGGAAAGCATACGACTCAGTAGAATGGCCTTTTCTAAGAATGATATTGATGGAGTATGGTATGCCTACCAAGTTTGTGGAGCTGATAATGAATTGTGTTTCTACTGTCAGCTACTCATTGATACTAAATGGAAGGTTAACAGCTAAATTTCAAGGGGAAAAGGGGCTAAGACAAGGAGATCCAATGTCTCCTTATCTTTTTGTATTGGTGATGGAATATCTGAATAAAGCATTGAAGAAGCTGAAGGAGAACCCTGACTTTTATTATCACCCAAAGTGTTCCAGAAATAATATTACACACATATGCTTTGCAGATGATCTGATCATGTGTTGTAGAGCAGATAGAGTATCCATCAGATTGCTGATAGACAGATTCAATCATTTTTCAGAAGTATCAGGCCTGAAAGCTAACATGGAGAAGAGTGCTTTATACATTGCAGGTGTTAGAAAGGAATTCAAAGAGATGATTCTGGAAGAGATGCAATTTACACTAGGGGAACTACCATTCAAATATCTTGGAGTACCATTATCCTCTAAGAAGCTGACAGTTCAACAGTGTATGCTATTAATTGAGAAGATCACAACTAGGATCAACTGGACTACTAAGCTACTATCATATAGTGGAAGGCTCCAATTGCTGAAAAGTATGATTTTTGAAATGCAGACTTACTAGGCACAGGTGTTTTTACTGCCAAAGAAAATTCTTAAGCTAATAATTTCAGTTTGTAGAACTTTTCTATGGACAGGAAGGGGAGAGCCATCAAGAAGAGCTTTAATTGCATGGGATACAGTGTGTATGCCTTACTCAGCAGGTGGGTTACATGTACTAGACATTTATATATGGAACAAAGCTGCACTGTGTAAATTACTAAGGGTTGTTAGTGCAAAGAAGGATATCCTTTGGATACAATGGATACATAGCTATTACATCAAAGGGCAAGATAGCATGAGGATGGATACTCCTAAGCAAGCATGCTGGCTTGTTAGGAAGATTTTTGATATCAGATATTGGTTTTTGGAAAAGTATACAAGTGCTAAGTTACACAGGTACTATAAAAATGGCAAATTTAGCATTAAAAAGCTATATATTGCTATGTGACCTCAATTTCAGAAAAGCTTGTGGAAAAAAGTATTAACTGGATCTAAGGCAATACCAAAACACAGATTCCAAAATATTCAGAGAATCAAAGACATTGCAATGGAGTTACATATAGCAGGACAAAGAGAAACAAAGTGTCACAAAGAGCTAGAAAAGTTGAAGAATTTTCCTTAGTTCATATAGTACAATGTAATTGTTATAGGAAGTTTTTGTTAACTGATTAGTCAAATAGTTCTATAGATAGATCTAGTTCTAGAGTCCAAAAGAACTAGTGGATGTAAATATTTTTACTTGGTTAAATAAAAGTTTAAAAGTTTAACCAAAAAAAAAAACTATTGTTTTGTAGAATAGATTTTCTCAGCAACCAATGAAATTACATATATTAAGGGTGTGTTTGGTACGAAGGAAAATGTTTTCTTAGAAAATTGGTGGTTTTATCACTTATTTTTTCTTGTTTGGTTGGTTAGTGAAAATGTTTTTTCCGGAAAATATTTTCTAGTGTTTGGTTAGAGAGTAGAAAATATGTTTTAAGAATTTTTTTTATGCTACTCTCCTCACCCCCCTTCCCCAAGTCCCTATGTTTCCTGTGCTCCCCCCCCCCCCCCCTACCCAACTACCCAATATTTTCATGACTATATTTTCGTCAAGAATTTAATTATTATATAAAAATTCGCACAAGCCCAAAAGAACTAATGCGTTACTTTACTTTTTTACGCAAAAACAACGTTGAAATTTGTGTTCCAAAAAAAAAACCTCTTTTTTTTGGTTGAAAAAGAAAATACTATTTCTACAACATGAAAATAAAGTCCTCATTTTGTTGAAATGAAAGAAATTACTTTTTCTACCTCATGAAAAGAAAATACTCTTTTTGTTGCAATAAAAGAAAATACTTTTGACTACATCATTTTGTTGAAATGAAAGAAAATATTTTTTCTACATCACGAAAAGAAAAAACTTTTTTATATGGTGAAAAAAAAATACTCATTTTTTGAAATGAAAAAAATGCTCTATCTATAACATGAAAAGAAAGTACTATTAATAATATTTCTATTTAGGGTTGGGGTGGGGAGTGGGTTGGGGGTGTGGGGGTGAGTTAGTAGGGGTTGCTGGGGATAAAGAATGTGGGGAAGGGAAGGGAAACATTTTCCTCCAATTAGTTCATGGGGAAAATGTTTTCCAAAATATTTAGGCCAACCAAACATAAAAAAATTGGAAACATTTTTCGGAAAATATTTTCCTTCGTACCAAACACACCCCAAGTAACTAATCAATCAATCGTAACGCCAAGGAATGAAAAAACAGAATGTACAAGAAAGTTGTAGTTTCTCCAAAGCAAAGTCATGGGAACAGGTCTTCTGGGAGTATATCAACGACAAAAACGACATACCCAGAGTGGAGTATAGAGAGCGTAGTATGTATGCAAAGCTTACCTTATCTCGTGTGAAATAGAGAGGTTGTTTCCGATAAACCCTTGGGGTCAAGAAAAGCATTTTAAAAACAAGTTTGAAAAATACAAGAGTAGAAGAGTTAAGATGAAAATACTAAAGATAAGAAAAGTATTAACAGCAAAATTAGTAAAGATACCCAGAGTAAAAGAAATATCAGTAGTAATAAAGTTGAAGAATAAGATAATCATAGAATATTAATTATAACAATGATAAGGAGAAGATGGCTTATCTTCTAAACTAGAATCATGCTCTTCCGTAGAAAAAAGAGAAATCGCTCGACTACTTATCTTCTACCCTAATCATCAACCTCCATGCTCTCCTATCTAGGGTCATGTCCTCGATAAGTTGAAGAGTCTTCTGGGAGTAAATTGTAAGCATTAGTTTAATTTTTACATAAGATGGGAGAAAAGAGAAACAAATCCATAGGGAGGAGGCAGATGGAAGCTACACCTGAATGGAAACTATTATTGATCTGAAATATACCTTTCACTAAATACACATAACAATGGGTAAATAGGCAGCTGCCTAATTGCTATATAATTCCATCTAGCTAAAAGACTAAACATGGACCCCTCTTGGCCTCGAAAACTGTACTCTATGGATACTAATAAATCGACAATAAGTTACGCTGTGACATGAGGTTCAGGTCAGTCTTCTACAACGATAAGTTGATGAAGCATTATCAGGACGTTGCCAAGGATGTCGCCAAGGATGAAACATAACCATTAAGGTGTGATTTCTGCCATCTCCACGCGACCTGCAAACTCTCTTGAAGATCAGTGTATTTGGCTGTCCAGTTCAGTTCATTTCTAATCTTAGTTGGATCACTGTACACTTCTGCATAATCACCAGGCCTACGGGGAAGAAAGTCAACTTTGATAGGTACCCCAGTAGCAGCTTTACAAGCCTCCACAAATTCTTTCACTGATCTACCTGTTTTCGGAAACAAGAGGGGAGACTGAGACCTCGAGATCATTTCGAGTAAACCAAACTCGACTATGTAGAACAGAGTGCATTACCTCTTCCTGTTCCAACATTGTAGATCCCAACTTTTCCTGGCCTTGCCTTCTCAAGAGCTTTAACATGAGCATCAACCAGATCGGTCACGTCTATATAATCCCTTATGCATGTACCATCTGGTGTCTTATAGTCTGTTCCTCTAACCTGCATGACAAAGAACTCCGGCTCAGTGCCAATGGCTTATTAACAAAAATCATGTCACATGATACAAACGTCCACTTTCTCGACTCCATATCAGGACTCTTTACTCTTATGCATAGAGCAGTCTTATCTCTCTCATTTGATTGTTATTGCTAATAAATTAGCAACCATTAATCAGAAGAGATATGGAAGTTCTAACACTATTTCACGCGTACTGTACTCATTGAACCAGGCAAAAGTTTGCCAGACATTACAAAACATATAGAGAACTTTCTGGCAAATTCAACAATACAAACAAGCAGACAGCAAATATTTACTGACCTTAAGCCCAGGTATGATTCCACGAGCTGCATCAAAACAAGCACCAGATATCCGGCCATGTTCACGAAGTTCAGGTCGGGGAGCTTCTCCTAGTCTTCCATCTGGATCAGATCCAATCACGTTGAAGTATCTGAATTTTGAGAAACCGATGTAAGCATTAGTTTGAGCAATACAATGCGCTATACATAACAATTCAAGAACAAAAATTGGTCAAAGAAGCACAAGCTTGTAGTTACTTGGTAAATAACAATGAAAAAGCAGTGCACAACAACTGAAAAGATACTTCCATAAGTTACTTAGCAACATCAGTTATAGGACTTCCAATAACAGGAAACTAAAATAGTCTCATCTAGACATGCCGATTAGAAGATAAATGGCCAAAAACATCAACAAACTGCATAGACATAATAATGAGGTGCTAGAGTTCATGAACAAACAAGTGAAAGGACAAATAGAAAGAAATAACCAAAACCACAAAACAGAAATAGAAGAAAAAAGTGAGGAGAAACACTGTTAAGGATCACTTAGCAAGCGTGAAAAACACATAAACTAAACGCAAAGGAGTATAAGGTAAGAAAAAGTCAACCTCAGAATCATGACAGCCATGTTTGAGTTCTTATGAAAATCCAGAATGATATCCTCCGCCATTTTCTTTGCTTTTCCATATGGATTAATAGGGAGCTGCAATTTGAGAGAAAAGGCTCAGCTGTTTCACAATAAGCTCCCAACATAGAAATGGTGGATCTCTCCAATTGAATTAAACATCATTCAAATGCTTCTAGCCCAATACATGCGTAAGCCCTTTAAAACACTCACCTGTGGAGTTCCTTCTGTAATGGGCATCTTTTCAGGCTCTCCATACGTTGCACATGTACTAGAGTAAATTAAAGTTGGGACTCCATGAGTTGCCATTGCTTCTAATACAGTGAGGGTATTTGATGTGATATTGTGATAATATCTGATTAACACATGAAGCAGCACACAAATATAAGTGAAGGGAAAAGCCAATGCAATATTGCCATAACAATAATGTTCCCAAACATGGAATAACATCATGGTTGATAGTTAATATAAAGTAAATCTTTCAAATGGAAAATTAATACACTAAATTTGATGTAAAACAGGCATTCAGTCAGTTTGAAATAACGTGACAATCCATTTTCAGGTACCATGTAGAGAAAGAAAGATCACAGCTTTTTTTTATACATCCACTTTTGGATAAAAGTGCATAACTTGCCAAAGCACTGGTGGAAGAGTTAGCTCCAATGTAATTTACCAAAAAGCGAAAATTTAGTGTCTTCGTTTGTGAGAAATGCTTCTTTAAAAGCACTGAATCCCAAACACCATCTAAATCAAGACAACAAAATAAAATGTTATCCTAGCTTATAATATTCTTAATTCGCGAACAACAATGTCACAAAAATACGATATCTGTACATACTTGATCTTTTCGGGAGTCCTTTTCATTACTTTCAAGACTTTATTGATCAAAGTTACAGTTTAAAAAATTCAACTCTTTTCCTCTCAAAACATGCAGCCCGAGTATATATACATATGCCAAATTTTCAAAGAAATTGAATACTTACTTGAGAGGATCAAGGGTGCTCTCGCCAACATATGCTACAGCTGCAAAATGCATGACCGCATCAAATGCATTTTGGGAGAATATCTTGTGCACCTGCAGATATTAATCACAGGAATAAGTAGAATGGCAAAAACAAACAACTTAAGTACCAAAAGATAGTTGAGAGCTGCAGTCTACCGATTTTGCATCCCCCAAGTCAGCATATATGAACTGAAGCCTGCCAGGTTCAGGAAATAGTTCTTGTAGAATCCTAATAGCGCCTAGGTTTCCTCGTGAAAGGTTGTCCTGTTAAAATCAGTAAATCATATTTCCTATGATGTCCCGTGCAAATATTCACACTCAAGAGGTGATTAATTCGAAAATAAAATAAAAGAGTTGTGTAAGGATGATTATGAAAGGACCTATCCAAAACATCAAGTGGAGAAATTACCACTATGGTCACCCGGTAAGATTCTTTCAGAAGACGCAATGCTGCATGGGAGCCAATATAGCCAGCACCTCCAGTGACTAAGACATGAGTGACACCTGGTTCATGCCGAGAGAACTGAGGAGAAACAGGCAACAAGAGAAACAACCATGGTGAGCAGCAACCTCAAATATTAATAGATAAAAAAAGGCTACATGTGCTGTAAACTTGCAATACAATCTTCTCCAATATTCATTAAAAATAGAAGAGTCTGCAAAATCAGAACATGTACATATTTCCCCTTTCTTACTATTAGCAGGAGATTAGTTTAGAAGCACTATCTTACATGTCAACAAGAAAATAGAGAACTAAACACTGTCAAAGATGAAGTAGAAAGAAACTTAATAAGGGCAAATTTTGGAAGATGTTAGTCGAGGCTTTTCTATTTCTTAAAGAAATGCCACATGAGTATTGTGACTCTTAATTCTCATTGAAAATTTATAAATGCACTAACAAAAAAGGTAAACATATTACCTGTTACTAGAGATTATTAACATGGGAATAAATAAAGAAAAGGATCAGGGACTTACTACGCTTGGGGTATTAAAACTTGGGGACTGCTTGAGCATAAGAATGCATAGTGCTGTCAACATAGCAGCCATAAGAATTTTACCCACATAATTGCTCTTCTTCTTTGGATCTGCATAATCCATGCCTACAACCAATACATAAAGTTGTTTAGAACCAATAAAAGGTGTTGTTTTTTTTATAACATAAACACTTGACACTTTGACAAACAACCATCAGAAGCATGATTATAAATATCAAAACACCCACTCATTTTGACTGCCATTTAATGCCAGAAACAGAAATGTCTATTTAGGTGCTAATCAAATTGAAATTCTCTACCATAAAAAAAGTTCAAGAAATAAAAGGCAGCCGCTAGGGCTTTGGTCTAGTGGTAAGAGCGCAACTTGTGATGTGCAGGTTAGACGCATGTCACGAGTTCGAACACTGCGGCAGACAAGGGTAGAGGGCAGGTCCATTAACCTCCGAGTTCGAATGTGCACCACTCGGGGATTACTTGGTTATTAAAGAAAGGCAAAATAATAAGCAAAAGAAACGGACAATTTAAGAGCTCACCTCCTAAAGGCATAGATCTATTAGACCTTGGCTGACTTCTTGTTCTGCCTAAGTTTTGCATTGCAGAAGTTCTTCAATGCTAAAAAGCATTCAAGTAAAAGCCCTTCTCCTCTTCTTTAGAATTTCTGTCAACATGCAGCAACAGATAGTAAAACTGCAGTCTTGGGGCTATGATCAGTAAAAACTGAAAGTTGGACTGCTGACAAATTTTGAAAAAATAGGTAAAAAAAAACTTAGAGAAGGAAAATTAACAACTGGGGCCCTATCTTAAAAATATGTTACATAATTATTCACATCCTCAGCAAAAAATCTTGATATCAACCCCCAACAAAGACCAACCAGAAAAGGCAAGTTTCTAATTTAGAATACTCTACCAGCAGAAAATTAAAAAAATGCCAAGAAACTGAAAGACACCAATTAAAAATTAACCCCAGAATACCCAACAAAGGACGGGAAAAATTTAAACCTCAAGATTGTTATTTAGAATCTACTCAGCACCAATTATAATTAACTGGAAAAAGAATAGAAATAATAAAGAGAAAAAAGGGGAACACCAAAAAAAAAAAAAAAAAAACAGCATAAACAGAAGATAAAAATGTAATGTACAAACATATGATCAAAATGCAACCTTCGGATTAAACTGGAGAATAGATAGAAGTAAAAATTGCCAGTTTCAGCTTTTTTATATGGCGCAAGAATTAGAGGGGAGGAGACGGTGGGGGAGTAGGTTTGAATGAAATAAGGAGATCTGTGAGAAGAAAAGGCCAACAGAAAGTGACGCACTACTTAAACATATCTGATAAGACTACTGAAGAACCGACGATGACTTCAATGCATTCTCAGAACAAAATTAAAAACAAATTCAACAAATGCTATCTATTTTTTTTTTTTTTTAATAGAAGGCAATGATGATTTCACTGTATCAGAAAGATAGAGAGAAACGTACGAAGAAGAAGAGGAAAAGCAGTGGTGCTTGCTGCTTTCCTGCCTGTACCTTTATTTTAATTTGTTTAATTTCCAAATTCAGTAGAATTTTGTTACAGAAAAGGTGAAAAAATTGCTGGGGTTGGGCTTGAGAAAGAACCAACTTGATTTTTCTCATTGCTTATTACTTCCTCCTGACTTACTATTTGATGAGTCAAACAATTTATTTGATTAGTATAATTTTATCAATTTATTTAAGTATACTAAGTGGGCGTTTGGACATAAGAATTGTAAAATTTTAAAAAAGGGTGAAAATAGTATTTGAAATTTTTGAGTTGTGTTTGGACATGAATATAATTTTGGGTTGTTTTTTAAGTTTTGTGTGTGATTTGAGTAAAAATTTTGAAAATCGGGTTTTTTGAGTTTTTCAAATTTTCCAACATTTTCAAAATGAATTTTCAAGTGAAAATTAGAAATTTTATTAACAAACGCTGATTTCCGAAAAAAGTAAAAAAAATTTGGAAAAAAAGGAAAAAATTCTTATGTCCAAACGGGCTCTAAATTGTTAGACATATTGACTTACAGTATATTATTATTGTACATCTTATTTTGCAAAATTTGAAGAATCAATAACTGACTTTACATTGAAAATAGTAGTGTATATAATTTATTAGCTACGACGTTAATCAAATTTGTATTTAGACACAAACATGATACATGTGAAAAATTACAAATAAGTTTAATATTAAGTAGAATAAATTTTGCTTTATCCCCTTAACCTTTAAAATCTAGGAAATAATACTCTCTCCGTCTTTTAAATGGGAATGACAACCTCTTATGTAACATTTTTCCAGTGAGAAAAATATTTGTGGCGACTTCAATCGACATAAAATCCATGGTTTTTTGTAGTGTGCATTGTTAGAGAAATAAAATGAACATAATAATATATCAAGGATTGGATAATATCCTTTTACAACATTTTGCAAATTGTTTCAGCCTTAAATAATACTACTACATTGTGATGAATAAATCAAGACAAAGGCTTGGGCAAAATTCACGTGACAGATTTTTTCAAACACTATTAAAAATGAGTTAATTACCTCAGCATATAATTGTGGAGGCAACCCAATTTGTAGTTGCATCTTAACCAAATTTTTATCTTAGTTTGCACTTATCATTTTTAAAACCTTGGATTAAAAAAATCTTTAGGAAAAAAGAAAAAGACGGTAATATTTTTTTCTCAACAAAAAATGTTGCATAAGAGCGTTTCAGGGCCGGCTCTATAGGTGTATGGGGTAAGGCAAGTGTCTTAGGCCCCCAATTTTGGGAGGCCCCATTTTTTAGGAATACTATATATTTTATAGGTTTATAGATTTTTCTTTTTTTAAAAATAAATAATATATATAGCAGTACTTTTTTACTTTTCATATATAAAAAAAGAAAAACTTCAATATATTAATAAAGTAAAGCTTAAAATAGTACTAAAAAAATAGTTGTCACTTGGATTTGATTTGACAATTCTACTTTTTGCTCTTCTTCCCAAATAATTTCAAGACCCAATCCAACATCTCAGTTTCATTTCATTCTTCATATTCCATATAGGAGAATGAGACATAGTGACATACCTTCTTGCTTCATTTTTATTCATGCTCATCTTCTTTCCACTATATTTCTTTCTTTCTCCAAGACTCCAACAAGCCAACAATTAGATATTTTGGAATCAAAGTCTTCAAACTTCTTGAATCAGCTAGTCGGGTAATATCATTCTATCTTTCTAGTATTATTTTTATTTGTTATTTATTATTTTATTAATTTTACTATGTACATATTGTTTACATTTTTTAAAATATAAACATGTCTACAAGAAAATATGCATCCGGATATTCAAAAATCCAAAAGAAAAGAAAAGTTGAAAATTTAATAAAATCTCAGAAAGGAGATCTTGAGAATTTTTTGACAAATAATGAAAAAACTAAATCGCAAAATGTAGGAGAATATTCTGTAGAACAAGTCACTAACTTTGAGTCAGATGATAACAAAATCCAAATCGAAGAAGAGGTTTATGAGAAATCTGACGAAGATACAAACTTTGGCCTTAGGCCCCATATTAAACTTTGGCCTTAGGCCCCATATGAGCTTGAGCCTCCCCTGGAGCGTTGTGTTTTCTATTCTAAAGATAAAGGGGATAAGTGCCCGTTTGGATTAGCTGATTTGAAGTAGCTGATAAGCATTACGTGCTGAAAAGCACTTTTAAGTGCTAAAACTGATTTAATAAATAAGCAGTTACGTGTTTGGGTACAAGTGCTGAAATTGATAATAAGTTGTTGCAGTATTTGATAAAAAAGTGCCGATAACCTCTTTTTCTGTTAAAATGACTTAAATAACCTTAGAACTGTTTACACTTATAAGGGCGTAATTTCTTTAAAATTTTATATTCCAGATCGATTCAAATACAAAATATTCTATTTGTCATTTTATTTTGAATACTACCGTGCTTAGATAAAATAATTTTTATGATAAGTATAATTTATTTTATGATAAGCATATAATCATAAGTTATAATAATTAATGAATTGACAAAAGTTTCTCAGTGAAAATAAACCTAAATAGGACAAAATATTTGAAGAGACACAAACACTATCTTCATCACCACAACACTTAGAAAGCAATACACCAAAAATTTGATATGTCCTCATTTATTACATACAATTCAAAGATTAACACATAATCACATAGATATAAATATGCAAAGAAAGAGAGAATTTGCTTATCTTAAATAGTAAATGAGAATTGCAGACTTGAAAGGTTGAAAAAATACTTGAGGCGGTGAGTATTGATGTAGGAGTTTTGTTCTACAAAGGAATATTTTAAGGATAAAATAGTAAAAATCTTGGTCAAACTTAAAGTGCTTATAAGCTAAAAATTCATAAGCCGGGGACGACCAGCTTATGGCTTTTGACTTATTTTTGACTTATAAGCACTTGGCTTATAAGTACTTTTAACTTTACCAAATGCATAAATAATCCAAAAATATAGATCTTGGATTTGTTTTTGACCAAATATTAATTTTTTTTATCCTGGTACTTGGAATCCCTTCGCATAAATTGCAATAAAGGAAATGTTTATTTAATTTTTCTTTATTCAGTTAACGGGGAGTAAGTGGGTTACTAATATCTAACAAGGCAGTAGTAAAATTTAAGCTCCTTAAAACTATAGAGTAGTAACTGTAATAAATAAATACAAAGAAAAATGGATTCCCTAACAGCTTGTTTGGATGGTTGTTACGTATCGTTCCATAATGTATCGTATCGTATCGTATTGTACTGTATTATTTGATGAATATAATGTTTGGATGGATTATGTCATTTCATGGTATCACGCACTAGTAATATGATGAATAAACTTGCAATATTATAAAGAAAATTTATAATACAGTGTATAAAAAAGGGAAGGTAAATGATAAAATAAAATTAATGAAGGGTGAGATTGAGAGAAAAAGACAAGGTAACGATGCGACCACACCAAATCGGTCGTTACATAGCACATTTCATCTTTACGTAAGGACGAATTTAACGATACGATACAATAAAATTTAAATAATAATCAAAATAAATATTATATTTAAAGTAACAATACAATACAATACAATAAGTAACAACCATCCAAACAAGCTGTAAGTAACCGAGAAAAGTTAGTTTTTTACGAATATATTTTTAAAATATATTCTTGAAGAATGAATAGTAAAATATCAGTTGGACGATTTATATATGAAAATAGAGTAATTGTGTGGTAGGTGGTATTGTAAAGTAACATGGTTAAGGCGAAGAATGCGGGAAATGGAAAAGGGAGAGGAGACAGAGGGTTCTTTGTTTCGTCAATTCCTTTCTTACATTAATGTCTCCAGCAGAAAAAGACATCTCTCTTTGTTAGATTCCAGCGACAGTCCCCCTATCTTGGATTTTAGTACCATCTTAATAGCCACGTGTCTCTATTCATCTTTCACTCACATTTATGCTTTTAAAACTTTTTGGTCTCTTTTCTGTTTTCTTGTTCTTTGCTTTCTTCCCTCCCTCCCTTCACTTGAACGTAAAAATACATCGTATAGCCAGTTTTCGGACTGGTCATTCAAAAATAGCCAGTATTTATTAAGTCAATGAAAAATAGTCACTATTTTGCTGCAACAGAGACTGGTCCAACATAATATACTGGAGTTCGGTGCACCTGTGTATGAACTTCCAGCATATTATGCTGGACCGGTATACTTTGCTGGCTCCAGTATAATATACTGGAGACTGGAGCACCGGTGCTCCAAACTCCAGTATATTATGCCGGACCGGTATATTATACTGGAACTCCAGCATATTATGCTGGAGTATTTTTCCGGATTTTAAACAGTGTTTTCGGTCAGATTTATCTTTACATGAAAAGTGGCTAAATTTCGATTACTATTGAAACTGGGCTATTTTTGAACGACCACTTGTAAATCTGGCTATTTTTGAATTTCTTCCCTACTTGGCACGTTTTAACTTTTGACGCCCTTTAAGAAATAATAAATGAAATACATAATTTATCGTGATACCCATATTAATTGATACATATTTTATTGAATTTGAGAAAATAATTTGAAATGAGTAATAAATATTGTGGATATAACAGGAAATTTTTTTTGTCTTCTCTTGATATGCGTAAAGTGACAAGTAAAAATAAAAATTTAATTTTATTATACATGTCAAGCAAAAGTGAACAGAGGAAGTATTTCCTTCAACTCAATTCGGATAAATTGGGTATATGATTTCTTTTAAAACTTAAATTGCCAATTGACCTTTAAGTCTTAATTATTTATGGACGAGATTTTCTTGTTTAATTTGTTTTAATATGAGATAATGATTAATGAGAAGTTGAAGTGGAAATTTCAAACTGTTTTCCCTAAAATTTTACTTATTACACATTGGACCAATTATATAGTATTTTATTAGCATAATTGAATCTAAAAAAAACCCAAAAAATCTTTTTTTTCATCATTGTGCATTTCGGATTTTGCATATTTGAGCTGTATAGTTTTGTAATTTTGCCAAGTCACTCGACCACTAATGCATAATAGACTATAGTTAAATAGACCATAGCAATCCTTATCAAATAGACTCAATCCGACCATTAGTTTATAATCAACCATTTGACAACTGATCAGTAATGGAAGACTATATATTAGTCTATAGTCATTATTCCTGTGAATGGGTTTAGAGGTCAATAATCCTCAAATCCGTTCTAAATTTACTATAGATTCATTTCAAACTTAGACCCTAGGTTTTGACACAACCAACTCGTATCCTTCAATGAATTAATATCACCTCGAGATGATATTCCTAGGTGTATTTGCGGAATATCACCGCAACAATCAATGCCATATAGAGATGATATCCCTAGGTATTTCTACGGAAAACACGCAGCATTGAAGGCTACACAGTACAAATTCAATCTAGATCGAAGGTTTTGGCGTGTAAATATCTTGTGAGCAATAAATATATAGATTCTTTATAATTTAATTTTATTGGTTAGGACTTGATACACAAACATTATTATTTATTCTTGTGTGTAAGATGAAGATGCAAGTTTCGAGGAATGATATGATGAACCGTGGCAGGAATAGTATTGACGAGCGCAAAACACAACATGAAAATGATGTTCGCTTGCCAAATATAGTACATCTTAATTATCGTTTTCACATGGATTGAATTTAAATAATGTTTAAGTAATTTCTTGTCACGACTCGGAATTTTTACCGTCGGGACCGTAATGGCGCATAACATTTCACTTGCTAGGCAAGTCAACGCTAGAACAATTTATCCAATTGTAACAATTTAAATCAATTAATGAGAAAGAACTGAAATAACTGTAGTGATCCAAAGTAAAAATGCGGAAGCTAAAGCAGCCAAACGTCTGATACAACCCTGAACCCGGTGTCACAAGTGCACGAACTACTAGAATAGTACAAATAAGGGTCTGAAATAACATAAGTTGTTTGAAAGCAAAGTACACAGCTAAATAAAAAGGGAAGGGGACTCCAGGAGCTGCGGGCGCTGAGCAGTTGTACCTCAAGTCTCCACAAGCTGTCCGATCCGAGCATGCTAATAACCGCCGCTGGGACCGACTCTAAAATCTACACAAGAAGTGCAGAGTGTAGTATGAGTACAACCAACCCCATGTACTCTGCAGGTGCCGAGCCTAACCTCGACGAAGTAGTGACGTGGCTAAGGCAGTTCACCTACACTACAACATGTACGCAGTATATAATAAAGACAGAAAAGGAAATACGGAACAAAATAAAATAGTCAACTGAAGATAATAGCTACAGCCTCAAGAAATAAGCCAGTGTCGTTCAAAATTACCAATCCTTAGAGTTTCAAATGAAAAAAACCAAAAACCAACACAACTCAAGGAAATAGAAACACATAGGTTGTTGCGGCGCACAACCCGATCCCACCGTACATAACAGAATCCTCTCTTATTTCACCGTAACAATATCAACAACAATAAATAATATATATGTTGCGGCGCGCAGCCCGATCCCACCATATAACAATATCAATATCATAATTCACCCTTATTTCACCATATCAATCCATCCTTATTCCACCTGTTGCGGCGTGCAACCCGATCCCACTGTATCAGTACAAATTTACCCTTATTCCACCATAACCCTTGTTTCACCTGTTGCGGCGTGCAAC
This sequence comes from Nicotiana attenuata, assembly GCF_001879085.1. NCBI lineage: Eukaryota > Viridiplantae > Streptophyta > Magnoliopsida > Solanales > Solanaceae > Nicotiana > Nicotiana attenuata. The sequence continues at coordinate 73,276,277 of NC_031990.1, forward strand.
CCGATCCCACCATATCAGTACCAAATACTCAACGTGCACAGTCAAGTCAATAATTTAAATCACAAAAACCTTTACAATCAATTAATACCAAGCTGAACCAAAAAGGAAACCTTGTACAACATGGGAATTCACATAGGTGATACTATAGAGCAAGTCAAGTCCGATAAATGACAATTAGAAGGTGCAAGTAAGTCAGTTAAGATAAGTAGTAGCGAATCATGAAATTATAAAAGGATCTAACATTATTAACAGAAGAAAACACTGATAAATAGGTAGCAAATAAGCGTGGAAGGCATTTAGGGCATATAACATTTAAGACAGGGAAGGAGATAATTAAGGAAAAGTGAAAATTAGGGAAAACAAGTAATTTGGCGGCGTATAAGCACTCGTTACCTCGCATATACGGCACGACTCATGAAATTCACATAGCACTTAATTGGAGGGTTCCTAATTCCCTCAAGTCAAGGTTAAACTCAACACTTACCTCACTCCGCAGTCAATTCAGAGCTCTATCGGGGCCTTTCTGCTAGAATCTGCCTCTAAACCACTCGTATCTAGCCACAATTGACTCATAATATCAAATATTGCTAAAGGAATCAATTACAATGCATAAATTAGAATTTCCAAATTTTTCACCAAAAAGTCAAAAATCGATCCCGGGCCCGCTTGGTCAAAACCCGAGGTTCAGACCAAATTCTATTTATCCATTCACCCTCGAGCCCGATTATGTAATCGGAATCCGACCTCAAATTGAGGTCTAAATTTTCAATTTGCAAAAACCCCAAATTCTTCCTAAATCCCTAGTTTTCTACCATGGAAAAATAAAGATTAGGGCTAGGAATTAATGGGTGATGTTAGAAATGAAAGAAAATGAGTTAAAGTGTATAAACCTATAAATTGATGTTAAGTTTTCTCTTCAAAATCGCTCCAAGCCGAGATCTAATGGAAGGGTTATGAAAAACGGAGAAATCCCGTTTTTGGAATGTTTTAATCACTGGGCGTCAGGCCTTTTTCGCGTTCGCGAAAGGCCTGACGCGATCGCGGAAGGCAGCGGCCCAAAGACCTACGCTTCCCCGAGAAACCCTTCGGGATGGCTTACACCCACCAGCCTACATGTTTGCGAAGGGTAAAGTCATCTCCCCTCCCCAGGTCCCTAAAGCTACGCGTTCGCGAAAGGCTGGTCGAGTTCGCGGAGGGTAAACCCCCCAACACTCCGCGTTCACAACCCAACCATCGCATTCGCGATGAAGTAATTACCACCCAACCCAGATCACTGTTTGCAATTGCGAGAGTACCATATTTTTCTGAGGAAACCATATGACAACTGAAGCTGAGGAAAAACCATATTTTTCTAAGTCTATAACAATCCATAGCCTATCCGAAATTCACCCGAGCCCTCGGGGCTCCAAATCAATTACGCACACAAGTCCAAAAACCTCATACGAACTCGCTCGCGCGTTCAAAACACCAAAATAATGCTTAAAACTACGAATCGGACTCCAAATCAAATGAAATTTTCAAGAAAATTTTAAAACTTCTATTTTAACAACCGAACGTCCGAATCACGTCAAACCAACTCCGTTTCTCACCAAATTTGACAGACAAGTCATAAATATAATAATGGACTTATACCGGGCTCCGAAACCAAAATACGAATCCGGTACCGGTATCAACAAAATCAAATATTGGTCAATTCTTAAAAATCATTAAACCTTTAAACTTTCAATTTTCAATAAAAATCAATAACTCGAGCTAGGGACCTTCGAATTCGATTCCGAGCATACGGCCAGGTCCCAAACCAAGATACGGACCCACTTGGACCATTAAAACACGGATCCGGATCTGTTTGCTCAAAACATTGAACGAAGTCAACTCAAATGAATTTTTAAGGCAAAATTTCATATTTTATCAGTTTTTATCATAAAAGCCTTCCGAAAAAATATCCGGACTATGCACGCAAATCGAGGAAGGCTTAAAAAAGCTTTTGGAGGCTTCAAAACACAGAATTAGGTTCTAAAACTCTAGATGACATATTGGGTCATCATATTCTCCAGCTCTAAAATAACCGTTCGTCCTCGAACGAACATAGAAAAGTACCTGGGCTGGTGAAAAGGTGTGGATATCTACTCTGCATGTACGACTCGGACTCCCAAGTAGCTACCTCGACCGGTTGGCCTCTTCACTGCACTCGAATAAAAGGATAACTCTTTGACCTCAACTGTCGAACCTGCCAGGCTAGAATAGCCACCGGCTCTTCCTCATAAGTCAAATCCTTGTCCAACTGGACTGAGCTGAAATCTAGCACATGGGACGGATCACCGTGATACTTCTGGAGCATGGACACATGGAACACCGGATGGACTGCTGATAAACTAGGTGACAATGCAAGCCTGTAAGCCACCTCTCCCACTCTCTGAAGAATCTCAAAAGGTCCGATATACCTAGGGCTCAACTTAACCTTATTTCCGAACCTCATCACACCCTTCATGGGTGAAACCCAGAGCAATACCCTCTCTCCGACCATGAATGCAACATCACGAACCTTACGGTCGGCATAACACTTCTGCCTGGACTGAGCTGCGCGAAGTGGATCCTGTATAATCTTGGCCTTATCCAAGGCATCCTGTACCAAATCTGTACCCAACAACTGAGCCTCCCCCGCCTCGAACCACCCAACTGGCGAACGACACCGCCTCACGTATAATGCCTCATAGGGAGCCATCTGAATGCTCGACTGGTAGCTGTTGTTGTAGGAAACCTCCGCAAGTGGCAAGAACTGATCCCAAGAACCTCCAAAGTCTATAACACAAGCGTAGAGCATATCCTCCAATATCTTAATAGTGCGCTCGGACTGTCCGTCCGTTTGAGGATGAAATATTGTGCTCAACTCAACTTGTGTGCCCACCTCACGCTGTACTGCCCTCCAGAAGTGCGAGGTGAACTATGTACATCGATCAGAAATGATAGACACGGCACCGTGAAGACAGACGATCTCGCAGATGTAAATCTCATCCAACTGCTCTGAAGAATAGGTAAAGGTAACTACCACAACAATGAAATGCTGACTTGGTTAGTCTGTCCACGATAACCCATACCGCATCGAACTTCCTCTGAGTCTGTGGGAGTCCAACAACGAAATCCATAGTGATACGCTCCCACTTCCACTCATGAATCTCTATCTTCTGAAGCAAACCACCAGGTCTCTGATGCTCATACTTTACTTGCTGACAATTTAGACACCGAACTACATATGCAACTATATCCTCCATCCTCCTCCTCCACCAATAATGCTGCTGCAAGTCCTGATACATCTTGGTGGCACCCGGATGAATAAAATACTGGGAACTGTGAGCCTCCTCAAGAATCAACTCACGAAGTCCATCTACATTGGGCACACAAACATGACCCTGCATCCTCAAAACTCCATCATCTCCTATAGTAACCTGTTTGACACTTTTGTGCCGCACTGTGTCCCTAAGGGCTAGCAAATGAGGGTCATCATACTGCCACTCTCTGATGCTCTCAAACAAGGAAGACCGAGCGACTGTACAAGCTAGAATACGATTGGGCTTTGAAACATCCAACCTCACGAACTAATTGGCCAAAGCCTGAAAATCTGATGCAAGCAGTCTCTCACCGACTGGAATGTACGCAAGACTGCCCATACTCACTGCCTTTCTACTCAAGGCATCGGCCACCACATTGGCCTTCTCGGGATGATACAAGATGGTGATATCATAGTCTTTCAATAGCTCTAACCACCTCCTCTGCCTCAAATTGAGATCCTTTTGTTTGAACAAATACTGCAAGCTCCGATGATTTGTGAATACCTCACACGACACGCCATAAAGATAGTACCGCCAAATCTTCAGCGCATGAACAATGGATGCCAACTCTAAGTCATGAACAGGGTAATTCTTCTCATGAACCTTCAGCTGCCGCGACGCATATGCAATCACCTTGATATCTTGCATCAATACCACACCAAGTCCAATACGAGATGCATCACAATATACCGTGTAAGATCTTGAACCTGTGGGCAACACCAACATTAGCGTCGTAGTCAAAGCAGTCTTGAGCTTTTGAAAGCTCGCCTCACACTCGTCTGACCATCTGAACGGGGCACCCTTTTGGGTCAACCTGGTCAATGAGGCTGCTATAAATGAAAATCCCTCCACAGACCGACGGTAATAAATATAGTAATGGACCTATACCGGACTCCGGAACCAAAATAGGGATCCGGTATCAACAAAATCAAATATCGGTCAATTCTTAAAAATCATTAAACAGACAAAAATCAATAACTCGAGCTAGGGACCTTCGAATTCGATTTCGGGCATACGTCTAGGTCCCAAATCACGATACAAACCCACTAGGACCGTCAAAACATGGATCTAGGTCTTATTCCCTATTAAAAAATGGAAAAGGGTCATATATGCCAGTGAAGTATGTGAATTAGGACAGATATACTCGTACTTAATAGTTTGGTACATATATGCCCTGTCCGTCCAATACTTGCTCATTCATGCCCTTAGTTTACCGGAACCACTATTTTGCCTTTCTTAAATAATTAATAACTGGATCCAACCAAAATCTGCTAACCCGATCCGTTAGGAACCGACCCACCCTTATTTCAAAGATATTTTTTGATATATTATTTTTGTTTGATTGAGAAATTGTGTGATAATCATATTTATTTATTTGAGTAATTTGATAATTGATTTTTTTTGTTATACATTATTTCGGGAAGTAATCCTACTAAAAGTAGTAATTGATATTTATTTATTATTTTAATAATATAATATTTGAATTAGTTTTTACTTTCTTCAATCATTTTACCATCTATTTTTATTTTTCCCAGTGGTATTTGTTTGAAATAATTTTTGTTATGAAATAATTAATTAATAAAAATAGAAAAGAAGCACCACTGTTTAACAGTGGTGCTTGTTATGAAATAATATTTGTTATGAAATAATTAATTAATAAAAATGGAAAGAAGCACCACTGTTTAACAATTTATTAATTATTTCATAATAAATTTATAATGCAGAAAATAATCCAATAAACTAATAATCAATCATATAATGATCACTTATCTAAACAAAAAAAATGGCTCCATTGGGTTAAGTTATAGTGAACATGGAGTTATTTGTATTTGTATTGCTGAAAAATATAAATAGACTATGAGAAAAATAAAAATAGATGGTAAAATAATTGAAGAAAGCACAAACTAATTTGAATATTATATTATTAAAATAATAAATAAATATCAATTACTATTTTTAGTAGGATTACTTCCCGAATGATGTATAATAAAAAAAATTAATTATCAAATTACTCGATGTCACGACCCGAAATTTTCACCGTCGGGACCGTGATGGCGCCTAATATTTCACTTGCTAGGCAAGCCAACGATAGAATAATTTATCCTTTTTAACAGTCTAAAATTAATTAATGAAGAAGAAGTGATTCAACTGCAATAATAATCCAAAATATAAATGCGAAAGCTAAAATTGTAAACATTTGCTACAAAATCCCTGAACCTGGTGTCACAAGTGCACGAGCTTCTAGGGTAATACATACATGGGTATGAAATAAATACAAAGCTGTTGGATAAAAATACACAGCTAAATAGAAAGAGGAAGGGGACTTCAGGAGCTGCGGGCACCGAACAGTCGTACCTCAAGTCTCCGCAATTGTCCAATCCGAGCACGCTAATAGTCGCCGCTGGGACCGACTCCAAAATTTGTACAGTGTGCAAAGTGTAGTATCAGTACAACTGACCCCATGTACTGGTAAGTGCCGAGCCTAACCTCGGACGAAGTAGTGACGAGGCTAAGGCGGGTCACCTACATGACAACCTGTACGTAGTATATAATAATGATAGAATAATAGAAACGCTGAACAAAATTAAACAGTCAACTGAAAATAGTAACCACAACCTCAAGAATAAACTAGAGTCGTCCATAATTTACCAACCTTGAACAATTCAAATAAAAATATCGGAAACCAACGCAGTTCAAGAAATGGAAACATATAGGTTGTTGCGGCGCGCAACCCGATCCCACTAGACAACACAAAATCCTCCCTTATTTTAACAATATCACAATAATAAATTATATATATATATATATATATATATATATATATATATTGCGGCGCGGAATCCAATCTCACCATATGTCAATATCTGAATCACGGTTCACCCTTATTTTGCCATATCGATCCACCCTTATTCCACCTGTTGCGGCGTGCAACCCGATCCCACCGTGTATAACATATTCACCCTTATTCCTCCATATCTATCCACCCTTATTACACATGTTGCGGCGTGCAACCCCATCCCACCATATCAGTACCAAATACTCAAAGCACAATCGAATCAATAGTTTAACTGCAAAGCCTTTACGGGAAATAAATACCAAACTGAACCAAAAAGGAAACTTGTACAGTAAAGAAATCTACACGAGTAATACTACACAGCGAGACCATTCCAGCAATTGACAATTAAAAGGTGCAAGTAAGTCAATTTAAACAAATAGCAGGGAGTCATGAAACTATGGATGAACTAACATCGTGAACAAGAGAAGATATTGAATAACAAGTAGCAATTAAGCATGGAAAGCATATAGGGCATATAATAGTTAAGACGGGAAAGAAAATAATTAAAGAAAAATGGTAAATCGGGGAAAACAAATAATTCGGCAGCATATAAGCACTCGTCACCTTGCATATATGACGCTCACATGAAATTCACATAGCACATAGTCCGAGGATTCCTAATTCCCTCAAGTCAAGGTTAGACACAACACTTACCTCGCTCCAAAGATCACTCAAAGCTCAACCACGGCTTTGCCTTTCAAACTAGCCTCAGAACCAGCAATATCTAGCAAATTACCAACCTAACGATTCAAAATAAGCCTTAGGAATCACCCACGATTGCAAAAGATTCAATTTAGGTCATTATTGAAAAAGTCAACAAAAGTCAACATCCGGGCCCGCTTGGTACATACCCGAAATTTGGACCAGAACCCGATTATCCATTCACCCCCGAGCCCGGTTATGTAATTTGTTTTGGAATCCGATCCTACTTTGAGGTTTAAATCTCAATTTCTTAAAAATCCCTAATTCTACCCAAACCCCAAATTTCCACCATGAAAATCCTAGATTTTAGGTTAAAGATTTGTGAAATGTAAGATTGAAAGAAAATGGGTAGAATCACTTAGCAATGTTTTGGGGAAGAAATGGTCTTGGAAAAATTGCCTTTAGGGTTTTCTTGTTTTGAAAATTTGAAGAATGAGTGAAAATCCTGTTTTTCTAACTATTTGGTTTGTTAATGCGAACCTCACAAATGCGAACTTTTCTTCACAAATGCGAAGAGTGCCTGAGCCTGCTGCCTTCGCAAATATGAACAAGTGTTTGCAAATGCGGCTTGTGATGATCGCAATTGCGACCTAGAGCTTCGCAATTGCGAAGGTTCCCTTCCAGCCCCACTGCTCGCAAATGCGTTGGCCTCTTCGTAAATGCGAGGCTCGCATTTGCGAGCCAGACCTCGCAAATGCGAAGTCTGCATATCAGGTGCAGCAACTGCTGTGTTTTCTGAGTTCAAACACTCTATAGCCTATCCGAAACTCACCCGAGCCCTCGAGGCTCCAAACCAAACATGCACACAAGTCCTAAAATATCATACGAACTTGCTCGTGCGATCAATAGCCAAAATAACACATAGAACTACGAATTGAACACCAAATCAATGAAATTTTTAAGAAAAGTTTAAAACTTCTATTTTCACAACCGAACGTCCGAATCACGTCAAACTAACTCCGTTTCTCACTAAATTTCACAGACAAGTCATAAATATTATAATGGACCTGTACCAGGCTCCAAAACCAAAATACGGACCCGATATCAACAAGTTCAAACATCAATCAATTCTTAAAAATTATTAAACTTTAAGACTTTCAATTTTCAACAAAAATTCATAACCCGAGCTAGGGACCTCCGAATTCGATTAGGGGCATACGTCCAGGACCCATATTTCGGTACGGACCCACCGGGACCGTTAGAACACAGATACGGGTCCGTTTACTCAAAACATTGAGTGAAGTCAACTCAATTTAATTTTTAAGGCAAAAATTCTTATTTTTATCAGTTTTTAACATATAAGCCTTCCGGAAAAATACCCGGACCGTGCACGTAAATCGAGGAAGGCTAAATAAGATATTTAAGGTTTCGGAACACAGAATTTAGTTCTAAATCATGAGATGACCTATCGGGTCATCACACTCAAATAAATAAATATGATTATCACACAATTTCTCAATCAAACAAAAATAATATATAAAAAAATATCTTTGAAATAAGGGTGGGTCGGGTCCTAACAGATCGGATCGGCATGTTTTAGTTGCTCCAGTTATTAATTATTTAAGAAAGACAAAATAGTGATTCCGTTAAACTAAGGTCATGAATGAGCAAGTATTGGATAGATTGAGTATATCTGTGCCAAACTATTAACGACGGGCATATTTGTCCTAATTCGTATAGTTCACTGGCATATATGAAAATTTTCCGTTAAAAGAAAAAAAATTCTTAAAGACGTGTTAAGAATTATTTTTGCTTTGAAATTTCTTGGATGATCGTAATGATAAGCACATGAATTCCAAACTAATATAATCAGGGGCGACGAAGCCACGGTTCAGTTTACCGATGCAGCAAAATCCAATAAATTTGGCTCGGACCTTGTATTTATGGTAAAAAATTTAATGGTTATCTATATCTATCTATCTATATTATTATAAAAGCACAAATATTTTACGCCAAATGTTGAACGATCAAAATATCCCTGAATTATTAGTTAAATTTTATGCCCTTATTTACATTACTATTAATATAAAATTATTGGATATATTAGTAAAAAGAATAGAAATAGACTTCTGATAGAATACTACGTCTGAATTTTGATACCTAAACAAAGATGATTATCAATTTTGGACTTTTCTTGTTGCTTTATATTTCTACCTATAGTGACGGCTTGGGAGATTAAGATACTAATTTGATGGAATTTTACTTTATAGATTCTTTGAAAAAAACTATGTTGGAGATAACCTCTGTTTGCAGGGCTTCGTGAATGAGCTTCGATGCCAAGGATCCTATCCTTTGGTAGCATATAGTATATACAGATAGAACAATGCTCGAATATTTTCTCCTTGAAATTTTGTTTCTTATTCAATTATACAGTCATTAATAATTTACATAAGTTATAATTACACTTGGTAAATAGATATGCGAATATGCGATTAATGATCTGACTGGATATTATT
>NC_031990.1:73285616-73311709 GCF_001879085.1 Nicotiana attenuata
CCCTAATATTTGGCTTATTTATGCCACAATTTCTCTTACTTTGCTGCTGATTTTCTTCTACCTTATTACATCATATCTTGGGCTATTACTATATTACAGAGTTAATAGGCGACGAAAGGTTAAAAACTTTTTTGGTGTTCGTATTCTTTAGAAGTATCAGGTAGATTACGTCTATTAACACACATATCCTCATTGTGCATAATAATTTATATGGTGAAAATACTACCTTATTACCAATAATTATAAGTCCATAATATAATTTTTTTAACATAAAAAAGCTAACACAATCCATGCGATGTTGGCACGGTGTACCGGGCGGTAGCTTAAATTGCTGTTAATTGTGCGGAGGATAATGTTAATTCATGCGGTAGATCTCTGTATGGAAGACTTCTTTTCGTGTTTATCTCTCTTTTGTCTCGTGCTGTTGACGCAGGTGTAACCGTGCAAGCAAACAACCTTTTAGAGGACAAAAAAATTTCATTACAAAGCACTGATTAGGGAGCTCAATGTTAATGCCATTAATCTATTAAATGGAAGATCCAAGTTCCTTGAATTTTATAATTATCAACAAGCTAGACTTCTCTGTGCCACAAGTACTTCCTTTATCTCAAACTAATCTTCCTTGATTTTTTCAGTTGTTTCAAAATAATGTGCAGTAATCTACTCGTAGATTAAAAAATTTAATTTCCTACAAAATAAATTTATATATACGTTTGAACCTATGTTTATGTAACTACAAAAAGATCTAACTCTTAGGGGTATACTGATATTTCAATCAAAATGAAACACCTTACACAATTAATATTTATTCTAACCAAAATTTCTCAGAAAGAGAAAAGAAGTCTTAGCAAGATGTCATTGTTAGCAGTAGATGCAGCCACTCACTTCTTTGGTTCCTCTATTTCTATTACTATTAAAGGCAATACATTCCCTTGCCCGGTATATTCATTAGATTGTATCAAGAAGTTGAGTATATGATTTTTTTTTGAGTTATAATATTAATATTTTTATTATATGTTTGTACATTCATATGTTTGAGAATACATAGCTTATTAATAAAAAGTTCCAATTCTCGGTTATTGGAACTCACATTCATATTTTAATGGTATTTATACATATAGCTTGCCGGATTCACCATTTAGTTTTCTTAAGGGATTAAAAAATATTTGTAGAAAACTAAAATATGAGGTAAAAAGTATATTTCATATCTTACATTAATTATTAGACGCGCCTATGATTATACGTGCGAGGCACGTACATAGAGACTAGTACTATATTAAAAGCACGGAGACCCTTAGCGAAATGTCGTTCGCCTTTTTTACCCGTTACAATAGAATTCATATTGGATAAAACTGTAATTTAAACTATTTTACTAATATTTAGGAATTCAAAATCAACTAAAATCTTTATCATTAAATCATTCGTTATTTGAATTCAGTAAAAAGTCCTAATATTTAGGACACTAAAGTTAATTAAAGTTTTACTTTAGAAGGAAAGTTTCTTTTTGAAGAAAGTTCCGCGACAATATTTGCGTTTCTCGTCGTTGAGTTTTAATCTACGAGCTCAATTTGGCCTCTATATTTACTTTACCAAATTATTTGTAATTCTTAAGTTTCAATCCATAAGTATTTACATATTTAGAAACTTGGTTATTAAAATATAGGGATAGTTTCTAGAGATACCCTCACTTATATTTTTTTTAAAACTATTATTTTAGAACTCAAATATATATAATATTTGTGTATTTTTAAGGAAGTTCTATTTATTAAGTTGGGGTACACGTGCAACGTGATTAACAAGTTGTTTAATCTATACTATATTAAAAGCAAGAAGGTACTTAGTGAAATGTCGTTCATCTTTTCTACCTTCTATAAATATCTTTTACATTTGACACAACTGTAATTTAAATTACTTCCCTAGTATTTTTAGAATAGTTTTAAAACGCCATATCTTTTTTTTTTGGTAATTAAATTTCATTACACAAACAAATATGTACATACTATCATTGAGCATACTCTGGACATACATCCCAGATTTTGCTCCACTTCCTTTGTCTACTACATACAAGAAAACATCTGAGTTAACTACTGCCTATGTCATAGATTCTACAAGCTAGGATAGTAGTTAAGTTCCTGCAATCTCTTTTGTATCCTCTGTTTGCTTCCTCCTCTTCCATGTACATCCTGTGTAATTGATCTGCAAATGTTGATTTCTGCTCTTTGAACTCCCTTAAAAATTCTGTTATTCCTTTCTTGCCATATGTAATATACTGATCCTGCTAACACAAGTTTGTATAGCTCAGCCTTTGTACTCCTCCCTTTGTAGTGCTTTTCTGCCCAGTGAAGTTCAGCTGCCCATACCATTGGTTGCCTATGGATGCCTTGCCATTGTAGTATTGCTGCACATATTCTTGATGCATATCTGCATTTGAAGAACAGGTGATCCACTGTCTCCTCCTCATCATTGCATAGAGAGCAAGTTACATCCTCCACATATCCCATACCCCTCAGCCTATCTTTGGTCAATAGTCTCCTGTGTGTAGCTAGGTAAACTATGAAGTTCCATTTTGGAACCCCAATCCTGCTATGTACCAGTTTCCTCCATGACACTCTTTCAATTTCCCCCCTCAGTTTTTCATATATGGTTTTAATAGAGAATTTGTTTATCTCCTCTATATCCCCCCCTTGGTATCCAGCTTTTTCAAAATATTGCTTAGCCTTCAGTATCTTCTGCACTACCCAGGATGCTTGCTTTGGTGCATTGTCCCAAAGTGTATCCTGTTTCTTGTAGTATGCATGCGTCCACTGTATCCATAGCCTATCCTTCTTTTTACACATGTTCCAGAAGAGCTTACATATGGCAGCTTTATTCCACTCTTCAATAGCAAGCAAATTAAGCCCCCCAGCTGCTTTAGGTTTACACAAGCAGTCCCATGATAGTAGTGCTTTCCTTGATGCTTCTACTCCCCCTGTCCAAAGAAAGATTCTGCATACTTTTTCAATATGCTGAATGACTTTCTTTGGTAATACAAACACCTGAGACCAGTATACTTGAATGGAAAAAAGTACACTCTTTATCAATTGTATTCTTCCTGCATAAGACCGGAACTTTGTTGTCCAAGCTTGGATTCTTCCTAACATTTTCTCAAGTAGTGGCTGACACTGAATCAATGATAGCCTCTTAGAGCTTAGTGGTACTCCCAGGTACCTAACAGGCAGAGTCCCTTTGACAAATTCCAGGTCATGTAAGATCATTTGGTGCACCTCATCATGTACTTCTCCAAAGAAAACGCCATATCTTTTAAGACATGATAATTGCTTCTGTTGTCTAAATAAAGATTACATTTTTTCTCTTTTAATTTTGATATAAAGTTGTAAAGGTTCTGAGACTATATGAATGGATATTATGTACCTTAGTTACAAAAGACAAACTTTTACACCATATAAAAAATAGATATATAGATATCAAAAAATAAAGAAAGACTCAACCGGAGAAAAATCAATCAAAACATGTTTTAAAACTTTAATGTCTTTTGTTATATAAAAAAACAGCTTTAATTTTTTTTCCACATAAAATATTTATTTTAGAATCTTGACAAATTAAATCAGATTTTATTTGTTATTCTTCATGGAAATGGAAAATTGATTATACTTATAATATACAATCATAATAAATAATGTTTGCTAACCTTCCTCTTAATTAGAAACAATCAATCTTTAAATATATAATTTTCTACCATATACCACTTATTTTCTATATTGAGCAGGTTTTAAAACTTTTAATCTCTTTTGCTATAAAAAGTAGCTTACCTTCATTTTTCTACATAAAATTTTTGTGTTAGAATCTTGATGGTAATTTAATTGTAAGAAAGTTACCATTAATTTTAAAGATTCATTATCTTTTTATATTCGTTTTTTGATAATTAATAAAAATAATGTTATTATTTCCTTGTAGGGTGACCTTAGGAATGCACTAGATCTCCTTTTCAAAAATTTAAGTTATTATTTAATTTTTCAAGATTTTAGAATTTTAAGGAGAATAATAACTATTTAATTAATATGATAGGATGAAGATCTAAGAAATATTTGTTATAAGAACAACTTTCTCAAAACTGGCATAATTAGGTGACTAGAGTTTTATGAAATATTATATTATTTAATAGATTAGAGTTTCACGAAATATATATTTGGGGATGTAGCAACGCATTTACCGGATAAATAACCAGGCAAAATATTTATTTCTAGCAGCTAAAGTTCATAATATTTTGTTGAAATAACCATTTAACAAATTTTGATGTAATATAATACTGTCATAGGTCAAATTGATAGTCAAAATTTTTATTACTTGTATTCCAACGAGATGTTATGCGCGATCCAACAACATAACATATTTATATCTTATTTAACAAGATATTATAACTACAACTATTATATAACTAATTCGACTAAATTCATCATCTTTGTATATCAAGAAGATATTGTTTCAATGAATGCAATAATTTATTTTTCTTGTATAATATTTTATACCGATTAACTCAAAACACACGTGCAACGCACGTACACTTAAGCTAGTATATATAAATAATGTATCTTGAACCCAGTAATATTATTTATGACTATTAAAGGAAATGTACTAATCTTGCTTGGGAAGTGAGTAATTGTTTGCATTTTGCACCCTTATGGTATATATATATATATATATAACAATTTATCCCCTATCTCTTTTTTCTTTTTAATTTATAAAATCATAAGTTCTTCTAGTTATTGTAGTAAGCTGTGTCCCTTTGGAGATTTCTACCCTAGTTTTTTTTTTTCTTTTTTTATGGTTGAAACTTTATGTGAGGATAGGCTGTTATTTTCCTACTATCTACCCGTAAGATTATGTCGCACCTCGTTGAAGCTGATCGTTCACCTTCCATCTTTGAGAGACAAAACTGAGAAAACATAAAGTAATTCTTACGTAAATATGTTACCTAATCCCACGTGCATAAAAAACTTCATTTAATTTGGATGAGGTTTTTTTCCCCTCTCCCAACATATGGAGATTTTTTTGGGAAAACTATGAAAAACACAATTTATTTGAATAATCTGATGCCCCACTGATTTGAGGCTATATAATACTTCCATGATCAGATTAAATATGTCTTCATTTGCTGTCATCACGACAAATTAAGAAGTTGACTTGAATAATATTCCCTCTAAGTTCCAGCAAGAGGAACCATGTTGCCCTCTATATATCCATGTGCTTTTCAATTCATTCCTTTTTAATATGTGAAATTACCCCCACTGGTTAAGTTCTTAACTATACGCATTAAAAATTATTGTTGGTACACATATGCTTGCAAATGGGTCACTTGTCCCTTTTTCTTGGCGCTTATGCAAAAATAATCTAATTAACTATATACATTCATACTATTCAAATTTATCCATGAAATATTTGAAATTGCTCAATTTTACTCTCTTTATACTTTTGCTTATTCATACTCTTGCCATGGACTGAGTTGTATTGGGAAAAGTTTATTCTACATATTGGAGATGACGTGTCATGACACGCAGACTAGTCAAACAGTCAAAGAATTAAGGTTGTTCAATAGGTACGAGCAGCAACAGACACGAGCAAGTTAAACAGAAGAGACACGAGCAGTCATGCGAGACATTCAATGCTCGTACCTGTTCAAGGCATTTAAACCGCAAAGATCGTGAAGAATCAAAGGAATGAATCTGACGGCAAATATGAGCCCAGATACAGCAATTAATGAGCATTAAATGCGAGAAACGTTAGAGAATATGTATTTAATGTATATGATTACATAACGTAACATTTAAAGTTATTAATTGCCTATAATTGCCTTATTATGACAAAGGTAAAGTCTGTATTCCCAAAATGGCTATAAAAGGGAAAGTCACAAACAATTGTAAGCACGAAAAACACTATTGAAATATACCCTGATTTACTAGCTTTCATATCTTATTCTCAAATTTCTTTCTTTATACTCTTTTCCGATTATCAGTAACCCGTGTTCTTCTAAATTCAAGCTTTGACCTAAAATCTAATTTTTAGTTAAACAAATTGGTTCCGTTACCGGGAATCTGATAATCAATTATATCTCAGCTTGATTTTTTTTTGTGGAATCAACTATGTCAAACAACAATGACAATATCCAAGGAAACCCAATCAATCAGCAAAATCAGGGAGATCCGCAAAATGATGCTATTCAAGATCAAACACCACGAGACTCACCACGACAATCTCGTGAAGGCACTCCTGAAGGATCTCACACGGAAGAACGAGGTCAATTTGAAAATGCTGAAGCTATGGATGATGCCTTACAAAAACTTATCGCTACTCAGGTCAACAAAGCTTTACAAGCTTTTGTTAGTCAATTACCTGCTGCTCCACCCACACCTACTCCAAATAACAATACTTTGGAGAACCCTCGTTCTGGACTGATTAATTCAGGCAGCGGTGGAAGCCAAGTGCCGCCCCTCTCTCAATTCCAAAGAAGTTCAAGATGCCCGATATTCCAAAGTATGATGGGACAACAGACTCACGAGATCATGTTACTGCATTTACAACAGGAGTCAAGGGCAATGATTTGACTAAGCAGGAGATTGAATCAGTCTTGGTCAAAGAATTCAGTGAAACACTCACTAAAGGGGCACTAACATGGTATTCTCTTTTACCTGAAAATTTCATAAATTCTTTTGCTGAGCTTGCAGATTTATTTGTCAAAGCACACTCGGGAGCTCAAAAAGTTGAAAAAAGAATGGAGGACATCTTCAAAATCAAGCAAGGAGATTCAGAGCTGCTCAGAGAATTCGTGGATAGATTTCAACGGGAAAGAATGACATTGCCACGAGTACCTGACAATTGGGCAGCCATAGCCTTCACCAGCAATTTGAATGAGAAGAGTTCAAAAGCCACGAGGCGACTCAAGGAAAGCCTTCAAGAATTCCAAGCAACAACGTGGAATGATGTCTACAACAGATACAGTACAAAGATGAGGATTGAAGAAGATATTATTTTACGACATAAAACAGAAGAAAAAGTAAGCTCAAGACGTATAGAAAATGAAAAAAGATCTGGTAAAAACATGTGCGAGCCTTACATGGGACCTGCGGGGAAGGACTCACGGTCAAGGAAAGATAATTAAAGGTACGATCACAAACCTAGAAACAGGGAATCAGGTTCCTCATCAAGGTTCGTGAATGATCGGAACACACGCGGGTCACGAGACAATGATGGAAGTCTAAAGGCAAGGTTCGGTGGTTACAACTTCAACGTAAGCACCTCTGAACTCGTAGCTGTTTTAAGAAGCATGGGAGATAAGGTACGGTGGCCAAAAGAAATGCGATCGAATCCAAACAGACGAAACCCTGATCATTGGTGCGAATTTCATAACGATCACGGGCATAAAACAGCAGTTGCAGGTTTCTGCAAGGTGAAGTTGATCGTTTGCTAAAACAGGGGTATCTCACTGAGTTATTCAGTGAGAAAGGTAAACAAGCATACATGAAGAACAGGCAAGAGCCTCCAAAACCACCTTCACCCAAGAGAACTGTCAACGTTATAAGTGGGGGTGAAGAGATCAACGATGTATCATATAAAAAGGTTTCAAAAGTAACAATTACCCACGAGAAGCGGCCTCGACATGTCTTGGAGGGAGAAAATACTATGTTCGATGATGCAGATGTCGAGGGTCTATTAACTCCACATAACGACGCACTGATAATATCTCTACTTGTACATGACACTAACGTGAAACGAGTTTTGATTGATCCAGGTAGTTCTGTGAACATTATTTTGATACGAGTATTGCGTGAGATGCAAGCTGAAGAAAAAGTAATACCAAAGGCACACACTCTATCTGGGTTTGATAATTCCAGCGTCGTTACAAAAGGAGAGGTAACGCTCACCACATTTGCTGAAGGAGTCATCAAAGACACAAAGTTCCAGGTAGTAGACGTGGAGATGGCTTACAATATGATTCTTGGGAGACCATGGATCCACGAGATGGACGTCGTTCCTTCAACTTTGCATCAAGTCATTAAATTTCCAACGCCATGGGGAATCTGTCAAATCAGGGGAGATCAACAGACATCTAGGAACATCAACTCCGTGGCAGACTCAAGCACGAAGGGTGAAGAAAAATAGCAATTACAGAATTCAGTTGAGGATAACATAGCGTCAACCTCAGCTGAACGAGAACAAACATATGTAGATTCAAGGACCGACTCCGTTCAAGAACCAGAGGAAAATGAAAACATCAAAACGACGATAGAAGAGTTGGAGGCTGTGGTTTTGTTTATACACTGGCCAGAAAGAAAAGTGTATATAGGAGCTAATCTTAGCCCGGAGGTGAAGCGTAAGTTAATTGAATTTTTAAAAGCTAACGCAGACTGTTTTGCTTGGTCCCACACTGACATGACAGGTATACCACCGGAGGTGATGACTCATAAACTAAATGAAGATCCTTCATATCCTCCAGTCAAGCAAAAGAAAAGAAAGCAAGGAACTTTCAAGAATCAGGTGATTCAAGAAGAAGTCCAAAAATTGCTAAAAATTGGCTCTATTCGTGAGGTAAAGTATCCTAACTGGTTAGCCAACACTGTTGTAGTTCCAAAAAAGAACGGTAAGTGGCGGGTTTGTGTAGATTACACAGATCTTAATAAAGCCTGCCCTAAAGATTCTTTTCCACTGCCACACATAGATCAATTGATGGATGCAACTGCAGGTCATGAACTATTAAGTTTTTTAGATGCATATTCAGGTATACTCAGATTAAAATGGATCCAGGAGATGAAGAAAAAACTTCCTTCATAACAAACAAGGGGACTTAATGTTATAAAGTAATGCCCTTTGGTTTGAAGAATGCAGGAGCAACGTATCAGAGGTTAGTTACCAAAATGTTTCAAGAGCATTTGGGAAAAACTATGGAGGTATATATAGATGATATTCTTGTTAAAACTCAGCATTCAGGAGATCATATATCGCATCTATCTGAAACCTTTAAAATTTTGCGAAAATATAACATGAAGTTAAATCCTGAAAAATCTGCATTTGGTGTGGCATCAGGTAAATTTTTAGATTTTCTTGTTTCTAACCGTGGTATTGAGGTGAATCCTGCACAGATTAAGGCCATTGAGGCAATCCCTGAAATACTTACAAGCAAAAAAGAAGTTCAAAGATTAACAGGAAGGATTGCAGCCTTGGGAAGATTCATTTCTAAATCATCAGAGAAATGTATTCAATTCTTCTCAGCTCTTAAGAAGCAGGATCGTTTTGAGTGGAACGAAGAGTATCAACAAGCACTCAAGAATTTGAAAGTGTACTTATCAAATCCACCATTACTAGCAAAATCAAAGGCTGGGGAAAGACTGCTCATTTACCTTGCTGTTTTGGAAGTTGCGGTAAGTGCGGTTTTGGTTCGAGAAGAACAAGGTAAACAATCCCCTATCTATTATGTTAGTAAATCTTTGCTAGATACGGAAACACGGTATCCTCAATTAGAAAAGCTTGCACTTGCATTAATCATGGCATCTAGGAAGGTAAGGCCTTACTTTCAGTGTCATCCTATTGCTGTAGTAACCGCCTATTCTTTACGTAATATATTGCATAAGCATGAATTATCAGGTAGGTTAGCTAAGTGGGCAATAGAGTTAAGTGAATACGAAATCATGTACCAACCTAGAACTGCTATAAAATCACAAGTGTTAGCTGATTTCGTGGCTGATTTTAGCCACGACATGCAATTAGAAGCACAAAAAGAATTACAGGTGTTCAATGGAGCTCACCCAGGAACTTGGACTTTATTCGTTGATGGTTCATCTAATGTAAAAGGAGCAGGCTTAGGGATTGTTTTGGTACCACCTACGGGTGAAACCATTCGATAAGCTATCAAATGTCATTCAATAACTAATAATGAGGCAGAGTATGAGGCTGTGATTGCAGGTTTAGAACTGGCACGAGAACTTGGCATAAATCAGATTATAATCAAGAGCGATTCGCAACTCGTGGTTAATCAAATGCTGGGGACTTATACAGCCAGGGAAGCTAGGATGCAACAATATTTAGAAAAGGTGCGGGAGCTAATAACGCAATTTCAAACTTGGAAAGTTGCACAAATAACAAGGGATGAAAATCTTGAACCAGACGCTTTAGCTAATCTCGCATCTGCGTCTGACGTGGCAAGCAATGCAAATACCTTAGTTATTCATTTATTTCATTCAGTTCTAGAACCTGACAAGAATGAGGTAAATTTTAATAATTTAACTTGGGATTGGAGAAACGAGATTATTGCTTTTTTACAGTATGGAACCGTTCCTGATGACAAGAAAAAAGCCCATGCACTTTGCAAAAAGGCTGCTCGCTACTGTCTAAATCAAGACAACCTCTATCGTAAAATGTTCGGTGGCCCCTTAGCTAGATGCCTTGGACCATCTCAAACGGAGTATGTAATGAGGGAAATACATGAGGGGCATTGTGAAAATCACACTGGAGGAAGATCATTGGTAAGATCTTTAATCAGGGCAGGTTATTATTGGCCAAAAATGGAAGAAGAAGCAGAAAGTTTCGTGGCCAAATGTGATAAATGTCAAAGGTACGGTAACAACATGCATAGACCCGCGAAATTGTTACATCTGGTTATCGCACCATGGCCATTCATGAAATGGGGAATGGATATCGTGGGTCCATTACCACAAGCAAAAGGTCAGGTAAAATTTCTACTCGTACTTACTGATTATTTTACTAAATGGGTAGAAGCAGGAGCCTTCAAACAGGTACGAGAAAAGGAAGTCAAGGACTTTATTTGGCGAAATATCATATGTCGATTTGGTGTACCAAAAGAAATCGTATGTGACAATGGCCCTCAATTTATCAGAGCTCAAGTCACAGAATTTTTTGAGAGTTGGCAAATTAAAAGGATTACATCTACACCATATCACCCAATGGGTAATGGGCAAGCGGAATCAACAAACAAAGTCATAATCAACAATCTAAAGAAACGATTAGAGGAGTCTAAGGGTAATTGGCCTGAAGTGTTACCCGGAGTTTTATGGGCATATCCCACAACAACAAAAACAAGCACAGGTGAAACACCCTTCTCTTTAGTTTATGGAGCTGAGGCATTGATCCCGGTTGAAATAGGAGAACCAAGCATAAGATTCTCACAAGCAACACAAGAGTCTAATGATGAAGAGATGAGGGTCAATTTGGATCTACTGGAAGGCAGGAGAAGTTGCGTTAATAAGAATGGCAGCATAAAAACAAGTGATTGACCGGTATTACAACAGGAAAGCACGCCTGAGATTCTTCAAATTGGGGACTTCGTGCTTAAAAAGGTTTTTCAATCAACAAAGACAGCCAATGCGGGTAAACTAAGTCCAACCTGGGAAGGACCCTACAGAGTTTGTGATATTGCAGGAAAAGGAGCATATGAATTGGAAACAATGGACGGGAAGGTGCTTCCTTCACATTGGAATGCTGTTCATATGAAGAGATACTACTTCTATGGAAAAACCCACAGTCAGGTATCACCATGTTAACTTTTATTTTTTGAATTGTTGAAATTTTACTAACGATTTTAGATGATAGGCAAAACGCTAACCCGTACTGAATGATGAGTCACGACCTGTAAGGCAAAATGGAATAAACTAAAATTCCTGGCCCAGGGTTACAATTATTCTGATAGAAATTTAAACGGGTTAAGCAGTCTTCATCTATAATCGTACCTCCGAGTCCCGTATGTATTTCCTTTTCAGGAAAAGGACCAGGTGAAGGAGATTACCAAGTGCTCGAGGCTTCATACTTCAACACTCAAACACTTGGGGGACTACATATTATATACAATCACGTGTATAAAAAAGGCAAAGAAGATTTAGAAAATCAAGCCTAGAAGAATCAAGTACGGAGTGAAAGTTACGAAGTCATGGCCCATGAGAACAATGGCATTCATCATAGTATTCTTTCCCATGAGAACAATGGAGTCATCTCTCAAACTCTTCCTAATGTTCTGGAGCTAAAAGGACTATGTACTAAAACGGGTTATAAGGAAAAAACCCATATCTATTGTTCTTCTTTGTATAAATCTGTTACAAGGAAAACAGTTGCGAGAAAGTTATAGATGTAATTCAAATACATGTAAAGTATTACTCAAAACTTGTCAAGGTTCAGAAATAAAAACTTGTCGAAGTTATTGCAAAAAACATGTGTGTTCCTATTTCTCTTATCGTATGATAACACCATTATGAAGTTGAGACGTCTTCTTCATTAAGTGTCTAAATATAAAATGGACCTCTTTTATAAAAATCATGTTATTTAGTCATGGGATTAACAGAAGCATTTTTCAAAGAACAAAAATGCAGACTATTCTTCAAGTCCTTGAAAATAAAAGGCAAGAATAGAACAAACGGAAGTTTAATGATAATAAAAACCTTTTAATATTTAAAACTAAAGACTAAAGTATAAAACTTAGTCATCGAATTGTTTATACAAAATACCCCATAACAAGACTTGGGGACTTGTACTTCTAAAAATCAACCCTCAAGTGATAGCCAAGGGTTTGATTACAAAAACTCTCAAATGAATCCAAGAACTTTAAACACAGTTTTCCAAAGAGGTACCTGCAAAAAGAGAATTTAAAACAGATGTAAATTTTTTCACTAAGAGGAAAGGACTGAAGAAGGATCATCAGCGGGCTCAACTGGAACAGCATCCTCAACAGAAGCGGATTGATGTTCAATCGCAGCAATTGGAGTATCAATAGACGAAGTTTCAACTTGACTTGCAACAAGAGGCACTGTTGAGCTTGAAGAGGGTGCGTCACCCGAGGCAATTTTAGTGTTCATGGGGACTTCAACTGTAGAAGTTTCAGCCAAGGGAGCCTCACTCACCGGAACTTCACCCACGAGAACATCAACTCCGGGAACTTCAGCTTCAAAAACTTCAATCGCGGGTGAAGGGAAGTCCAGTGGTTGTTGAGCTTTTTCAATAGTCTCTATCACCTTAGCTAACTCTGCCTCCAGATTAAAGTTTTGTTGGCTAGCTTCAACTAAGGCATCACGACGAGAGTTCAGAAAAGCCCAGCTTACATCAATTGCAACCTTATCTTCAAGAAGCTCATAATCTCTTTCCCAAGCAGCAATTTCATTCTTGAGACCTTCATTTTCATCCAGGGCTGAGTTGTAAGAGGCTTGGAGAGAGGCATGAGATTTTTCCAAGGCCTGCACCTTATCTTCAGAAGTTCGCAGATCTTCTTGTGTCTGAGTCAAACTCTGCATCAGATCCCCAACATAAACTTCTTTTTGATTCAAAAAAGCTTTTAACTCATTAATTTCCTCATTTGCCTTAGTTAATTGCTCCGTAAAAGAAGCCTCAAGACGCTCTTTTTCTCGCTCTACCTGACTTGAAGAAGCCCTGATGACCGCAAGCTCAGAGGATAAGGCTTTCACCTGCTGTTCCAGGTTATTCTTGTTTTCTTGCAAATCTTCTATAGTGATTTGTGCACTATCAAATAAACCCTTCCAAGTAGCTGCCTCCAACTGAGATTCACGAGCTGCTCTCTCTGAATCAAGAACCGCCTTTTCAGAGTCACGTGCCACCTTCTCGAATAGAGAAACTCTGCTCATCAGCTCTGTACCAATAAGGTTGGCCTGAAAATGATAAGGGAAAGAATTTAAAAAAAAATTTTTTGGCAAAGTAAAGAAAGAAGGGACATACCTTTAAGGTGGAATGAACTATGTCGTTCATCAGAGTTAGACAGCTATGGCTATTCATTTTTTCTTTCTCAATTGGGCCTATTAAAGGCTCAAGCCAAACATCCGCCTGACCGGATTTCCCCAATAGGCTGTTGTTAGCAGGAACTTCGATAGTCACGCTCCTCATAGCAATACTTCTACTTATAGAACCCACTTCTGTATTATGAACAGTAGAAGGAGGAGCGGTAGAAGAAGTGAAAACAGCAGAGGGAGGTACGAAAGCAGGTGGAACAGGTACGGAAGCAGGTAAGGAAGGAACCAAAGGCACGGCAGAAGAAGGAAAAGAAGAAATTGAAGATATGAGAGTTGAAGAAGAAGATAGGAGAGGTTCATCCAAAACAGGTCCTAACTCACCACTCTCAAAACCACTAACGAAAAGCTAGTTAATCGACTCATGAGTGTCATGAGGGGTGACAACGTCATCATCGGAGACAAGATTAACATGCCCGGTAGGAGAAAGATGAGGGGAAGTTTCAGTTTCATCGGAAATGATACGTCTCCTAACTCTTGGCCTTGTCATCAACGAACAATCTTCATCTTCTTCATCGGAGCTATCATCATCTGTGGTTTTTCTTTTCAGAAGAATATCCTGAGCACTTTCTAAGGAAAGTTGAGTTCCTAAACGAGAGGCCGCAACTTTATCAGCGGTAACGCCTCCCATAGAAAATCCGAACAAAGAGAAGGATGAAGGTTAAAACAATAAATTTTTACATACGAGAGAGATAGAAACTCTTACCATGAGTCTTCACTCTCCAACCGTAAATACTGGAGATGTATTTCCAAGACCTAGCCTCCATAGGTGCAGTCTTCAACAATTTATCTACCCAACCACGAAAATTGGGAATGTTCTCCACAACTCCCATGGTTGCTAAAAAAAAGAGAGAAAAACAAAGTTAAAGAAATTGATAAACTCGAAAGAAAGAGGTACGAGAAAGGGTAAGAAACTTACGTGCAAAATTCTTCTTCTCAGGGAAGGGAACATTTTCTTTACCCACCAAACCAACTGTGGGGGAAGCAACAAATTGGGCATACCAGCCACGATCCTTGTCATCTTCCGGACTTACCAAAACCCTCTTACTCCTAGCCACTAAGGTGAAAACGCTATTACGAAATAACCTAGGGGAGTAGAGGTGAATTAGGTGAGGAAAGGTAAAGTTAACATCTGCTAAGTTAGCCAGATGTCTTAAACAAGCCACAGCCCTCCATACCAACGGGCCAACCTGTGCTAGACAAACCTTGAAGAAACGATAGAAATCGAGAATCACTGGGTCGATAGCTGGTTTAAACCCAAGAGTAAAAGGGTATATGTAAACGAAAGAGAGTCCAGTCATATATGAAGTAATCCTTTGATTTGGATTGGGGATTACAATGGGAAAATCATCATTCCAGTGGCAATCTTTGCGAACTATGGGAGCTAAAAGCTTTGTAATCAAAGTGGGGAAAGCATCAGCACGATCTAGACCTGCAACTTGGCTTTGAAGTGATTGTCTATCATGGTGAAAAGAAAAATCGTTAGGAACTATCTCCTCCACCAAAGGTTCTTGTAATGGTTTAGAGGTTTCCTTGCCCTTAGAAGATGATTTTTGGGTAAAAGAACCCTTGGTTCTAGAAGAAGAGCCAGGGTTAGAAGAAGGCATGGCAGAACCACCACCACGAGAAGATCCTAAACTACGAAGTCTTTCACCCCTTCTATGTCTGACAGGGGCATTGGGATAATTTTCTAAAGCATGAGCTATTCTAGGATTAGGGTTCGAAGAAGACATGATGAGGAAAAAGACGAAGTGAATAAAAATTTGCACAGTTTGAGTGTTCGAAAGAGTTTTGTGTGGTAAAAATTAAAAGGTAAAACTGTATTTATAGGTAACCGTCAAAAAGTGAAAACGCAGTAATGGAAGGGTTACAATAATGGTAACTGGTACTTCGTGAATAATGGAGCTGTAAAAAAAGGACCTTAAAAAGGGGTGCAAGTTGCAGAATCGATAAGGAGTTGACACGTGTGAAGAACATTAAATAGATGTGACCATTGAAGCGTCAATCTTGTCACAGCATTAATGGTGACAAAAATTCTCCTTTTATGAAATCCACTTCCCAAAATATTCAACTGACGAATAAATGGAAAGTGGGGGGACTATCTGTATTGGGAAAAGTTTACTCTACATATTGGAGATGACGTGTCATGACACGCAGACTAGTCAAACAGTCAAAGAATTAAGGTTGTTGAATAGGTACGAGCAGCAACAGACACGAGCAAGTTAAACAGAAGAGACACGAGCAGTCATGCGAGACATTCAATGCTCGTACCTGTTCAAGGCATTTAAACCGCAAAGATCGTGAAGAATCAAAGGAATGAATCTGACAGTAAATAAGAGCCCAGATACAGCAATTAATGAGCATTAAATGCGAGAAACGTTAGAGAATATGTATTTAATGTATATGATTACATAACGTAACATTTAAAGTCATTAATTGCCTATAATTGTCTTATTATGACAAAGGTAAAGTCTGTATTCCCAAAATGGCTATAAAAGGGAAAGTCACAAACAATTGTAAGCACGAAAAACGCTATTGAAATATACCCTGATTTACTAGTTTTCATATCTTATTCTCAAATTTCTTTCTTTATACCCTTTTCCGATATTCAGTAACCCGTGTTCTTCTAAATTCAAGCTTTGACCTAAAATCTAATTTTTGGTTAAACAGGAGTCCCAACATAAAATGAGAGGATTTTACTAGTCCAAATTATTCTAGAAAAAGGAACCAAATTTATTATGATTTAAAATTACCTTCCGTTTAGCAATTTAGTACCAGAATATACATGCACTTTGATTGCGACTTTCTTCCTTCACTTATCTAAAACTCTTTTTCTTCATAGCTCTTTGTCACGACCCGGATTTTTCCCACCATCGGGCGTCGTGATGGTGCCTACTAACGGAGCTAGGCCAGCCATACGTTAAACATTCGCTATTCAACCTCAACAATATAATATACTAACAACAGTTAAAGAAATGCGGGAATGACTTAATGATTCTTATCAAAATAGATATTTAACTAAATGCGCAGCTCTTGAATCACAATTATACCATCATTACTCCAATCTGTGTTCTACTCAAATGTAATGCGAATATTCACTGTGCCGGACTTACACATAGAAATACTACAACAAGTCTGGAATGAAAGAAATAACACTTGTTGTTTTGGTACAATGAAAACAAGATTTAAAATAAGGAAAAGGGACTTCGGCTGCGAAACGCCAGCTAGGCTTACCTCGAGAGGTCCCTGGACTGAAGATAGCTACCGGATATAAGAATTCCTACTGCTGCCTGGTCCAAAAGCTGCTCCTGGATCTGTGCACAAAGAAATGCACAGGAGTGTAGCATTCAGCAAACCGGACCCCATGTGCCTGCGTAAGTGTCTGTCCTAACCCTCGGCGAAGTAGTGACGAGGCTTAGACAGGACTACCAAACAGCCTGTTTACATATTTTATATACAAAATAGCACCAAAAGGAAAGAAAATACCAAAAACTAAACAGTTAAAAGGGGGAAACATTGCTGTGGGGGAAGTACAAATTTGGATATAAAGTTCATAGCGTAATTAAAGAAACATGCACAACATATTATCAAAGAAAAGAAATTCAATAGTCTGCACGGCATCACCCTTCGTGCTTTTACTCTCAATCTCAACCAAAGCAATCAAATAAAATGGCACGGCATCACCCTTCGTGCTTTCCCTCACGTAGCTCTCATCTCATGGCACGGAATGACCCTTCGTGCCAAATATAATCAAAATCAGAGCACGGAATGTACCTTCGTGCATAAATAGTCAAAAACATAGCACCGGAATGACCCTTCGTGCAAATGTTAATCAAGAATAGCACGGAATGGACCCTTCGTGCAATTTCACTCTTCCTCACCCAAATAAACAGTCACAACCAAACAGGCAAGAGAATAAACAAGTAATATGAACTATCCCGGCAAGGGAATACACAAATAACAACCAAGTCCCGGCAAGGGAACCAATAACAATATCTTTCACAACCGGCAAGGGCATTACTCACTGTAATCAAACCATCCCGGCAAGGGATTAATCAACAACTCTTTTCAATACGTTCATCTCTTACTCAATGGTATTTATCACTCGAGCCAATGCTCCAAAATATTAATATTTCACAACTTATCCTCAAACTCTTCACATTTGCAGAAAAACATTGTTGTAGCTTAGAAGAGTTCCAAATCATCTCAAAAACAAGTACAAACAAAGACCCACCGGTCATGCTAGACTTCGGTGTATAGACACTCGTCACCACGCCTATTACACCCGTACTCGATCAATTAGCAAATAAGCATTTTATGGTACTCTAATCCTATTCCCTCAAGCCAAAGTTTAGATCGAACACTTACCTCGGTCCGAGAATAGCAATCAAAGCCTTAACACCGCCGTTCCTCTAGAATTCGACTCCGGAAACAATGATATCTAATCATAAATTAATTCAATAATATCAAATGAGGCTCAACAACATAATCCCATAGCCTAGAAATGAATTTCCTACCATTCTTCCAAAAATAGCAAAGTCTGACACCGGGCCCACATGGTCCAAACTCGAGGCTCGGACCAAATTCCAATCACCCATAACCCCACGAGTTCAAATATATAATTTGTTTCAAGATCCGACCCCAAATTGAGGTTGAATCGCCCAAAATTTTCAAAAACCTAACTCTACCCAAAAGCCCTAATTTCTACCTTGATTTCATGTTTTTAGGCCTAGAATTTAGTGATCAGATGATAAAATAATGAGGAAACGATGTTAGGATTACTTACCCAACGAGTTGTGGAGGAAAGGGAACTTGAATTTCGTCTATGGAGGATTTGAGAGAGAGGTTCGTGTGAAGAAGATGGTAAAATCCCGTAATGGCTACTGTTTTAGGCTTTTAAAATAACTGGGCAAAATTGTTCATCGCGTTCGCGACACCCCGGTCGCATTCGCGATGAAGGAAAATGGGCAGGCATCGCATTCGCATGAAGGGGAAGGCGAACGCGTAGAAGAAAATGCTGGGGGTCTGGGCAGGCTTATACGAGAACGCGAGGGAGGCTCGCGAACGCGATGAAGGACAGTTGGGGTTCCAGATATTGGCCTACGCGTTCGCGAGACTGGTATGCGAACGCGAAGAAGGGGGGCAGGGGAAGCTATGCGAACGCGTGGCCTTTCACGCGAACGCGAAGAAGGCTGGGGTACAAGGCATCGCGAACGCGGGACAAGGTCGCGTTCGCGTAGAACAAAAGACCTGTGCAGAAATTGCAGAAAATTTGCTAACTTTTCTAAGTGTAAAACACCCCGAACCACCTCCGAAACACTCCCGAGCCCTCGGGACTCTCAACCAAACACACACACTAACTCAATATCATTCTACGAACTTGCTCGAGCGATCAAATCGCTAAAATAACATCAAAATCAAAGAATCAACCCCCAAAACTCATAATTTTCATTTCAAAGTTCATAAACCTTCCACTTTAGCTATTTAGGTCCGAAACACGTCAAACGACGTCCGATTTCGACCAAATTTCACAGGAATCGCTTAACGCAATTTAAGACCTGTACCGGGCGTCGGAACCAAAATACGAGCTCGATACCTATATTTTCTAACTCATTTTCATTTCCATTTTTCCTTATTAATTTCAGAAAACAATTTATCAGAAAAATTCTTTTACCGGGGTTCTGGACCTCGGATTTTGACTCCGGGCATATGCCCGAGTCCCATATTTTTCTACGGACCTCCCGGGACAGTCACATCACGGGTCCGAGTCCGTTTACCCAAAAATTTTGACCAAAGTCAACTATATCAATATTAATATCATAATTCACCAAATTTTTCACAGAATTCATATATTTTAACATAAAAATTTTCCGGCTTCGCGCCCGGAGTGCGCACGCAAATCGAGGCAACCAAAAGTGAGGTTTTCAAGGCCTCGGAAGCACAGAACGAATGAGGAAACAGGTGATTACCCTTTGGGTCGTCACACTCTTATGTCATAAAAATAGGCAAAAAAAGTTTTCTTCTCCGAGTTCTCTCGGTGCATGTTAAGAAAACGTGCGCCGTCACTGCCATGGCTGGAAAGAAAGCTCGCGGACGTCCTAGAAAGCAACAAATTCGTGTAGATGATAAAATTCCTAAGCTCAACACCTTGGAAAGGAGTGCAACAAAGTTCATGGAAACCATCTCTGGATCATCGAAGGTGATTGGCATTTCTGGAGCATCGAAGGTGATTGTATCTGTACTTCCACCGCAGATCTACCATGGAGAAGCTTCAGGATCAGCTAAACAACAACAGAAACAAGCAAATCAGAGCCCAATCCCTATGCATGTTGATTTACGAGGAAACATCACACCACCTGCAATTCGAGAAATTACTGTTCCATTGAGCAAAGAACAGGAAAATATAGCTAAGACTTCAGCTGAAATTACTGTTCCATTAGTGAATAAAGAGAAAAAGCAAGCTACCTCTACAGAGTCTACCTGGGCTAATGTACTCACAGGCAATAGATCTGCAGCAAATGGTATGACACTAACTTACATTACCCCTAAAATTGTAGAAGGAAATTTAGTAGCTAAACTTGAGAAATCAGAAATTGAGCAGGAAAATCTGAAATGGAAGAGTGCTTTGATAGTCTATGTCTTGGGTGAGAAACCAGGATATAACTATATGAAAAGGTACATCAATCAGATGTGGAACACAGTTGCCATGCCAGATCTGTTCTATCATGATGAGGGATATTATCTTGTGAGATTTCATTCTTTGGAAGAAATGAAGGAAATCATGTGTGCTGGGCCTTATACAGTGAATGGAAGACCAATGATAATGAAACACTGGTCTCCATACTTTGATTTTGCAGCAGAATTCTTGACAGATATTCCACTATGGGTAAGGTTCCCAAAGCTTCCCATGAACTGTTGGAGTGGGAACTCACTGAGTAGAATAGCAAGTACCATAGGGATCCCTATGTTTGCAGATGAGTGTACTGCTAAACAGACAAGAATCTCCTATGCTAGAATCCTGATAGAAGTGAATGTTACAAAGCCTCTGCCAACTAGTATCCCAGTCATGAATGATGAAGGGGTGATATTTGAACAAGCAGTTGAATATGATTGGAAACCTGAGTTTTGTGAAAAATGTTTAAAGGAAGGGCATAACTACAGTAGAATCCCAAAGGAAAGTGATAAACAATGTCCTCAGCCCAGGAATATGAAGCCACCACCAGTAAAACAAATATGGAGAACAAAGGAGCCAGCTAAAGTTACGACAGATGAAGTGAATCAGAAACAAGGTGAAGAAGCCAGCAAGGAAGTTGTGAATGTTTCTAAGCTAACTGAAAGTAAGGAAGATCATCAAAAAGAAGAGGAAGCAATGGAAACAAGCAGACAAGTGGATAAAGGGAAAATGAAGGCAGATGACACTCAAATGACCTATGCCAAAGCAATCATGTCCCCAGTGAAACAAAGGCCCCAAACAAGCTAGAGTACAGCTGTGATAGCAATCTTAAAACCACCTAATATAGGTGGGCAGTCTCAACATTGACATGTCTTGGATGGTATGGAATATAAGAGGTACCAACAAGAGATACAAATAAAAGGAGTTAGGTACCTATATAAAGGAGAATAATATAAAGCTAGTGGGGTTAGTGGAAACTAGAGTAAAGAAGGAAAAAGCAGTTCAGATTTCACAGTTAGTGACACCTGGATGGCAAGCTCAATAAAACTATGAATATGCAATAAATGGGAGAATTTTGGGATCCTTAGAGTTATGACATTACAGTTTTAGGGAAATCTGCTCAAACAATTCACTGCAGAGTT
This sequence comes from Nicotiana attenuata, assembly GCF_001879085.1. NCBI lineage: Eukaryota > Viridiplantae > Streptophyta > Magnoliopsida > Solanales > Solanaceae > Nicotiana > Nicotiana attenuata. The sequence goes on from NC_031990.1 coordinate 73,307,219, forward strand.
GTAAGCAAGCACAACAATATAAACTATCTTATGACAGTAGTATATGGTTTTAATACTACAGAAGAAAGGAAACCTTTATGGCAGCAATTGAAGACTGATGCACCTCAGAACACATAACCTTGGATTATCTGGGGAGATTTTAACTCTGTCTTAACAATTCAAGACAGAATCTATGGGAAAATAGTTACAAGGAATGAAATACAAGACTTCAATGAGTGTATGCAGACTCTGAATTTACATGAGCTGGCTTGGAGGGGAGACTACTATACATGGTCAAATAAACAACAAGGAACAGATAGAGTATATAGCTGGATTGATAGAGCTTTAGGGAATGATGAATGGATGCAAGAGTATGGGCATATGGAAGCAGAATATAGGCTCCCATTTATTTCAGACCATGCTCCAATGGTTATCTCTATCAGAAGGCAAGTACCAAATGGCAATATCCCTTTTAGATTCTTTAATGTCTGGGCAGAACATCCAAGATTTATGCCACTGGTAGAAGAAGTATGGAAAGAACAGCAAGATCAGGACTCTATGAAGAATATATGGCAAAAGCTGAAGATTCTAAAACCTTTGCTGAAGCAGATCAACAATAGTGAATTCAAGGGCATCACAGATAAGCTGGAATCAACTAGGAGTTTGCTACAGGATATTCAAGCTCAAATATCAAAAGGTTATTCAGATAAACTAGCTAATAAGGAAAAACAAGCTCTAGAGTATTTGGAGAAATGTTCCTTAATAGAAGAAAGCGTACTGCAACAGAAGGCTAGAGCTACATGGCTAAGACTTAGAGATACTAATTCTAAATACTTTTCAGCAGTAATGAAGGAAAAAAGGCAAAGGAAAGTGATCACAGAACTACAAGATTGCTTTGGAAACAAATTAACTGGCCAGCAGCAGATACAAGCAGAGATTATTAGCTTCTACAAGGCATTGATGGGATCAACAATAGGGAATTTACCAGCAGTCAATAGAGAAATAATGAAGAAGGGGCCAGTTCTTAATCATGAACAGCAGATAAACTTGGTGGCAGAAGTCACTGAGCATGAAATATATGAAGGGCTAACTGCAATTGGAAATGATAAAGCTCCAGGGGTAGATGGTTACAATGTAGTATTTTTCAAGAAAGGATGGCCAATAATAGCAGATAAAGTTTATCAAGCAGTCAAAAACTTCTTTGTCACAGGGAAGTTGTATAGGGCAGTGAACTGTACAGCCATCACTATCCTGCCTAAAGTCCCAAATCCCACTAACATCAGAGAATATAGACCTATAGCTTGTTGCACTGTGCTGTATAAACTGATAGCTAAGGTTCTTGCTAATAGAATACAGAAAGTCATTGCATCCATTATTTCAGAGACTCAGGCTGGATTCATCCCAGGAAGAAAGGTTGCAGATAATGTGACTCTTGCTCATGAACTAGTCAAAGCCTACTCTAGAAAGAATATCTCTCCTAGATGCTTTATCAAAGTGGACATCCAAAAAGCCTATGACACGGTAGAATGGAGATACCTGCATCAAATGTTGGAGGCACTGGGATTTCCCACTAAATTCATCAACTGGACCATGGAGTGTGTGACAACAGTGAATTACACAATTCTTGTTAATGGTGAAACAACAAAGCCTTTTGATGCAGCTAGGGGACTGAGACAAGGGGGCCCTATGTCACCCTTTTTATTTGCCATAGCTATGGAATATCTCAGCAGGAGTTTAAAGACCTTAAAGCAGGAGAAAGCATACCATCACCACCCTTTGTGTGCAAGGCTGAACTTAACTCACTTGAGCTTTGCAGATGACCTTCTGATCTTTGCAAGAGGAGGTATAACCTCAGTAAGTCAAGTTCATGATAGATTTCAGATCTTTTCAGCAGCTTCAGGACTTAGTGCTAATCTAGCAAAAAGTTCTATCTATTTTGGAGGAGTCAGTGAGGAGGTTCAAAAGGAGATTCAGAGAAAACTAGGGTACAGCCAAGGGTCATTGCCTTTTAAATACTTGGGCATCCCCCTTGACTCCAAGAAGCTATCTATCATGCAATGGCCGCCACTTATTGACAAAATAGTAGCAAGAATCTCATCTTGGACAGCTAGGAAGTTGTTATATGCAGGTAGAATTCAATTGGTTCAGCATGTTATCTTTGGTATCCAAGCATACTGGGCTCAGATTTTCATCATGCCAACTAAAGTGGTCAAGACAATTGAGGCTTATTACAGAAGTTATGTCTGGTCAGGGGAGAATGTAATTACAAAAAAGGCACTGGTATCTTGGGAGAGGATGTGTTCACCAAAAGCTACAGGGGGACTAAACCTGGTTAATCTGGCATTGTGGAACAAAGCAGCAATAACAAAGTATACATGGGAGCTGGCAAATAAGAAGGACAAACTGTGGATTAAATGGATCCATAGTTACTACATTAAAGATCAGTCTTTTTATACTATGAGGGTGCCACAACAAACATCATGGATGCTGAAGAAAATATTTGAAGCAAGAAATAATATGGCAGGAATTAATGACACTCAAGATAAACAGAAGAAAGTGATCAAGCAAGTATATATGCAGCTGATAGGGTAGATGCCAAAGGTAGCATGGAAGGGACTAATGTATCAAAACCAGGCTAGACCAAAAGCAGTATTTATACTGTGGTTACTGATGCATGGAAGAATCCAAACTGCTGATAGGCTGAAGAAATGGAAGATTCAAGTAGATGACTTATGCTGTTTTTGTAAACAAGCTTTGGAAACAAAAGAACATATGTTTGCAGAATGTGCATATGGCAGAGATTTGTGGAGCAGGCTCATGCAATGGACTCAAATGCAAGTTAGCTTATCTTCATGGACAGAATGACAGCAATGGATAATACAGAAGACGAAGGGAAGATCGCAAATGGCTAGAATACTCAAAATGGTAGTTGCAGAATACGTGTATACTTTGTGGATAGAAAGAAATGCAAGAGTCTTTGAAAAAACAGCTACAATATGGGACATTCTTGCAAAGAAGGTGGCCTGTGTTTGTAGTATGAGAGCTGAGGGGTATACTAAAGTTTTGTTAGCAAAATGTAATTACTAATAGATATAGTTGATAGACAACTAGACAGAGGATAGTTGACTGTACCCAGTATGGAAGTTAGGTTGAGATGACCTACTGATTTGTAAATATTACTTTGGTGATTAATATAAAGATTTAATTACCAAAAAAAAAAAAAATTCACACTGGCCAAATGCCACAACGCACTGATGTAAATATGAACCATAACTCCACATGGAAGAGTACAAACACAACCAAAAAAAGAGAGAGTTAAAGGAACAAATTCACATTGTGGAAAATAAGATGGCTTTTTTATTGACAACCTCCATGAATAATGCTATTTTATGAAAAAAGAGATTATTTCAATCACAATGGTTTGATAGAGAGGAAATGAAAGCAACTTCAAATTGTAATTGTTTCCAGAAATGGACCTAGGATTTTTATCAAGTGCGTTCAACATGCAAAAAAATAAATGTACAAAGAAGTAAACAAAAATATTTTATTAAAAAATTAAAATACATTATTAAAATAGTACTTTTAATATAATTTTCAAATTTTAGATTATGCTAAAAAAAATTAAAACGTTGTAGTATATATATATATATATATATATATATATATATATATACCTACTCCAAGAAGAGTAAGTGAAGCATTAACCAGCTTCGAACGTAGGAGAGTTCGCAAACCTTGAACCCACTTTGCTAGCGGGCTAGAGGATATCTTTGTTTTAATCGAGGTCGATATATAATTTATATTGTTTCGAGGATTGATAATATACTTATATACACAGTGTTATTTTTTGACGAAACGAGTATATGTAAATCTTCTTGACCTCATGTGAGTCTGCCCTGCTATGTTCCAATAGCTATATATCTTTTTATTTACCTCGTTACTTGTAGTCTCAATTTACTGATCATTTATTAGAAGATAAATTTACTTTTTGGTATAAAAATATTATAAAAGTAGGGTTCACTAAACAGATAAAATGGTCATTCAATTTTATGGCATTTTGATAATTCAAGTTTAGTTTTATAGGCTTACTACTTTTAGTAGTATAATGATGATAGAAAAAATATAAACTAACTCAGAAGTAAAACGACATGAGGTACCATTAATGTCAAATAAATGGACGGTCGGTGTATCAGTTATATTTTTGGTATACATAGATTATATAATATTATGCATAAATTATGGACATATACATTTACCGATAAGTTTTAGGGTGTGTTTGGTATGAAGGAAAACATTTTCCAATTTTTCAATGTTTGGTTGGCTTAAATGTTTTGGAAAACATTTTCCTTATCAATTCATTTTCCTCCAATTGGAGGAAAATGTTTTCCTTATCAAAAGAAGGGAAAACATTTTCCAAAGCTCCTTCTCAACTTTTCTCACCCTCACCAACCCACCCCACCCCCTTTCCAAAAGAAGGTTTTTTTTTAAATTTCAATTTTTCGGTTACCATCC
>NC_031990.1:73316098-73398147 GCF_001879085.1 Nicotiana attenuata
TAAAAAAATCATATTGCACTAAAAAAACTTCGGCCTAACAGCTGAAGTTTTTTATTTATTACATAAAAATTTCAGAAGGAGCCTGAAGTTTTCCTCCTACACTGGTTAAATTAAAAATTGATATTGCACTAAAAAAAACTTCGGCCAAGCAGCTGAAGTTTTTTTGTTATTACTCAAAAACTTCAGCAGGAGGCTGAAGTTTTCCACATACACTGGCTAAATTAAAAAATTATATTGCACTAAAAACTTCGGCAAGCACAAAACATTCAGCCAAAAAAACAAAACACAAATTCAAATCCAAAAATAATGCCAAAACATGAAAAAAACTTCAGCTCCTATCCTAAAGTATCATTATCATCTGTTTAACTCCGAAATTTTTTAAAAATTTGAACGTCGAATTACAGAAGATTTTATAGAAATTACATTAACAACATGAACAACCTATCAAACTAAATCCTATCATAAATACATGAATATCAAAACCCAAAACCAGAAATTAAATCATAAAACAAAACCCAGAAAGTTAATGCAATGTACCTGTGATTAAATCGTAATATGGGAACAACGACGACTAGCAGTTGAAAATTCAAAAGAACGACGAAAACCGTTTGATTTCTGAGAAGAGCAAATCGAAAAACGCGAATAACGGGAGAGAGAAACAGTAGAGCACTAGCGTATACTTGGAGAGAAAGTAGTCTTTTAACAAAAAGGGTAAAATAGTCTTTTCAAATGGCTTTTAACAAAAAAGTGGGTATGAGTGCAAACAGAAAGACAAAGCGGGTACAGGTTAAAAGGGGGTGCCTAAATAGGGCGCCCCGTGCAATTTTTACGCCCCTGCCCTTGTGCCAAAGTAAAAACAAAAAAAATACAAGAAGAGTTTCTAGATTTTCTTTTATATCTTTAATGGGATGCACCACCCAAATTAATGCTGAGTTGCTGACTTTAAGATTTAAAATCCCAATGACCAAATTAGGACAGATCAAGAAGCATCCATTTACACTTCAAATCCTGTGATGACTCTGTTTAAAGGGAGATAAAATGGTTTTACTATATATTTTTGTGATGACCCAAAAGGTCATCTTCCGTTTTAGAACTCGAATCCGTATTTCGAGGCCTTAAAAATCTCATTTATCTCTTCTCAATTTGCATGCGTGGAGTGGTAAGTACTCCTTCATCCTTAACCAAAGGTCTCGAGTTCGAGTCCCTAGGTATGGAGTCGCCTTTATTAGGGAGCATTTTACCCCCCAATGTGGGACTCCCGGCGCGAATCTGAACTTAGTCGGGCCCCAATGTGGATACCGGACACCGGATGGGAAACCCAAAAAAAAAGACTCCGTTTAAAGGGAGATAAAATGGTTTTACTATATATTTTTGTGATGACCCAAAAGGTCACCTTCTATTTTAGAACTCTAATCCGTGTTCCGAGGCCTTAAAAATCTTATTTTATCTCTTCTCAATTTGCGTGCGCAGTTCGGGCGTGATTCCGAAAAGTCTTTATGTGGATATTTGAGAAAATAATAAATTTTTCCTTTAAAAGTTGATTTTAGTTGACTTCGGTCAACATTTTGAGTAAACAGACCCGGTCCCGTATTTTGACGATCCCGAAGGGTCGGTAGTAAAATATGGGACCTGGGCGTATGCCCGGAATCGAATTCCGAGGTCCCTAGCCCGAGATATGAATTTTTGATGAAAATTGTTAAACTGAAAATATAAGGATTTAAAGAAATTGACTAATACGTGATCTCGTTGGTATCGGGCCCATATTTTGGTTCCAGAGCCCGATACAGGTTTAATATGATATTTAAGTTATGTCTGTGAAATTTAGTGAAAAACGGAGTTGATTTGACGTGATTCAGACCTTTGGTTGAAAAGTTAGAAGTTTTGAAACTTTCTTGAAAATTTCATGCAATTTGGTGCTAAATTCGTAGTTCTAGGTGTTATTTTAATGATTTTATCGCGCCAGGATGTTCGTATGATGTTTTAAGACTTGTGTGCATGTTTGGTTTGGAGCCCCGAGGGCTCGGGTGAGTTTTGGATAGGCTACGCAGTGATTTGGAATTAAAGGAATTTTGGTGGTATGCTTCAGGTCTGCAGACTTCGCATTTGCGAAGTCCCGCTTGCAAATGCGATGCTCGCATTTGCGAAGATGTTTCGCACTTGCGGTCACAAGGGCTGGGAGGGAACCTTCACAATTGCGAAGCTCAGATCGCAATTGCGATGTGAATAGGCCGCATTTGTGAACACTTGTTCGCATTTGCGATGATAGCAGGCCAGGCCATGTTTTGCATTTGCGAAGTAATGTCCGCATATGCGTGTTCGCATTTGCGAACCCCTGATCGCAAATGCGATACCTGCAACAGTTCAAAAATGATTTTGGACGGGATTTTTCATTCATTCTCCCAATTTTCAAAACCTAAACCTCAAGAGGCGATTTTCCAAAGACTACTTCTTCCCCAAATCATAGGTAAATGATTCTTAACTCATTTCTTTCAATCTATTTCATCTTTTTACAAGATTTCATCCTAGAATATAGGGTTTTTCATGGTAGAGTTGGGTATTTTTGGGTAAAACTTAGGAATTTCGAAATTTGAGGATTTGGTCCTCAAATTGAGATCGGATTCCAAAATCAATTGTATATCCGGGCTCAGGGGTGAATGGGTAATCGGTTTTGGTCCGAATTTCGAGTTTTGACCAAGAGGCCCCGGTGTCGGTTTTTGACATTTTGGGGAAAATGTTGGAAAACCTATAATTATGCATTGGAATTGATTTTTTTAGCGGTAATTGATGTTATTAAGTTGATTATGACTAGATACGAGTGGATTGGAAGTGGAATCGAGAGGTAAAGCGATATTTGAGCTTTGAATTGCCCGTTGGCTTGAGGTAAGTGTATGGTTTAACCTTGACTCGATGGATTAGGGATCCTCGACTTAATTGCTATGTGAAATTCCATGTGTGTGGCGTATAGGTGTGGTGACGAGTACCTATGCGCCGTCAAATTATCTGTTTAGCCCGTTCCCTTTCCCGTTTCCTAATATATTATTTTTTGTCTTAACTGCTACTTGCTTATTGTTGCTTCCATGTCTAATTGCTTCTTGTTAAATGTTGTTTTCTCTATTAAAGGTATTAATTGTTCCGTAGTTTCATTATATTACATTGTTGGTTTAATTTGGTTTATTGGTGCTTCATGGTACACTTTGGTTGGTCTCGCTGTGTAGTACTAACTGATGAAGTTTCATAATTGTATAGATCTCCCGTTGTTTTGGTTTGAGGTATAAATGTTGTGAAGGGTTTTGAGCTAAATTGTGAAATACTTGTTCTTATTTTGTGACTGGTACTGATATGGTGGGATCGGGTTGCACGCCGCAACAGGAGGAATAAGGGTGAAATGTGATTGTCTGGTACGATCGGGTTGCGCGCCGCAACAAAGAGTAATAAGGGTGGACATGTGGGATCGGGTTGCACGCTGCAACATGTGGAATAAGGGTGATATATTGAGGAGTAATAAGGGCGGACTGGTGGGATCGGGTTGCACGCCGCAACAAGGAGTAATAAGGGTGGATGTTCATATTGTTACCGATTATATGGTGGGATCGGGATGCGCGCCACATCATTTGCTGTTATATATTCCCCTTCTGCTGTGATTTATCCCTGTAGTATTGTAACTCTCATAAGGATTGGTTATAGCTGAGTACTGGCAAGAAGTTTGGGTTCCGTATTTACTTTGTTGCAAGTTAATATTCCAATTCATTCCGTATTTCCTTTTTTGTTTATTATAAACTGTTGCAGGTTATATTGCTTATGCCCCGCCGTAGCCTCGTCACTACCTCATCGAGGTTAGGCTCGGCACTTACCAGTACATGGGGTCGGTTGTACTGATACTGCACTCCGCACTTTCTGTGCAGATTTTGGAGCTGGTTGTGGTTGATCGAGAGGTCGGTTGCAAGCATTCACTTAGGAGACCCAAGGTAGTCCTGCATACGCCCGCAGGCCCTAGCGTCCCCTCCTATGATTTACATTTCTATTTTATTTTCTTTCGAGACAGATATACTTTTCTTTCAGAACATTACTTGTAGATATTCATAGAATGTTCGTGGGTTATGACACCAGTTTCTGGGTGGTAACTGTTTCGATTTTTTTGTTAATAGTATAAGGATAATCTGTTAATTATGTACTTTCGTATTTATTTCCGTTGATTTAGTTTTGTTAAATTCTAAATTACAAAAAGTAAAGGAAAAATAGAACTCTAACGTTGGCTTGCCTAGCGAGTGCGACGTTAGGCATCATCACGGAACCGACGGTGGGAAATTCGGGTCGTAACAAGTTGGTATTAGAGCACTAGGTTTCCTAGGTCTCACAATTCACGAACAAGCTAGGTAGAATCTGAGGCATCGGTACGGAGACATCTGTGCTTATCCCCAAAGGCTACAGAGTTAGGAAATTTTTTACTTATATTCATCTCTATCGTGCGGTTTGATCTCTCAATGCTAATTGAACTCTATACTCTGTCCTTCCGCAGATGGCGAGAATGCGTACCACCTCATCAGCTGATCAGCAGCCCGAGCCCCCTAGTGGCAGTTCTTACGAGGGGCAGAGGACGAGACCGAAGCCGTGCTAGAGGCCGAGGCAAGGGCAGGGCTCAGCCTAGAGCTCGAGCAGCAGCACCAGCAGCAGAGCCTCAGGTAGAGTTTGATGATGAGGTTTCGGCCCAGACCATTCCAGCAGGACCAGCTAAGGTCCTAGAGGGGTTCATCGCTACCTCGGTACTTCAGGATGCTTTGGTCCATCTAGTGGGCCTTATGGAGAGTGTTACTCAGGCCGGCATACTTCCGGTAACTTCAGCCGTCTCTCAGGCTGGGGGAGGAGCACATACTCCCGCTACTCATACTCCGGAGCAGATGGCTCCCCAGTTTCAGACTTCAGCAGCTCAGCCCGTTGGGGTAGTTCCGCCAGGTGTTGTAGCACAGATCGGCGATGGATCAGCTATGTCATCTGAGGCCTTGTGGAAATTGGACAGGTTTGCCAAGATTTCCACTACTACCTATGGAGGTACATCTTTAGAGGATCCCCAGGACTATTTGGACAGTTGCCACGAGGTTTTGCGAAACATGGGGGTAGTGGAAGACCAATGGGGTCGACTTTGCTGCTTTTCGCCTGTCAGGTTCTGCCAAGAAATGGTGGAGGGACTATTGTTTGGCCAGACCAGCTAGGTCGCTAGCCCTCACTTCGGACCAGTTCTGTAAGCTATTTTTGGAGAAGTATCTTCTTATCACTCAGAGAGAGGACTATCGAAGGCAGTTCGAGCACCTTCAGCAGGGTTCTATGACCAGATTTGTTGATTTGGCCCGTCATGTTCTTCTTATACTTCCCACCGAAAGAGAGAGGGTAAGGAGGTTTATTGAGGGACTTGCTCAACCTATCTATTGTAGATGGCTAAGGAGACAGGGAGTGAGATTTCTTTCCAGGATGCAGCCAATGTGGCCAAACGAGTTGAGATGGTTTTAGCTCAGGGGCGTGGTTAGAGGTCTGACAAGAGGCCTCGTCACTCCGGTGGATTTAGTGGGGCCTTATCTGGAGGTCGAGGTACTTTTGGTAGAGGCCATCATCCCAAGCCGTTTCATTCAGCGCTTCAGGCATCCCATGGAGCTTCAGGGGGTCGTGGTCCTTATGTACCTCCTTTAGGACAGCCAACTTATAGTGCACCACCAGCTCCTATTAGAGCACCTCCTCTACAGAGTTATTATCGCGGTCAGCCGACCCGTCAGGGTCAATCTCAGTTTCCTCAGCCAGAGTATTCAGATGGATGTTTTGAGTATGGTGAGTATGGGCATGTCCGGAGGACTTGTCCGAGATTAGTGGGTGTCCAGTCACAACAGCAAGGTTCTCATGCCATGATTCCGGCACCGCCTGCCCAGCTAGCTAGAGGTAGGGGTCAGGGAGCTAGAGGTAGGGGTCAGCTCGCTAGAGGTGGAGGTCAGGCCGATAGAGGTGGAGGCCAGACTGCTAGAGGTGGAGGCCAGCCAGCAGGAGGTCGTCCCAGGGATATGGTTCAGGGTGGTAGGGCCCAGCCCCGATGTTATGGTTTCCCAGCTCGGTGTGAGGCTGAGTCATCCGGTGTTGTTATCACAGGTACTATTTCGGTTTGTAGTAGAGATGCTTCAGTTCTATTTGATCTAGGATCTACGTACTCCTATGTGTCATCTTATTTGCTTTATATTTGGTTGTGCCTCGTGATTCTTTGAGTTCTCTAATGTATGTGTCCACACCCGTGGGGGATTCTATTGTTGTGGATCGTGTCAATCGTTCGTGTGTGGTTATTATTGGGGGTCTTAAGACCAGCGTAGATCTCCTACTTCTCGATATGGTTGATTTCGATGTCATTTAGGGGATGGATTGGCTATCATCTTATCATGCTATATTGGACTGTCACTCCAAGACCGTGACCTTAGCATTGCCGGGGTTGCCTCTATTAGAGTGGAGGGGGACTCCTAGTCATTCTACCAGCAGGGTTATCTCTCATATGAAGGCTCGGCGTATGGTCGAGAAGGGGTGTTTGGCTTATTTGGCTTATGTTCGTGATTCTAGTGCTGAGGTTCCTTCTATGGATTCTATGCCAGTTGTTCGGGAGTTTCCAGAGGTATTTCCTGCAAACCTACCGGGGATTCCACTCGACAGGGATATTGACTTTTGCATTGATTTGGCTCCGGGAACTCATCCCATTTCTATTCCGCCCCGCCAGAGTTGAAAGAATTGAAGGAACAGTTGCAAGATTTGCTTGATAAGGGCTTTATTAGACCTAGTGTCTCGCCCTGGGGTGCGCCGGTGTTATTTGTAAAGAAGAAGGATGGGTCGATGAGGATGTGCATAGACTATCGACAATTGAACATAGTTACCATCCAGAACAAGTATCCATTGCCGATGATTGATGACTAATTTGATCAGCTTCAAGGGGCCAAGGTGTTTTCAAAGATTGATTTGAGATCTGGCTACCATCAGTTGAGGATTAGGGCATCCGATGTCCCTAAGACGGCTTTTCGCACTCGGTACGGGCATTATGAGTTTCTAGTGATGTCATTTGGGTTGACAAATGCCCCAGCAGCATTTATGGATTTGATGAACCGGGTGTTCAAGCCTTATCTGGATTCCTTTCTGATTGTTTTCATTGATGATATCTTGATCTACTCCCGCAGCCGAGAGGAGCATGAGCAACATCTTCGGATCGTTTTTCAGACTCTGAGAGACAGCCAGTTATATGCTAAATTTTTGAAATATTAGTTTTGGTTGAGCTCAGTTGCTTTCTTGGGTCACGTTGTATCAGCAGAGGGTATTCAGGTGGATCCTAAGAAGATTGAGGCAGTCAAGGACTGGCCTAGACCCACATCAGCTACAGAGATATGGAGTTTCTTGGGTTTGGCGGGTTATTACCGTTGGTTTGTGAGGGGTTTTCATCCATAGCAGCCCCGATGACCAGGTTGACCTAGAAAGGTGCCACATTCAGGTGGTCGGAGGAGTGTAAGGCGAGCTTTTAGAAGCTCAAGACAGAATTGACTGCGGCGACGGTGTTGCCCACATGTTCAGGGCCTTATACAGTATATTGTGACACATCTCGTATTGGACTTGGTGTGGTGTTGATGCAAAATGGCAAGGTTATTGCATATGCTTCGCGACAGTTGAAGATTTATGAGAAGAATTATCCAGTTCATGACTTGGAGCTAGCAGCCATTGTTCATGCACTGAAGATTTGGAGGCACTATCTATATGTCGTGTCCTGTGAGGTGTTCACTTATCAAAAGAGTTTGCAGTACTTGTTCAAGAAGAAGGAGTTCAATTTGAGGCAGAGAAGGTGGTTGGAGCCGTTGAAAGACTATGATATCACTATCTTGTATCATCCCGGGAAGGCCAATGTGGTGGCCGATGCTTTGAGTAGGAAGTCAGCTAATATGGGAAACCTTGCGTATATTCTAGTCGGTGAGAGACCTCTTGCATTAGATGTTCAAGCTTTGGCCAATCAGTTCATGAGGTTGGATGTTTTTGCGCCCAGTCATGTTTTGGCTTGCACAGTCACTCAATCTTCCTTGCTTGAGCGTATGAGAGATCGGCAATATGATGATCCTCATTTGCTTATCCTTAGGGACAAGGTGCGGCACGGAGATGCAAAGAAAGTTACAGTTGGAGATGATGGAGTTTTGAGGATGCAGGGTCGTGTTTGTGTGCCTAATGTGGATGGGCTACGTGAGTTGGTTCTAGAGGAGGCCCATGGTTCCCGGTATTCTATTCATCCGGGCGGCACCAAGATGTATCAGGACTTGCGGCAACATTATTGGTGGAGGAGGATGAAGAAGGATGTTGTTGCATACGTAGCTCGGTGTTCGAATTGTCAGCAGATAAAGTACGAACATCAGAGACCTAGTGGTTTGCTTCAGAAGATTGAGATTCCTGAGTGGAAGTGGGAGCGTATCACTATGGATTTCGTTGTTGGACTCCCACGGACTTAGAGGAAGTTCGATGCAGCATGGGTTATTGTGGATAGGCTGACTAAGTCAGAACATTTCATTCCTGTGGCAGTTTCCTATTCTTCGAAGCGGTTGGCAGAGATCTATATCCGTGAGATCGTTCGTCTTCATGGTGTGCCCGTGTCTATCATTTCTGACCGAGGTACGCAGTTTACCTCACATTTTTGGAGGGCAGTACAGCGTGAGTTGGGTACGCGGGTCGAGTTGAGCACAACATTTCATCCTCAGACGGACGGACAGTCCGAGCATACTATTTAGATTTTGGAGGACATGCTCCGGGCCTGTGTTATTGACTTTGAAGGTTCTTGGGATCAGTTTTTGCCGTTAGCAGAGTTTGCCTACAACAACAGCTATCAGTCTAGCATCCAGATGGCTCCCTATGAGGCCTTATATGGTAGACGGTGTCGATCGCCGGTTGGGTGATTTGAGCTGGGTGAGGCTCGGTTGCTGGGTACAAATTTAGTACAGGATGCCTTGGATAAGGTTAAGATCATTCAGGATAGACTTCGTACAACTCAGTCCAGGCAAAAGAATTATGCCGGCCGTAAGGTTCGTGATGTGGCATTCATGATCGGAGAGAGAGTGTTGCTTCGGGTGTCACCCATGAAGGGCGTGATGAGATTTGGGAAGAAGGGCAAGTTAAGCCCTAGGTTCATCGGGCCTTTTGAGATCCTTGATCGAGTGGGAGAGGTGGCTTACAGACTTGCATTGTCGCCAGGTTTATCAGCAGTGCATCCGGTGTTTCATGTGTCCATGCTTCGGAAATATCACGATGATCCATCCCACATGTTAGATTTCAGCACCGTCCAGTTTGACAAGGATTTGACCTACGAGGAGGAGCCGATAGATATTCTAGACCGGTAGGTTCGTCAGTTGAGATCGAAGAGTTATCCTTCGGTTCGTGTGCAGTGGAGAGGTCAGCTTGTTGAGGCAGCTACCTGGGAGTCCGAGTCCTATATGCGGAGCAGATATCCCCATCTTTTCACCGACTCAGGTACTTTTCTATGTCCGTTCGAGGACGAACGGTTGTTTTAGAGGTGGAGAATGTGATGACCCAAAAGGTCATCTTCTATTTTAGAACTCGAATCCGTGTTCTGAGGCCATCATTTTATCTCTCCTCAATTTGCGTGCGCAGCCCGGGCGCGATTCCGGAAAGCCTTTATGTGGAAATTTGAGAAAATAATAATTTTTGCCTTTAAAAGTTGATTTTTGTTGACTTCGATTAACATATTGAGTAAACGGACCCGGACCCGTGTTTTGACGGTCCCGTAGGGTCCGTAGTAAAATATGGGACTTAGGCGTATGCCCGGAATCGAATTTCGAGATCCCTAACCCGAGAAATAAATTTTTGATGAAAATTGTTAAACTGGAATTATAAGGATTTAAAGAAATTGACTAATGTGTGATCTCGTTGGTATCAGGCCCGTATTTTAGTTTCGGAGCCTGGTACAGGTTTAACATGATATTTAAGTCATGTGTGTGAAATTTGGTGAAAAACGGAGTTGATTTGACGTGATTCAGACTTTTGGTTGAAAAGTTAGAAGTTTTGAAACTTTCTTGAAAATTTCATGCAATTTGGTACTAAATTCGTAGTTCTAGGTGTTATTTTGGTGATTTGATCGCGCGAGCATGTTTGTATGATGTTTTAAGACTAGTGTGCATGTATGGTTTGGAGCCCCGAGGGCTCGGGTGAGTTTTGGATAGGCTACGGAGTGATTTGGACTTAAGGTATTTTGGTGGTATGCTTCAGGTCTGCAGACTTCGCATTTGCGAAGTCTGGCTCGCAATGCGAGCATCGCATTTGCAAAGATGTTTTGCATTTGCGGTCAGAAGGGCTGGGAGGGGACCTTCACAATTACGAAGCTCAGGATCGCAATTGCAATGTGAACAGGCCGCATTTGCGAACACTTATTCGCATTTGCGATGAGCAGGCCAGGCCATGTTTCACATTTGCGAAGTAATGTCCGCATTTGATCGCAAACGCGATACCTGCAACTGTTCAAAAACGATTTTGGACGGAATTTTTCATTCATTCTCCCATTTTCAAAACCTAAACCTCAAGAGGCGATTTTCCAAAGACCATTTGTTCCCCAAATCATAGGTAAATGATTCTCATTTCTTTCAATCTATTTCATCTTTTTACAAGATTTCATCCTAGAATCTAGGGTTTTTCATGGTGGAATTGGGTGTTTTTGGGTAGAACTTAGGAATTTCGAAATTTGGGGATTTGGACCTCAAATTGAGGTCGGATTCCAAAACCACTTGTATATCCGGGCTCGGGGGTGAATGGGTAATCGGGGTTTGGTCCGAATTTCGAGTTTTGACCAAGCGGGCCCGGGGTCGGTTTTTGACTTTTTGGGGAAAATGTTGGAAAACCTATAATTATGCATTGGAATTGATTTCTTTAGCGGTAATTGATGTTATTAAGTTGACTATGACTAGGTACGAGTGGATTGGAAGTGGAATCAAGAGGTAAAGCAATATTTGAGCTTTGAATTGCCTGTTGGCTTGAGGTAAGTGTTTGGTCTAATCTTGACTCGAAAGATTAGGGATCCCCGTCTTAATTGCTATGTGAAATTCCATGTATGTGGCGTATAGGTGTGGTTAGGAGTACTTATGCACCGCCAAATTATCTGTTTAGCCTGTTCCCTTTCCCGTTTCCTAATATATTATTTTCCTGTCTTAACTGCTACTTGCTTATTGTTGCTTCCATGTCTAATTGCTTCTTGTTAAATGTTATTTTCTCTATTGAAGGTATTAGTTGTTCCGTAGTTTCATTATATTACATTGTTGGTTTAAGTTGGTTTATTGGTGCTTTATGGTACACTTTGGTTGGTCTCGCTGTGTAGTATTAACTGATGAAGTTTCATAATTGTATAGATCTCCCGTTGTTTTGGTTTGAGGTATAAATATTGTGGAGGGTTTTGAGCTAAATTGTGAAATACTTGTTCTTATTTTGTGATTGGTACTGATATGGTGGGATCGGGTTTCACGCCGTAACAGGAGGAATAAGGGTGAAATGTGATTGTCTGGTGCGATCGGGTTGCGCGCCGCAACAAGGAGTAATAAGGGTGGATAGGTGGAATCGGGTTGCACGCCGCAACATGAGGAATAAGGGTGATATATTGAGGAGTAATAAGCGTGGACTGGTGGGATCGGGTTGCACGCCGCAACAAGGAGTAATAAGTGTGGATGTTCATATTGTTACCGATTATATGGTGGGATCGGGATGCGCGCCGCATCATTTGCTGTTATATATTCCCCTTCTGCTGTGATTTATCCCTGTAATATTGTAACTCTCATAAGGATTGGTTATAGCTGAGTACTGGCAAGAAGTTTGGGTTCCGTATTTACTTTGTTGCAAGTTAATGTTCCAATTGGTTCCGTATTTCCTTTTTGGTTTATTATAAACTGTTGCAAGTTATATTGCTTATGCCCCGCTGTAGCCTCGTCACTACCTCGTCGAGGTTTGGCTCGGCACTTACCAGTACATGAGGTCGGTTGTACTGATATTGCACTCTGCACTTTCTGTGCAGATTTTGGAGCTGGTTGTGGCTAATCGAGAGGTCGGTTGCAAGCATTCACTTAGGAGACCAAGGTAGTCATGTAGGCGTCCGCAGGCCCTGGCGTCCCCTCCTATAATTTACATTTCTGTTTTATTTTCTTTCGAGACAGATGTACTTTCTTTCAGACCGTTACTTGTAGATATTCATAGAATGTTCGTGGTTTGTGACACCAGTTTCTGGGTGGTAATTGTTTCGGTTTTTCTGTTAATAGTATATGGATAATCAGTTAATTATGTACTTTGGCTTTTATTTCCGTTGATTTAGTTTTGTTAAATTTCTAAATTATAAAAAGTAAAGGAAAAAGGTGATTAGAACTCTAATGTTGGCTTGCCTAGCGAGTGCGATGTTAGGCACCAACACGGAACCGACGGTGGAAAATTCGGGTCGTGACAATTTTTTAAGTACAAATTTTGCTTGTCTACTATTTGCATATATTCATACAAAATAGTAGTGTCTTACTTTGTTTATCGTTCTAAACTTAGGATATTAGTCAAATGATTAGGCATAATAACCAATCTGTAACTCTAAAATGGTTTGGACATTTGTAATAAATCATGATTGGCTCCATATGGAGTTTATACAATTTAACCCAAAAAAAAAAAAAAAAGAATAAGAACCGGAGAAAATTAGATTGCGACACTTCAAAAGAAAATTAAAATTTAAAAAGAAAAGAAAAAAGGAACATAAATCTTACAGAAATTCAGATATGTTTCATAAGCATCATGTTATAAATGTTGTAAAAAAAAAAGGGGAGTGCACGGTTGGCCACTAATAACATATGCATTTATTTTTAAGCCACCGTTTAAAATGTCTTTAGTCTTTAGCTACTGCTTTAATAAACTTTAACTGCCCGGACGAAAATACCCTTCTGCTCATGTCCTTAACTTTTGTACTTAACTTCAGGACTTCAGGACTACATGTCCTTAACTTTTGAACTTGGAACTCTAAGTTCAGGACTTCAGGACTATATGTCCTTAACTTTTGAACTTGGAACTCTAAGTTCAGGACTTCAAGGCTACATGTCCTTAACTTTTGAACTTGGAACTCAAACTTCAAGACCAAGCGTCCTTAACTTTAAACTTGTAAGTCAAAGTTAAGGACCTATTGTCCTTAACTTTTGAACTTGTAACTGTAAGTTAAGGACTGCTTGTCCTTAACTTTTGAACGTGTAACTGTAAGTTAAGGACTGCCTGTCCTTAACTTTTGAACTTGGAAATCAAAGTTAAGGACCTATTGTCCTTAACTTTTGAACTTGTAACTGTAAGTTAAGGATTGTCTGTCCTTAACTTTTGAACTTGTAACTATAAGTTAAGGACTGCCTGTCCTTAACTTTAGAACTTGTAACTGTAAGTTAAGGACTGCATGTCATTAACTTTTGAACTTGTGTCCTTAACTATTGAACTTAACTTTAGGACTTCAAGACTACATTTCCTTAACTTTTGAACTTGAAACTCTAAGTTCAGGACCATGTCCTTAACTTTTGAATTTACACACTATATTATATATTATGTATATAGCCTTTGTCAACACTAAAGACTAACTTATCTGTGTGCAAATTAATTAACACAGGCCTAAAGCGTTGTGGTAAGAGTTGCCGGTTAAGATGGTTGAATTATTTGAAACCAGATATTAAACTTGAAAATTTTACACAAGAGGAAGACAACGTTATCCGCTCTCTCTACACTCAACTTGGAAGCAGGCTAATTCTTGCTCTTTTAAAAACTGATCTTTTTTCTTTAACTTTCCCATTTTAATAACTTTTTTAGTATTTAAGAGTGACCCCAAGTATTTTTATTTTTATTTTTTGAATTTGCAGATGGTCTGTTATAGCATCTAAGCTACCAGGAAGAACAGACAATGATGTGAAAAATCACTGGAATACTAAATTGAAGAAGAAGATACTAGCAACTAGTGCAAACCCTACAAACAATTTTGATAGGAATCAAGTTTTCCATTCCTCATCAATGGTACCAAAAGAGGAAGAACAACAAGCAGTCTATCCTCCAATATTTGTATACGAAGGATCAGAGAGAAAAGAGATAGAAGAAAGGGTAACACAGTCTTTTCATATTAATTTTAATAGACTAGTGGCTACTATTGCTAAGCATTAAAAATGCTGGATAAAAAGTAAATACCAGCTCAAACAGTGACTACCCCACGCCATTTTTACTAAAAAAAAAGGACTATGAAGCCCACTTTATTAATGGACAGTGGGAGCTATTTAGCTCCATCTTATCTGGTTAAATAGAGATTTTTATATTCCTATACCATATAGAAAACCTTATTACCCTCAATGTTTAAGGTTTGATATAACTACATTTAGTATACCAAATTATCAATTCTATACTATAATATATTTTAAGGGTACAATTAATGCATTATTGACAGTATTTCCTTTGATAGTTACTTCAAGAGAAAAACAAAGTAGCAGGCAGTAAAGATATTGAGATATTAGTTAAATTAATGAAAGAGAAAACAACGGTAAAAGAAAAACTTGATCAGATTTGTAAGAAAAGAAAAAGAGACGGAGAAAGAGAGCTGGCCACTTGCATAGAACTTGAACGTCAAATCAGTTTTCATACCAATCACCATACACTAGCTTGACTATGTTCCAAGGCCAACTTTGTTTGCAGTCTAATATACAGAGCATAGATTGAGATAGAATCCTTCAATCATCATTCATCAAGCTTCTAAAATGAATGGAGTAGCTAGCACTTTTGGATTATCGAGAGTGAGTTACTAGATTTTAAGCTTCTTTTGAATTTAGGAATAAACTAACCTGAAAATTAAGAACTAAGAACCAAAGTACATTTCGCTGGAAAAATATAGCACTGTATTTTCGAAATAATTGCGTTTTGGATTTGTGAAAACAGAAAACAATGCATCTATAATCAGAATACAAATAATCTACCATTTATCTACAAAATATCTACAAACTGGGTATATTGAATTTTAATATCCCAATTCCCATTCGATTGTAGTTTAATTGAGATTTTCGACATAATTGCATTTTTTGCAAAAGATTTGTAGAAGTTTTAGTCGTTTTTTATTTGTAAAAACAGAAAACAAAGCATCTACAATTAGAATACAAATAATCTACAATTTATCTACAATTTCTGCAATATGTCTTCTTCTTCTACAATTTCTGAAATCACTATTCATCGGCCATAATTCCGGCTTCCGACAAGGTAACATCTCAAAAATGGTCCCAAAAGAACACCCTTCTCATTGTTAACAATCTCCTTTTATTTTTTTCCTAAAATCTACAATCATTATGCTACAATTGAATGACAATTGGGATATAAAAATTCAATGTACCAAGTTCGTAGATATTTTGTAGATATTTTGTAGATAAATTGTAGATTGCTTGTATTATCCCAATTCTCATTCAATTGTAGCATAATTGGTATTTTTGACATAATTGCGTTTTTTCAGAAGATTTGTAGAAGTTTTAGTCGTTTTTTATTTGTGAAAACAGAAAATAAAGCATCTACAATCAGAATACAAATAATCTACAATTTATCTACAATTTCTGCAATATGTCTTCTTCTTCTTCTTCTTCGAGTTTCAAACTGAAATTCAGTCAAAACCAAGTCTAATCTTCACCAAAACCCCTCAAAATTGAGATATAAACTCCAAACCATATTCCCAATTATTTTCAACAACACCCAATCCAAACAAATAATGATTTTTGAAAACTCAAATTTGAATTCAAAGCTGGCTGTCAATGGTGGAAAATATCTGGATCGGCCATAATTCCGGCATCCGGCAAGGTAACATCTCAAAATTGGTCCCAAAAGAACACCCTTCTCATTGTTAACAATCTCCTTTTGTTTTTTTCCTAAAATCTACAATCATTTGCAACAGATCTTAAAATCGTTTTTAAGACTTACAGTAGCATCGTCTTCTCTCTAGCCAAATTCAAAGTTACTGCCATATTGTAACGTGAAGTTTGCCTAAGTGTATGGATGTTTGAAGATCAATCGTGATTCATAGCTTTGAGTTGAAACACACTGTAGCTTCATCAGGGAAGATTCTGCCCTATTACTTCCTAATAAACGAATGGTACAGAAATTGTAGGAAAAATATGGACTAGGCGGGTAATTTAGATACTATGCACATATTTGGTAATAAAGTTTCATATATGGTATAGGAAGGAAAAAATCCCGGTTAAATATGGTTACGTGACAACACATCCATGAGTCAGCTTGTTTTTGTAAAAATTATTTAACTTAAATATACTGTCAGTATAAAGAACTTTATATTGTAAATATATTTTGATTTGTTATATCAAGTAATTTGTCTTGCTTGTAAGGTAACTAATCATATTTTCGATGGGTGCTTAACATGTAATCGTCTTTTAAGTAACCTAGTGTATAAAAATTTAAAATCCTCTCTAATTAAACGTCATTTTTTTGGACAAAAGGTTCCTGACATTTTGAAACAAATAATCGCGAGCTAAATTTATTCAGAAAATTAATTTCCATAATATTAAGTTTATACAAAGAATGAATTAAATATAGATTGCACATTGATGACAATATTCCATTCAAACTAATAAATCAACCAATCATTTCGGTTTTGAAACCCTAATTACCTGCAACTAATTAAGAAAAGTTTGGACATTGGATCCTCAAACTCAAAATTTCAAGATTTTTGACAAAATTGTCTACATACGAACACTTAAGTGTGGCAAGTATTTGAAGTAGTTGGAGGAAGTAGGTTAGGTAAAAATAGTAGAGGCTGCTATTGATTTCTAGAAGAGAAAGATAATTTGTCAAAATTTGCTTACTCCTTTGTCTTTGTTTGTGAGAACATGATTAGACGTTAATGTGATGAGTTCATCTCATTTGGAAATCAAGGGCAATTAATATCTACACTTTTGGATGTGATGTCACATCAAAGTTTGTGATTATTCACGGTTATGTATGTTAATTGATACTGTGTTATAAAACAACAAAAGAAGAAGAATAGTATTGCAAAGAAAAGTAGAGAGAGAACTCTTATTGATTTTGGGATGAATTACAGTGGAATAGAACCCTCTATTTATAGGGAGAAGGTGACTTAGCCACCAAGCAATGAACCCTAGAATCTCTCTAAATATAGACATTCACCATAAATACAATTCTATTTATAACGCCCCCTCTTGAATGTCTATTCAACAGATAATGTGCCTCGTTAAACCTTAACTAAAATAAAACTCAGTGGGGAAAAAAATTCTATAGAAGGAAAAAGAGTACACATGTTTAGAAATACGCCTTTTGGTTGCCTCGTTAAAAACCTTGCAAGGAAAACCCAGTGGGACAAAAACCTTGTAAGGAAAAAAGAGTACAACGCGTATTAACTCCCCCTGATGAGAGCATCAATTCACATCCTTGAGCATTTGCATTCCAATCTTGTGCACCATCTTCAAAAGATCTTTGGTAGAGATTTGATGAACAAATCAGCCATATTAACTTGAATGAATATATTGCACCTTGAAATCATCATTCTTGATAGAGATGAATAGTCTTCATATGATCTTGTTGGAATCGTCAGTTCAATATCTTCACATAGAGGTGAAAAATCTTGCTATCATATTATCATGCATATAATTATAGCAAGATACATTTGTGCACAAATTGCACTGAGGATCTAGTACTTCATGACCATGAATTCTATATGCTTTAAGCAATTTAAATCCTTCAAGGATTAATAAGTCATATAAGCCATATAATAGACTTTAGATGCATATCTGTGACGACCCAAAAGGTCATCACCTGTTTCCTCATTCGTTCTGTGCTTCCGAGGCCTTGGAAACCTCACTTTTGGTTTCCTCGATTTGCGTGCGCACTCCGGGCGCGAAGCCGGAAAATTTTTATGTTAAAATATATGAATTCTGTGAAAAATTTGGTGAATTATGATATTAATATTGATATAGTTGACTTTGGTCAACATTTTGGGTAAACGGACCCGGACCCGTGATGTGACGGTCCCGATAGGTCCGTAGAAAAATATGGGACTCAGGCATATGCTCGGAGTCGAAATCCGAGGTCCAGAACCCCGGTAAAAGAATTTTTCTGATAAATTGTTTTCTGAAATTAATAAGGAAAAATGAAAATGAAAATGAGTTAGAAAATATAGGTATCGGGTTGGTTCCGACGCCCGGTACAGGTCTTAAATATGCGTTAAGCGCTTCCTGTGAAATTTGGTCGAAATCGGACGTCGTTTGACGTGTTTCGTACCTAAATAGCTAAAGTGGAAGGTTTATGAACTTTGAAATGAAAATTATGAGTTTTGGGGGTTGATTCTTTGATATTGATGTTATTTTGGCGATTTGATCGCACGTTAAGTTCGTAGGATGTTGTTGAGTTAGTCCATGTGTTTGGTTAGGAGCCCCGAGGGCTCGGGTGTGATTCGGATGTGTTTCGGGGTTGTTTTAGCCTTAGAAAAGTTGCAGAAAATAGCAGTTCTGGTGTTCAGGGATTTAGTTCTATGCGATCGCATAGTGAGTCCCGCGATCGCATAGTGTAAAACTTTAGGGTCCCGTTTTGTTCTATGCGTTCGCATGCATCTCTCCGCGATCGCGTAAGATTAAGTCTGAGAGGTCCTTCTTTTGTTCTATGCAATCGCACTGTCTACTCCGCGATCGCGATGGGTTAGCCCCCAGCCTTCCTCTCCTTCTATGCGATCGCATGGTGTAGTCTGCGATCGCAATGCTCAGCCCCAGTTATTATATGCGATCGCATCCTTTGGTCCGCGATCGCGTAGGCCAAATTCGCCCAGTTATTTTAAATGTTCAGAAACAGTAGCCATTCGGGATTTTCATAAAACTTCTCAAACTCTTTCTTCTCCAAGGTTCTAGGGCGACTATTGAAGCATCCTTTCACCATTAACTCGTGGGTTAGTAATATTTAACTAATTTTCTTCATTTTCCATCATCAGTTATCAAATTCCTAGACCTAAAGCATGTAATTTAGGGTGTAAATTAAGGATTTTGGGTAGAGTTAGGTTTTTGGGAATTTTGGACGATTCAACCTCAATTTGGTGTCGAATCTTGAAATAAATTATATATTTGAACTCGTGGGGTTATGGGTGATTGGAATTTGGTCCGAGCCTTGAGTTTGGACCATGTGGGCCCGGTGTCGGATTTTGCTATTTTTGGAAGAATGGTAGGAAATTCATTTCTAGGCTATGGGATTATGTTGTTGAGCCTCATTTGATATTATTCAATTAATTATGATTAGATATCATTGTTTCGGAGTCGAATTCTAGAGGAAAGGCGGTGATAGAGGCTTGATTGCTATTTTCGGACCGAGGTAAGTGTTTGATCTAACTCTGGCTTGAGGGAATAGGATTAGAGTATCGTTTGCTAGCTGCTAATTGTCGAGTACGGTGTATAGGCATGGTGACGAGTATCTATGCAATGGTGTCTAGCATGACCGTGAGTCCTTATTGTGTTATTCTAATTTCGTTGTGATACTTCCTTGGGGAATTTATGATTTCTATATAATGTGAAGAGTATGAGAAAGAATTGTGATTATCTCCCTTGTCGGGTTTTAACTGTTTGCTTGTGTTTCCCTTGCCGGGACTTCTATTGCTGTTTGTCTATCCCTTCGCCCCCATTGGTTGTGATTGCTGCGTGGGTGAGGAAGAGTGATAAAGCACGAAGGTTGATGTCGTGCACGATTTGTGTTTTGATTATTATTGCACGAAGGGACATTCCGTGCCATGTTTTGATTATTAATGCACGAAGGAACATTCCGTGCCATGTTTTGCTTATTAATGCACGAAGGATCATTCCGTGCCATGTTTGATTTATTAATGCACGAAGGGACATTCCGTGCCATGTTTTGATTATTAATGCACGAAGGAACATTCCGTGCCATGTTTTTCTTATTAATGCACGAAGGAACATTCCGTGCCATGTTTTGATTATTATATGCACGAAGGATCATTCCGTGCCATGTTTGATTTATTAATGCACGAAGGAACATTCCGTGCCATGTTTTGATTATTAATGCACGAAGGGACATTCCGTGCCATGTTGATTTATTAATGCACGAAGGGACATTCCGTGCCATGTTTTGATTATTAATGCACGAAGGGACATTCCGTGCCATGTTTTGATTATTAATGCACGAAGGGACATTCCGTGGCATGTTTGATTATTAATGCACGAAGGGACATACCGTGCCATGTTTTGATTATTACTCTCGTTGGCTATTGTAGTTGTACCGTTTCATTCCTCATTTATTGAGTTTGTATTTTAAATTGTCGATTATCTTGCTCTCCTTAATAGTTGCTATTGTACAGTTTCATTTTCCCTATCTGTTGACTTTATATCTGAACTGCTACTCCCCCATAGCATGCTCCCCTCCCTCTTAGCTGTTTAAGTTTTGTGTATTTTCCTTCTATTGCATATATCTGTACAGGTTTGTTTGGTAGTCCTGTATAGCCTCGTCACTACTTCGCCGGGGTTAGGCCAGGCACTTACCAGCACATGGGGTCGGTTGTGCTGATGCTGCACTTCTGTGCTCTTTTGCACAGATCACGGTACCGGAGCAGCTTTTGGATCAGAGCAGTAGTTGATTGGGAGTTTACTACAGTCCAGGGACATTCGAGGTAGCCTTGCTGACGTCCGTAGGCCGGAGTCCCTTCCTATTTTACTCAGTTTGTTATCACTTGTACCGAAGCAAACAGTACTGTACTTTGTTCAGACTTTGTATGTAGTATTCTATAGACGTTCGTGAGTTAGTGACTCCAGTCTTGGGTAGAGGTTGAAGTTGAATTTCCGCATTTGTTTTTTTTTTGTTTATTTATATTAAAGACTTCCGCTTTATTATTAAATGTTTCATTGTTCCTAATATTGTCAAGGTTCGCTAAAAGAGGTAGTTATTAATTGGCTTCCCTAGCTCCTATTAGTAGGCGCCATCACGACTCCCGAGGGTGGAAAATTCGGGTCGTGACAATATCAAGATTTCATGTCATGCTAGACATATAAGATATCGAAAATTGATTGCACATACCATTGACTTTATACTTTCAAGTGTTTGAACTACATGTTCAAAACTACATGTCTTTCATATGAAACCAATTCTATTTGAATTGTGTCTCTTCTATTTGGCCAATATTTTTGTGCCTGTATTCTACAGACTTAAAATTCTCATCTAAGCGCTTTCATAGATGTCGTCGACGAATATTTTATTTCGGTTCCAACCTCCTTTTTTTTTCATAAAGACATAACATAGAGATCTCTTCATTTATATTTTCAGGTACATGAATCTCTCCTGAGATTTATGAAGTTTTATGTCATGTGATCTTCTAGATCACTTGCCTCCTTTATTATGATCATTTGCTCATCTTCTTTATCAAGAAGTTTATTTGAAACCGATCTTTCTATACGTTTTACGCGTGCCATAGACTTTGTCCTTCTAGGACTTAATATGAGCATTTGCAATGTGAATATATTACTTTCTTTGGGCCAGCAAATGCGTCTGGCATGCTTTGCAATATATTACAAATGAATTATCTTTTTTATGAACTTCAAGTTCATATTATCTTATTCGAGAATCTAGATGTACAAATGATAATTCATTCCACGTAACTTTTTCTCAACTGTTTATCATGTCTCCCCCTCATGTTAGAAAACTAACTTGTTACCTCAACTTTGAGAATCCACCTTTGTGCGTTATGGTGTTAATCAAAATATACATTGCGCATCAATAATAATAAGATGGGATTATTTGGTTCCTGACCCTGAACCACTTGTGAGGGGAGAAAATAATATACTTTGGTATATAACGTATATCAAACTGATATAGATAACTTTGTTCTTATAAGCAATTGTTTAGCGATTAAGTATAGGCACTTAATAAATCATTTTGCTAAGACAAACTTATCAAGATGATCTTCTTGAATAGAAAATCTAGAAATTATGCTCGAAATTAAATTATTGAGCAAGTTACCTCGCAAAACACCATGTTACGGGTTATTAATAATCGCACATGTAACCATCTCATAGATGCATCTTATGTGGTATACATGACAGATGAATGGGCCCATATTCACCTTTTATATTTCCAGCATTCATGGGATTCAATCCCAATTTTAGTTGGTCTATTAATTAACAAGAACAAGCAACGTAAGAGAATTCGTAAAGAACTTTCTAGTTCTTTAATATTTATCCATATGAACTCTCTTTTATTTTTGCACATCATACTTAAATTGATATGGCTAAACTAGCTATGTCAACTGGATAAAATATCAATATTGATAAAGTTTAGGTTTACACCATGACGTGTGCGATTATCAATAAACTCCAAGTTTATTTTGATATGGGTTCTTATATCAATAAACATCCACTTTATTGTGGTATTCTTTTATTTGTGTTGTACAAACTGAAAAATAAAGCGGGTAACTTTTCACATACATATTACCTCGCTATAAGTTGTAGTAATAGAAGATATTAAATCTTTCCTTTATTTATAGTCTCAATATAACCAACCGCTTTCGCGAATACTTTAGAAACTAAATAAATTTCTTTGAGACTTACTACAATACAATATCTTATTGATAATCAATTTTATTTCTCAAAAATATTGATAATTGGATCTTCCAGAGCTCTCAATTAATTTTGTACTACCATATATTCATCAAC
The DNA here is from genome assembly GCF_001879085.1 of Nicotiana attenuata. Classification (NCBI taxonomy): domain Eukaryota; kingdom Viridiplantae; phylum Streptophyta; class Magnoliopsida; order Solanales; family Solanaceae; genus Nicotiana; species Nicotiana attenuata. The sequence continues at coordinate 73,338,814 of NC_031990.1, forward strand.
ATCCATATGGTCATATATCTCTTTCAAGGAGAAAGTTATACCATTATGGTCATGGTGAAAATTATATGCAAGATATGTTTCTTGCATTATTGTTGTCTTTTAATAATCACATGGCCAAAATATTTTGGCGTGCAATAGGTATGTGACCAATGACCATTCATGCCATAATAATGATATTATTTTCTTATATCATCTCAAACCTCCTTTTAGAGGTGAGTGTGGTATATTCACTACCACTAGCACGTTTTATTCTTCATGAATGAATATGTATTCATAAATCAGATGTTGTCACATTCACATCATGAATTGACCCTAGTCATCTGTATGTGGTTTACGAAATCTTATGTCAAATCGATGACAAACATTAACTTCATAGAGTGAAGGCTTATTTTGAGAATCCTTATTATTTCCATTACCACGATAATGACGATTATAATTTCGTCTATTACCACGTCCACATCCATTGATACCTTTATGGTAATAATTTCATCTTCTTTTAGACTTATTACATATTGCTATCACATTCCCTTAGGGGAATGAGAATGGAGCAAATTCAATGGGACGAGTTTTCAATTCTTTGCCCACAATCATACCTGAATTTGATCATGGCAAGACATAGAAATTTTACCACTTTGGGTGGTTATAATTTCTTTCAAACTCCATTAGAGTTAAAATCAAGATTTATTGTCTTTGCTTGTATTTAAAATGAAATTATAGAATGTCAAGAATCTAAAAGAGAAAAATAAAGTAAGATACTTACCTTAAATCCAAAATTTAATCATGAAGTAAGTTCATGGAACAGTTGACAATCATTATGCTCAATCCCAAAGCTTCTACTCAATTGGTTATAGTCTCGTGCTGATAACGTGTTATAAACAATAAAAGAAGAAGAATAGTATTGCAAAGAAAAGTAGGGAGAGAGAATTCTTATTGATTTTGGGATGAATTATAATGGAATAGAACCCTCTATTTATAGGGAGAGGGTGACTTAGCCACCAAGCAATGAACCCTAGAATCTCTTTAAATATAGACATTCACCATAAATACAATTCTATTTATAACATATTGTAAATTCTTTTTACACCGTCATTATATTAAATTGTTCCATAACAACAAATAACTCTCCGTAATATAACTTTTTTTTACTATAAATATAACTTAAACTCGTACCTATATTCTTATTTTTATTGAATTCTATCTGTTTCTGTTTCATATAACATGTAAAAAGACCTTTCTTTGTTTTGAACCTTAGTAAATATTCATACTCCTTTTTTTGAATCCAAAATGCTTGACTTGTGCAATTTGATTTTGTATGCGGTAAAATCAGAGGGTCCAATTTTCGGCAATTACGACGCTTCGTAAGCACGTCAGTCAAAGGCTCGAGGCTACGGTCGAGATTTACGCCCAAGGGGCTCGAGACAATACAGGTCGACAACTATGAAGAAAAAGTGTGAAGTTCCCAAGGCGCATGACTAGGGCTGACAATGCCTAGTAGGCTGGTTCTGACCCGTATCCTAGCATTAATTAGCTGTATCAATCTCATATATTTGTAATAAAAGCATTTGTACTATATGGGGATTCCCCTTGATATATAAGGGGGATCCTTGTCATTTTGTAGAAGGATCTAATACTCAACATTCAATACAAGAACATTCTTTCTGCTATCTAACATATTCTCTTGAACTCGTTACTTCCATTTATTGCTTATATTCATTGTGTTCTATTTATTATTCTTCATTTATTGCTTATTATTGGCCATAAAGAGCCGTCATTGACTCTATTATAACTGTTAGTCCCTCCATCGACTGCCCACGGCAGGGTACAAGACTCGACCTCGAGGCCCCGAATAAGCAAGCCGAGGCCCCGCTCATCAGCCTATTGGTTTGGTTATCACCTTGTTTTCAAGCTCTTATCTCATTTTCTAATCTCTTACTTAACATCTATTGCCTAAGCAAACTAGCATAAAAATAGATCACGTATTTTTAGAACCAAAAAAAATCAATTCTAATTGTAATTAGCATTTTCACGGTAAACAGTTTGGCGCCCACCGCGGGGCTAAAAATAATAGTGATTATTTTCTTGCTGGTTTGCTACATAACGCAAGTTATCATTCACACTTTTTCTTGTCCAAGATCTTTGATTTCAGGTCAAAATGTCTAACTCAGTAAATGCACGTGAAATCATCAATCTTGAAGACCATGGGTAAAATGGTGTTGACGTCCCAGGCATTGGTGTACCACCAAGAAACCCTGAGAATGAACCAGAACCAATTCCTGCGGATGTGGTCTCGCACAACGCTCAACACGTCGGAATAAGTTCCCACACCAACAGGAGCATACACCAAGAAGATCAACAAGAAGCTCAGAAAATCCCGGCTCACGAAGAACAAGGGGTTAGCCTTCATGTCATCTTCGAAATGTTGCAAGCACAACAGCTGGGGATTGCTCAATTGCAAAGCCACCAAAAGACTCCCAGCACGGTAGCTCGAAAAAGGGCTCCCCGAGCCGAGCAAGTACCAGAAAGATCAAGCAACGACGGGCCAGCTGCCGACCCCGCCATCGTAAGAATGCTCGAGGGCCTCACAAGGAGGGTTGAATCGGGCGAGAAAAAGATAGAAGCCAACAACAAGAAGGGAGAAACCTACAACTCTAGGGTCGATCAAATTCCGGGCGCACCCCCGATCCTCAAGGGTGTAGACTCGAAGAAGTTTGTACGAAAGCCATTCCCACAGGAAGCTGCTCCAAAACCCATTCCAAAGAAGTTCAGGATGCCCGACCTTCTGAAGTACAACGGAACCTCGGACCCCAACGAGCACGTCACCACTTACACTTGCGCGGTGAAAGGCAATGACCCGTGGGACGATGAGATCGAGTCCGTCCTACTGAAAAAGTTCGGAGAGACGCTTTCGAAAGGGGCGATGATGTGGTATCACAACCTGGCCCCAAACTCGATAGATTCTTTTGCCATGCTAGCAGATTCTTTCATAAAGGCACATGCTGGTGCCATCAAAGTAGCTACCAGGAAATCCGACGTCTTCAAAATCAAGCAAAGGGAGAACGAGATGCTGCGAGAGTTCGTATCTCTCTTTCAAATGGAACAAATGGAACTACCACCGGTCTCCGACGACTGTGCGGTACAGGCCTTTACTCAAGGTTTGAACGAGCGAAGCTCGGTAGCTTCAAAGCAGCTGAAGCAGAACCTAGTCGAATACCTGGCCGTGACTTGGTCGGACGTCCACAACCGATACTAATCAAAGATCAGAGTTGAAGACGACCAACTGGGAGCCCCCTCGGGCTCGGTATATCCTAACAGGCTTTTAGCAAAGGAGTCAAAGCCGAATAAAGAAAGATACCAACCATACACCGAAGACAGAAGAAACGCCCCATGGCGCAACATACCCTGAAATGACCGGAGGACGGACCGAGGCCAGAATCCTCGGGGACTTGTTAGCAGAGCTGGATTCGATAGGTGCACAGGGCTGACGGATGCCCCCCGCTTGTCGGAGTACAACTTCAACGTCGATGTTTCAGACATTGTATTCGCCATCAATAAGACCAGAGACACCAGGTGGCCAAGGCCTGTACAATCAGACCCTTCACAAAGAAATCATCACTTGGTGTGTGAATTCCACAACACGCACGGCCACCGAATCGAAGATTGCCATCAGCTCCGGGAAGAAGTAGCTTGACTACTAAGCAAAGGTCACCTCCGAGAATTCCTCAGCGACCGGACCAAAAACCAGTTCCGGGAAAGAGAGGCGACTAAGAAGAACGAAACAAATGAGCCACAACATGTCATCCACATGATCCTGGGAGGCATCGATGCTCAACAAGAACCCATGATCAGAATAACAAAAATATCCATCACCAGAGAAAAGCGAACTCGAGGTTACATACCCGAGGACGCACTCACATTCAGCGATGAGGACATCGAGGCCTTGTCTCAGCCTCACAACGACACACTGGTAATCTCTTTCCTTGTAAATACATTTCAAATTAAACGTGTACTTGTAGATCCAGGTAGCTCGGCCAATATTATCAGGTCGAGGGTGGTAGAGCAGCTCGGGTTGCTCGACCAAATCGTACCCGCTTCACGAGTCCTCTACGGGTTCAACATGGCAAGCGAAACAACGAAAGGAGAAATCACCCTCCCGGTCAACGTGGCCGGTATAACTCAAAATGCCAAATTCCATGTCATCGAAGGAGACATGAGATACAACGCCTTACTCGGTAGGCCGTGGATACACTGCATGAGAGCAGTACCATCCACCCTCCATCAAATGATGAAATTTCCAACAAAGCATGGGATAAAATCCGTCTACGGAGAGCAGCATGCAGCAAAAGAGATGTTCGCGGTGCATGATGTGGCACCAACACCGATACATCTACCACCAAAGGAGCCAAAGGATAAACAAACAATAAAATAGTGAAAAAAGCTACATCCTCAGCTAAGTCCGACCGAACGAAGCAAAGGATCGTACCCCGTCCTCGTAACGATCGATCGAAACATATCAGGGGCCGAAGCGCCGTCAGCACTAAGGTATGATCACCTCCCTTTGTCAATTACATCTTATACTAACCTAAGTGCAGGTATTCGGTCGAAACAACTAAAGCGTTTTCCAGTCCGAAGGCCTTAGGTTTTAAAAGCATGCGTTGCACTCTTTTCCTTCGATCGGGTTTTTATCCCAAGAAGGGTTTACCGGCAAGGTTTTTAACGAGGCAACATCTATATGCTACCTAAGGAAGACTCAACAAGTATTCAAGGCTTCTCTTCACTCAACCTCGAATACTGGGGAGCATCCCACGGAAGACCTCCTCGGAGAAGCCAAGATATGCTAAACAGGGTCTCGATAGGAAAATAATGTACCGGGCCAAACAGTCGAACGAACCCTATTCGTATAGAATAACCGAGCCCCTAACAGCGAAAACATGTATACTTGTACCAAGTAATCGAAGAATACATTCCGTCAAAATATTTTGCGATTCAAAAGAGTCTGCTATTTTTGCAAAAATGGCTCCAGAGCCAAAAACGTCCTGAACACTCGGGGACTGGCATCAACAATTCAAAGCCACGTGACGTCTCGAACACTCGGGGACTGACGTAAACAATTTAAAGCCACATGACGTCCCGAACACTCGGGGACTGGCGTCAACAATTCAAAGCCACATGACCTCCGGGTCGGAAATTCCAAACTCATAAGCCCTCGGTGAGGTAACTCCAAGTTTACAAGAAATGGCTTCCGAGCCAGGGGATCTTCGATGACTCGGGGACTGCCGCCAATAGCCACCCCCATCGACTTATCAAACTCGTAATTCCTCAAGGAGGCAACATCAAGATCACAAAACGGCCCTAAAGCCAAAAACTCAAGACCACATGACCTCCGGGTCAAAAACTCTGAAATCATAAGCCCTCAATGAGGCGATACCGAGTTTACAAGTAATGGCTCCCGAGCCAAGAAACTGCCGATGATTCGGGGACTGTTGCCAATCGCCACCCCCATCGGCTTATCAAATCCCGAGGCCATAAGACCACACGTGGGAAGCCTCAGTATCGTAAGACCTATATAAGGCAATAACAATATCTGTAAGACCTCAAGAAAGGCATGAACCACACTTGTACCAAGTGATCAAAACTGTAAGACCTCAAGCAAGGCATGAACCACACTTGTACCAATTGGCCAAAACTGTAAGACCTCAAAGGCATGCAAAAATTTGTAAGCCCTTACAAAAGGCATAATCCTGATCTTAAAGTTAAGGCTATATATCGAACTTGTAAGACCCCTAAAAAGGCATATCCTCGATATAGATGCCAAAACTACTTCACTCGGGAACTGAAAGGCTCCGGCCAAACACAATGACTACGGTCATAAGGCTGTACAGCCAAACTAACGCAACTCGGGGATGCCCGACCGTCGCTATAAAATCACAGGCCTTCAATTACTTCGAAAAACACTTCGAAAAGAACCAGTTAAACAGGCTACCCTCGACATCAGGCAAAGGAGATTCGACCATGTCAGCTCCAAACTATAGGCTTCGAGATACTCAGCCACCGAGCCAAACCTCCCGAGGTGCTCATTCATCTCCATATAATGTCTCACAATCGGGTTTTTATCAAACTGTCGAAGAGTCAGGCAAACACAACTTCAAAAGTCCTTAACGAGGGAAAAATAAAGCCTACTAGAGGTCGTACCGACCCAATACGTAAGAGCCACTGATGCCAGCCCATATAAAAGGTCGTACTGACCCAATGCGCAAGAGCCACTGTCGCCAGCCCATATAAAAGGTCGTACCGACCCAATGCGTAAGAGCCACTGCTGCCAGCCCATACAAAAGGTCGTACCGACCAAAACGCGTAAGAGCCTAAGGTCCAGCCTTGAATTCAAAAACTTGAGGGTCAAATGAGCTCGAGTCGAAACCCGAATCGAAGACTGAACCCAAAATAGTTAACCAAATATGCCTAAGGGCAAAAGCATAAGAGCTCAAACGCCGGCTTATACTAAAAGGTCATACCGACCAAAGCGTGTAAGAGCCTACGGGCCAGCCTAAAGGGCCATACTATGAATCTAAGGGTTCCTTCTAACTCAGAGACCAGTTCTCCTGGCTGATGGCTAACAAACATTTAAAGGTACATGAAAAACGAAGTCGCAAGACTTCTTTTGTACACATATGTGAACGAATACAAGCTCCATTTACAATGTGCTTTGAAGGTACTATATACAAAATCAGAAAAGGAAAGGCCTAATCTACGTCCCTCTCGGGGACTACGACCCATCGGTCTCTTTCTCGTTATCTTCGGCATCGGATAGAAAGAACTTAGCGTCGTATTCGTCCGCCTTTGCCTGCTTTATCTCTTCCAAGAGATCAAAGCCCCTAACATGGATTTCCTCGAGGGTTTCCCTTCAAGATTTGCACCGTGCATACTCCAAGCTTCTGCTCTCACGGTCGAGAGCCCTTCTCAGCTCAGCTCGAGCATCGGCAGCGTCCTTCAAATAGATCGCTACTTTCTTGTCAGCCTTAGTTAGGCTCATAACGGCTTCGGCCCGGGCATGCACGATCTCTGCCTTCATCTTTAAAATTTCAGATTCGAGCCTTGCAATAATGCTCGTTCGGATCGGGATGTTCGCTCGAACGTTCCGGAACTGCACCTTAAGGGCGGAAGTCTTGGCCAAGGCATCCTTCTGGCTCTCGACCTGGGCTTTTAGCTCGTCGCGCTTAACCTAGCCAAATTTTCCCCAAAGTTATTCCAGGTCCTCCGTTTTTCTCTGTAGCTGAATGAGGAAAATATTAACTTACGAAAGCAGAAGGTGGAGCATGCATTGGCTCAAAACAAAGGTTACCTGTCTTTCAAGATAGTCCTCGTAGTTCCAACTTCGATCCGCCTCATAGCACAGGTACGCCAGCTCGTCCTCCTTTTCGTACAAAGAAGCCTAAGGGATTTCTCCCCATCCAAAGCTTCCGCAGCTTGGCCTCACGGCGAAGCAGCTCGGACTTAAGCTTGTCAAAGGCCTGCAAAAGAAAGCTCAATAAGAAAGGTAGACGCGAAACTGATAAAAGCCTATGTCAGCTATCAAAAAAACGTACCATGAAGCTAAGCCGTTAAGCCTCACCAAAGGTCGAGCATACATCCGATGGCTTAGTTTCCCCCGAAGTACCTTCGGTAGGAAAAAAGGGAGGAGACGGATGACCCTTGTCCCTTAAAGTACCTTCGGTGGGAACAGGAAACGGCGTTAAGGATGGAACTATTTTTTCAAGAATAGAGGCCTCAGAGGTCGGAAGCTCGGCCGACTTGTCTCTTCTGAACCTCAGAAAAGGACTCGCCTCACTACGAGCATCCTCACACCCCAAAGGCTCCTTCCATTTTTTATCAACCCTCAACCCTGAGGTCGGCAGTCTCTCCTCCTCCCCCAGGGGACACGACCTCATCTCGAAATATCCTCCAACACCTGCGTTGGCAGAGTCAGTGCACTGTAAAGAAAGTACCTTTATGAGAAAACAAGCCACTATGCGCCTACCAGGGTTTTGCCTCCCATTTCTCCTTGGACAGGTCACACCATTTGCGCTTTTCATAAGTCGAGCGAGCTGCCAGCTTACGAGACCATTCCGCCAGATCGGGAACCTCGTCCGGCAGCCAAGTGACCGCTACAGAAAGCAGAAAGAATAACATCTTCACGAAGCTCTTTTCCACTATGTACAAAAATAGTGAAAGCACGAGTGTACCACTTACGTGTGAAATTCCATTTCTCGGGAAATGGCAGAAACTCTCCAGGGATAACATCGATTGTTCGTACCCGAACGAATCGACTCATCCACCATCGGTCCTCGTCTTCCTCATCATTAACGACAGGGGGGCGAGTGGATCGATGTCGCAGAGTAATTAAGCCTCGATAATACAAAGTCCGGTATAACCTAATGAGATGACTAAGAGTGAATTCAAGTCCGGCCTTTTTTGCAAAATACCTGATCATCAACACTATCCTCCAAAATGATGGGTGAACTTGCGCCAAGGTAACCCGATATGTTCGACAGAAGTCAAGCACAACCCTATCAGGGGGCCTAGCGTGAAGTGGTACGTGTATACGTTTAAAAAACCCTCAGCATGATCCATGATGCTCTCTCCTGGGGAAAGTACCCGCAGTACTACCTTTTCCCCCCATCCACAGTCTTTCCTCACTGACTCAAGATGCCCCTCTCCTACTAAAGAAATAAACTTCGAAACATACTCCCGATGACCCCAAGCATTTTGGTTCAAAAAGCCTTCAAGGGCGGAACTCCCCTTTCCTCGCCGAGTGGACCTTGGTGTGGCAGCCATAACTGTGGTAAAACTAGAAAATCCGATCAAAGGAAAGCTCTATATAGGAGGATGACTACTCGGAATAGCGGAATCCTTAAAAGAAGGAATACAACCCTATATGTGGAGAAAGCGGCAACAATCCGCCTGCCTCAAAGGCCAATTAAAAATGCTAACTAAGCCATTTCTCGCTTTGGGAAAATGTACCAACGGAACTGCCTTGGTCGCTTCATAGCCATGTCGTGCAATTAATGTTGTCGTACGATATTTCGGGGATCAAAACCCCCACATCATTACAAGCCTCGAGATGGTACCCAATCTCAAGGACTTCTATCAAAAAGAAAATAGGCTCCAGAAAGCCATTAACATCATTACAAGCCTCGAGATGGTACCCGATCTCGAGGATTTCTATCAAAGAGAAGATAGGCTACAGAAAGCCATTAACATCGTTACAAGCCTCGAGGTGGTACCCGATCTCGAGGATTTCTATCGAAAAGAAGATAGGCTCCAGAAAGCCATTGACATCATTACAAGCCTCGAGATGGTACTCGATCTTGATGACTTCTGTCACAAGGAAGGTATGCTCTAAGGAGCCATTTATATCGTTGTAAGCCTCGAGATGGTACCAATTTCGAGGGCCTCTGCCAAGAAGAAGATAAGCTTTAAAACCCTACTCATATGGGTTTGACCTCAGGGTGGTACCTGATCGGAGCCAACCCTGCACTACTATTGAGTAGTGAGAGAGGGGTCGAAGCAGCTTTTATCCGATTTAGGGTCGGGATCGATTTCCACAGGGAGCTAGATATTGGAGTTGGGTGTCTATCTAAAGTGGAGTTGTCTATTTGCTCCAAATTGCACTTCTACTCATTTTTGGTTTTAATTATGATTCTAATTTTATAAAACTACAATGCTCAATTAAACTAAAATAAGCTAGGATTAAACTATTGTGAGTTGTTCAAATGATTAAAAGGCACTAGGGTGGTGGCTTTCGCCTAGCTGGTCAATTGACGTATTCTTGAGTCTAAAGCTAGATTGTCACATTTGGGGATTATGATATAACCAATGCTCGATTCTACTCACTCTATACCTCTCGGTAGTTCGAGTGATTTTGCCCGAATTGACTTTCTCAAGACTAATTGGGTATGCAAATTTGCACAAGCAATTAAGGTTCAAGTCGGGTATTACGATCTCTCGGTTTAACCCTTTAATTGGGGCTATCAATTCTCTTAAGTATGCCCCAATTCCCTGTTGGACTAATTTTAGAGACGCAGGCTCTCTTTCTCAAGAAGTACCAAAGTCAACTAAACACAAACAGTGTTTGCAACCACTAATTTAGCAATTAAACATGAAATTAGCCCAAATATCAAACACCCATAGTCAATCAAGCCCTAAAACTCAAGACCCACCAATTACCCACACTAGGGTTGAGCCACAACCCTAGCTGATGGGTCTAACTATTCATAATTAGAGAGAAAAACAAAGAAATAGATGGAGATAAACTCATAATAATTAATTATTAAAAAGAACTTGAAGATTCAACGGTGAAATTAAGCTAAAATTACTAGAAATAGCAAAATAACCCAAGTCACGAGCGCAGCTCTACGAAAAAACTATCTGCTTACCTAAAAATGGAAAAAGAATCTATTTATACTAGGCTAAAAATCTCGGACAAAAATACTCCTACGGGGCTAGTGCGGATCGCACAAAATCACGTGCGGCCGCACTAAGGCTCTTGACTTGAATTTCCAGCTCTCTGAACTTGGGCAATGCGGACCGCACTAAATCGAGTGTGGTCGCATTGATCCCAGTGCGGACCGCACAAAATCTCGTGCGGCCGCATTGCCTTTGAGCCTGAATAGCAGCCTCTTTGAACCTCACTTGTGCGGACCGCACAGAATGGTGTGCAGCCGCACTGTCCCTGTTCTGCCTGAGCTTTGTCTTTTCTTTGTACTTGTGCAAGTTTCACTCCTTTTTGAGTTGATCTTATACACCTTGTCACCTTGTTGATCAAACCTGCAATCAGGCACAACTTATGAGCCTTTGGGACTATTTTGTACACATTTCTAATCAAAACTTGAGCATGAAGGGGTGTAAAATGCGTCATATTCCCTAGTTATCAACTCCCCCAAACTTAAGCTTTTACTTGTCCTCAAGCAAACAAAATAAGACCCACCCCATTAGAGAAAATCCAAGAAAATTCAGCTATCCTAAGGTGACCTCATCTAGCATTAATTGGGACTAACAATTGCCCTCAATACAAATGAATCATTAACAATATTTACTCTTTCAAACACCATGGGTTAAGTGCGACACAAGAGCATGAAGAGTTGACTCGACACATCAAAGAACTCTTTCTATTACTTTGGTCATTGTGGAACCAAAACTCGCACATCCTCAGCTTTCCCTAAGCAAACCTCACCTTTAGAATAGTGGCACTCATAATGAGGTTAATGGAAATTCACTCATAATGAGGTTAATGGAAATTCACTCATCTCTCAAAAAGAAAAGTCACAAGTCCGGCTCTAAGTATCATATGCTTGCCCCTTATGTGAGTCACCACTAATGTAAGCTTCATTCAACTAGAGATCATATAGGGCTTTTGTGGAGACATAGTGAAGGCTTTTGGTTCCAGGTAGGCAATGTTTGGTCTAAGTAGGTTTCATCTTCCCTTCAGCATTTCTTTTGTTTTATTTTGGCACAAATTCACTTGACATTTTGAGTCTTTTCACTTCTTTCAAGGGGTTAGAGAGACACACTGTCACTCTTTCTTATACATTTCAAATCTTTTCTCCTTTCTCAATTTTCCACACCTTTCATTCTTTGCTTTTCTTGAACCCCTTTTATTCATTTTCACATTGAGTATTCTTTTTTCTTTTTGCTTTTCTTTCTTGTTCATTGCCTTTCCTTTTCTTCATTTTGTACCTTTTTACCACTTTGTTTCAATCCTCGTCTCTCCCCCCAAACTTATACTTTTTCCATGTGCTAAGGAAAGATCATGTGCCAAGAGAGGGTATCTTTTAGAACGGGTAAAGGCTTGTATCATGGTTCTTGAAGGAAAAAGGTTTAAGGCTCAAAAGGGTTGACTAGGGATTTTATATTTGGTAGGCTATGGAAGTGTTCAATCTATCATTTGGATCAAGGAGAGCCTATAATCATGTCTCAAGTCAAAATTCACTTAGGATTTCGCCTCAACAAACATTCAGGACAAGTTCTAGACCAATGGCTCGGGACATGGACTTGCAATGCAATTTCTCACCACACACGCTATGAGATTGCTAAATACACAGAGTTGGGGCCCACAACGACCTTAGATAAGATTTGAGCACACAATGGTCCCGAAAAACCACTTGATGATTATCGTCAACACAAGAGTCTCAAGGTCACGACTTTCACCATCCTAAACACAACAATTTATTTTTGACCATGAGATCAAAGGCAAATGTGCTAGGCCCAAGTGAAGCTTTGCTTGAGGCACCCTTAACCACTAACTACTAAAAACAAAAACAGAAACGGACTCAAACCCTTAAGAAGGTTGTCACGCCATCTATCATTGGGAAGAGCCACCCGGTTCACACAAATTCCACCTTTGGAAAGAACCGTGGAATTAAGAAAACCAAAGGCTTATTGCAAACGTTCAAAACAAGAAGCTACGAACATAACTAAGAAGCTACGGAAAAGAAAAATGCGGAAAGTAGAATGAATATGTACAAGAGGGGGTTTTAATCGAATATACAATACGGGGATGAATATATACAATGTAACATAACTTTTATTTACAGACCCAAAGTGAAAAGTACGAAAAATGTAATAAAGTACCAAAATTATATACATACCAAAGATGAAAAATAAAGAAAGTATAAAATCTGTTAAATATATACAGTCATCCATATTAATTCAAAGTAGGGCCTACCCCCTCAAATGAAAGCTGGCATTGTCCTCAATGCCAACTAAGCAAAATAAGCACCAAAAATAAAGGAAAAAGGATATGGAGACTCCCTATGGCCCGCCTGTCTGCATGGGATCCTGAGTGGTACCTGGGTCCTCAATATGCTCGGGAACCTCAGACTGGTTCTATAACCTGCCGCTCTGCTGATGGGACCTGGGCCACGACTTGGACAGGCTCCTGGGCTGCATCCTGTAGCTGACTGGAGGAAGCCTCTGGTGGGTCCTCCAACTGGATGACTGTATCGTCTGCACGGGGAATCACCCTCTACCTCTTGGGAGGCCTCTCTGACTGCACTGGCTGGGGATGGGCTGCTGGCACAGGGTCCTGGAACAGTAAATCCAAAGGCAGGTGATCCGCCTTCAATCTGTCAACCTCAACCCTCAACTCTTTCACGGACTCCTTAGAAGCCCGAGTCTTTCTCATCTTCTTGGCCTCCTTAGCAAGGTCCTTGAGAGCTTTCCCCTGAGCATCCACAGCTTCCATAAGCTTCTTCTGAGTATCAAGGATATTTTGCTAATTTTCTAAAATCTCCATGAGGGCATCCTCAATAGACTGTGGGACTTACGGAGGAGGAGGTGTCAACTGAGCTGTTACTGTAGTGGTGAGAATAGACAACTTGGAAGAAGCTGTCTGTATCCAGTTGTTGATGCTGAGAAGAGCCTCGCTCAGTCGGTGTGAAGTCACTGGGTAGGCTTGGGAAGAGGGTATGTCTGGAGCTGCTGAAGTGGATGGGCCAGGGGGAATGTCTGCTGATGTGGAAGCAGGCTCAGTAGGAGCCACTACCACAACTGATTCTTCAGACTAGCCAGTTAGAGCAGTGGCTGTTTCCTTGTAGTTCTTGCTTTTCGGGTTGTCATCACCCTGCATGCTATACCATGAGAACGGGGCCTTTGCTTTTACCTTGATATCAAATGGTCTCTTTTCAACCTTTAGGTCCCTGAAGTACATGGTCAAGAAGCTGGGGAAGGGGTAGTTTCTGTCACCTTCACTGACTACTTGTGTGATTACCCGAGACATTACATTCCCGACATTAATTGGGTACCCCGCCATGATCGATGCCACCAAAACTGCCCGGTGAAGAGGAAGGAAGTTGTCATGAGTAGTGGGGTCCAATCTGCTGCACACAAATGTTTCCCACCCCTTGGCCTCAAAGTTCAAACTTCTTGTCAAAATTTTTACTCCCGCATTCAGCAATCGGGGGTGGTACCTGGGATTGCCAGATACTGTGCTAACCAAGGACGGACCTCCTCACCTAATTCCATCTTCGCCATGTACAGTGACTCATCCTCCTCATCAAAACCCAAGTAGTCATTTATTGACTTTCCATCAAACAACACTTTCAAAGTTCGCACCTTGGTCACTTTGGTGCCCTTTTTGATGTGGGCAGCATTGGTATAGAATTCCTTGACCAAGTGCTCGTTCGCATCCATGCAGTCCTCTAAGAAATATGCCCAGCCTATTCTCTCCCTAAATTGCCTTCTCACATTGGGTTTGTGAGGCAATAGGTCTCTATCAACAAAGCTTCTCTCCGGAATCAATTTCCTCACCGGCCACCATTCCCTGAATTTATGGTAGGCCACCTCACTCACAAATCGATCTTTCCATACTTACGGGTTTCTAGTTCTAGCAACACCTCCCACCTGAGGTTCACCCCCTTCACCTACTACCTCTTCTTCGCCTACTGCACCCTCTCCAGATAATGAAGTTGTGGGAGAGGTGGAGTACTCATCCTTACTGCCTTCGGCTGAGCCCTCAGACGACCCAGAAGATACACGCACTGAAGCCTGAGCAGTGGGGGATGCTGAAGGAGTGGGTTCATCTGTCAGCCTGAATCTGTCTGGGAAATCATCCATAAACTCCGGAACAGAATCAGAGTCAGTCAGCTCCTTGAAAGGTACATACTCACTTCCCGAGGAATGGGAAGCAGCTCTATCAGCGTCCTGAATCGCCTTCCTTGTTGCTTTTATTGCCTCTCGAACTTTGGGGATTAATTTTATCTTTCCACATCCCCTCCCCCAGGAGGACTCTCCCCTACCTGGTTGTTTAGCACCCTGGCCTTTTGATTTTACTATTGTTCTGCAAACAAATTCAGTCATGCTTTGTTAGTCTCAGTATATACAATGAAGTTCAAGATTGCAGTGAAAGAGAATGTTGCAGACAGTTTAATTTGTTGAACAGTGCGGTTATCACAAAATGTAGTGCGGCCGCACTGAGGCCAATGCGGACCGCACAAAATCCATTGCGGTTCACGCAGAGGTGTGGTTCAGGCTACCCACTCTCTGTATCCAGGCAGTGCGGACCGCACAAAATGTAGTGCGGACCGCACAGCGACCAATGCGGTCCGCACAAAATGTAGTGCGGTCGCAGTCCTCAAAGATCAGATTACAAAAACTCATCAATGCGATCCACACAAAATGCCATTGCGGACCGCACTAAAGTACCGCGGATCGCACAATTTCCACCGCGGTCCGCACTGAGCACCAAAACAGCAACAACCTAGGGTTTAAGATATTTTAATTTTAAGTCCAATTTTACACCTAATAAAGGTCCCTAAGTGTTTGCCCAGTGATGTTAACTACCTAAATCTAATTTTAACAAGAATTTAACTACCCTAAGCTACCAAATTAACATATATATGGGAAGAAAAAGAGAGAATCTAAGAAAACAAAAATTAAAAGACAATAATCAAATCAAACAATCAAAGAGAAGTAAAAATTACCAGATGTAAGAGTTACTGATGATTAATTGAGGAAATACAGATGAATTTGTGTAAGACTAGTGATGAACAGTAATTTTATGAGGTCTGAGAGCAAGAGGATCGAAAAGTTTAAATGATGGGCCTCAGGTACTATTTATAGAAAAAGTCCTGGGGGCCAGCTTACCTACCCCAATGCGGACCGCATAAAATGAACTGCGGTCCGCACCACACAGTGTAATTCAAAGTTTGAGAAGGCAACCACTGCGGACCGCACAAAATGTAATGCAGCCGCAGTGGTCCACCGCGGACCGCACAAAATGTAATGCGGCCGCGGTGGCAAACTTCAGAGAGCTGGTAGTTTCATCCTTCATCAGTGCAGTCCGCACTAAATGTAGTGCGGCCGCATTGAAAACTTCAGAGACTTCAACAATTTTTCCACTATGTCCTGCACTGCAACAACACAATCTTGTAACATCTCACAACCAGTTAGTCCAAAAATAAATCCTATACTACAATGAAAATCAAAGAAAAACAAGAAGCAAAATACATGGGTTGCCTCCCAAGAAGTGCCTGATTTAACGTCGCGGCACGACGCATGTTACCATCACATCATTTGAAAGGAACAAGTGCCACCACATGGCTATCATCAAATTTTCCCAAGTACTGCTTGACCCTGTGACCATTAACCCGGAAAATCTCCCCATTTTTGTTCTTTAAATCAAGGGCACCAAACGGGGTCACAAACACCACCTCAAAAGCTCCGCTCCATTTTGACTTTAGCTTTCCCGGAAACAACCGTAACCGAGAGTTGAACAAGAGCACCAAATCACCTACTTTAAACTCCTTGCCATGAGCATATTTATCATGAAGGTACTTCATCTTGTCCTTGTACAAGGAAGAACTGGAGTAGGCTAGAAACGGAATTTATCAAGTTCATTGAGTTGCTCAACATGGAGATTTGCAGCCACATCCCATTCAAGGTTCAATTTCTTCAAAGCCCACATGTCCTTGTGCTCTAACTCCACCGGTAAATGGCAAGCTTTCCCAAACACCAACCGGTACGGAGACATACCAATCGGAGTCTTGTAAGCAGTTCGGTAAGCCCATAAAGCATCGTCCAACTTCTTAGACCAATCGGTCCTATTGGCATTGACTGTTTTAGACAAGATGCTCTTGATTTTTCTGTTAGAGACTTCAACCTGGCCACTC
Organism: Nicotiana attenuata; assembly: GCF_001879085.1. Lineage (NCBI taxonomy): Eukaryota > Viridiplantae > Streptophyta > Magnoliopsida > Solanales > Solanaceae > Nicotiana > Nicotiana attenuata. The sequence continues at coordinate 73,355,454 of NC_031990.1, forward strand.
GCCTGAGGATAATAAGGAGTAGACACTTTGTGGTTGACACCATACTTGGCAAGCAAGGTGTCAAAAGCTCTATTGCAAAAAAGCAATCCTCCATCACTTATAATTGCACGAGGAGTGCCAAACCTTGTAAAAATGCTCTTCTTTAAACACACTCCTAGCTTCATTGTTGGGCAAAACCACGGCCTCGACCCATTTTGAGACATAATCAACCGCTACAAGAATGTAGGTGTTTCCGCATGAGCATACAAATGGGCCCATGAAATCAATACCCCATACATCAAAGATATCCACTTCTAGAATGGTGTTGAGAGGCATCTCATCTTTCTTCGAAATACCGCCCGCTCTCTGACATTGGTCACACCTTTTCACGAGATCACTTGCATCTTTGTACAAAGTTGGCCAATAAAATCCACAACTTAGAACTTTCGAAGCTGTCCTCGCCCCTCCATGATGGCCACCATAGGGAGAGGAATGAAAAGCCTCTAAGATACTTGATTGCTCGTCCTCAGGGACACACCTCCGGATTACTCCATCAGTGCAAATCTTGAACAGGTATTGCTCATCCCAATAGAAGTCCAGACTATCCCATTTGAGCTTCTTCCTTTGGTTAGAAGAGAGCTCACACGGGATGATGCCAGTCACAAGGAAATTAGCAACATCCGCAAACCATGACATATCACTCATCGACACAGAAAGTAGCTGCTCATTGGGAAATGTATCATTGATCTCTAGGCCACACGGCCTTCCTTTCTCCTCCAAGTGGGACAAGTGATCCGCCACTTGGTTTTCACTACCTTTCCGGTCCACAATTTCCAAATCAAACTCTTGAAGTAATAAGACCCATCGCATCAGTCTAGCTTTGGAGTCTTTCTTTGTCATCAAGTACCTAAGAGCTGCATGATCGGTGTGCACTATGACCTTGGTTCCCATAAGATATGGCCGAAATTTTTCCATTGCAAATACAATAGCCAACAACTCTTTCTCAGTTACCGTGTAGTTCCTTTGAGCCTCATTCATTGTCTTGCTCGCATAGTACACTGGATGAAACATTTTGTTCACTCTTTGACCCAAAACTGCCCCAACCGCAACATCACTCGCGTCGCACATGAGCTCGAAAGGCAAGCTCCAATTAGGTGCGGTAATGATCGGGGTGGTGGTCAACTTATGCTTGAGAAGTTCAAAGGCCTGCATACATCCCTCATCAAAAACGAACTTGGCATCCTTTTCTAGCAGCTTGCACAAAGGATTCACTACCTTCGAAAAGTCCTTGATAAATCGCCGGTAGAACCCCGCATGCCCAAGAAAACTTCTAACCCCCTTGACAGAATTGGGGGGAGGAAGTCTTGAAATCACCTCAATTTTGGCTTTGTCAACCTCAATACCATTCTTTGAAATTTTATGACCCAACACTATGCCCTCCTCAACCATGAAGTGGCATTTTTCCTAATTTAGCACAAGATTGGTGTCTTCACACCGGGCCAACACTCTATCCAGATTTTTCAGACACTCATCAAATGAATCACCCACTACACTGAAGTCGTCCATGAACACCTCCAAAATATCTTCCACCATATCGGTGAAAATGGCCATCATACACCGTTGGAATGTTGCTGGTGCATTGCACAACCCAAAGGGCATCCGAGAAAAGGCAAAGGTGCCACATGGACAAGTAAAGGCTGTCTTCTCCTGATCCTCTGGAGCTATCAAAATTTGATTGTACCCTGAATAACCATCCAAGAAACAATATAAGGCACGCCCAGCAAGATGATCAAGCATCTGGTCAAGGAAAGGCAATGGGAAGTGATCCTTGCGGGTCACCTTGTTCAGCTTGCGGTAGTCCATGCACACCCTCCATCCAGTCACTGTCCGGGTTGGAATAAGTTCATTATTAGCATTGGTCACCACGGTCATACTACCCTTCTTTGGCACACACTGCACCGGTGAAGTCCACGAACTGTTAGAGATAGGGTACACCACTCCAGCATCTAACCACTTGATCACCTCCTTTTCCACAACGTCTTGCATTGCCTCGTTCAGCCTCCGTTGATGTTCCAAGGAGGGGTTTGCATCATCTTCCAGAATAATCTTGTGCATACAAAATGCGGGGCTTATTCCTCGAATGTCAGCTAAAGTCCATCCAATTGCCTTTTTTCGCTTTTTGAGCACCGCCAATGTGGCATCTACCTGCATGTTAGTAAGACAAGAGGAAAGAATAACTGGTAAAGTTGAATTAGGGCCTAAGAATTCATACCTGAGGTGTGGAGGCAATGGCTTCAACTCCAACACCGGAGGTTCCTCAATTGAAGGCTTTGTTGGAGGGGTCTTTCTATTTTCAAGATCCAAAGAGAGTTTCCTAGGCTCATAAGAATAAGAGCCCATTCCATGTAAAGCATTCACGCACTCCACTCGGCCCTCATCATCATTGACATCAAGATTCAACAATACGGCCTCCAAAGGGTCCTCCACATTGATCATTGCACTAGTATCATCAATTATCACAGCCGTGACAAGATCCATAAATGAGCACACTTCTGTACAATTGGGCTGCTTCATTGACTTTCACACATGAAAAATGACCTTCTCATCACCCACCGTGAAAGTGAGTTCCCTTGCTTCCACATCCACTAGAGCCTTCTCCGTAGCAAGGAAAGGTCTCCCCAAGATGATGGGGACTTCATAGTCTACCTCACAATCCAAGATCACGAAATCAGCTGGCAAGATAAATTTGTCCACCCGGACAAGCACATCATCAACAATACCCAATGGTCGCTTCATTGATCTGTCTTCCATTTGCAATCTCATGGAAGTTAGCCTCGGTGGCCCAATACCCAAAGTCTTGAAAACTGAGTAGGGCATCAAGTTGATGTTTGTGCCTAAATCACATAAAGCTTTAGCAAATTCTGCACTTCTTATAGTGCAAGGGATAGTGAAAGCACCAGGATCCTCCAACTTCGGAGCCATTGAATGTACTATAGCACTAACTTGGTGGGTCATCTTGATAGTTTCACAGTCCATGGATCTTTTCTTTGTCACCAAATCTTTCATGAATTTAGCATAGCCAGGCATTTGCTCCAAAGCCTCCACCAAAGGCACATTGATGGATAAGCTCTTCATCATGTCAATGAACTTTTTGAACTGATTCTCATTTTTCTGCTTGGCTAGCCTTTGAGGATAAGGTGGAGGTGGCCTAGGCAAGGGTGCCTTGGCTTTTGGCACAACCGGCTCCGGCATTTCTATTACGTGTTCCCTAGACGGGTTCACGTCATTTTGCGTTTCCACCTCGGCATCTTAAATATCAATCCTCACTTATTTGTTCACATTTTCATCAACCACATTCTCAACCACCAAAGGAACTTCATCTTCTTGCAACTCAACTTCATCACCCAAAACTTGCTTTTTTTGGAGGCATTCACATCACCGCCTCTTCCACTCCGTGTAGTTACCGCCATTACATGATTGTTACCACCCTTTGGGTTAACCACCGTATCACTCGGTAGAGCCCCCTTTAGGTGAGTATTCAAAGACTGTGAGATCTGGCCTGGCTGGACCTCCAAATTCCTGATTGAAGTGTTGTGAGAAGCCAATTGCGCATTGGAGTCAGCATTCTTTTTCATCATTTGTTCAAACATAATTTCAATTCTACCCATTTCATTGTTGGAAGAACTAGGACCCTGGGATGGAAAAGGCGGTGAGTTGCTCGGTTGTTGGTACATTGGGGGCCTTTGAAAGCCTTGTGTTGATACCCAATTTTTCCCTATATATATTTTATATGCAGAGTACCATCAAAACAGCATATGTATGCATATATAAGTATATCCAAGTGTTTCCTTATTTTTCCTTAATTTTAAAGATTTTTTAAATCAATTTATTCCCCTATTTTATCCATAAAAAATCCCATAATTATCTCTAAATTATAACTTTTGGTGATTCATTGGTTGAACTTTTATTTTTTTTGCCAAAATATGGCTAAGGTAATTTTTACATTTTTTTTACAATCCCATTTAGTATTTTTAAAGCTAATTGCACATAATTGCAATATTAGCCATTTTTAGGTTTAAATTGGTCTCATGTATATAAAATGTGATCCTACATTTCTAAATTGTTAATTATATATTATACATCATTTTAGTACCTTTGTTTTATTTCCAAAAATTATTTTATTATTTTTATAAATCAAATGGGGAAAATTGGCTATTAAATAGTTAGCCCAATTTTCATTTCGATTATAGCCNACATCATTTCAATTCTACCCATTTCATTGTTGGAAGAACTAGGACCCTGGGATGGAAAAGGCGGTGGGTTGCTCGGTTGTTGGTACATTGGGGGCCTTTGAAAGCCTTGCCCCTGATTTCCTTGGTTATTGTTCCATCCACCCTAGTTGTTGTTGTTTCCACCCCAATTGTTGTTGTTGCCCCAGTTTCACTGATGGTTCCGATTGTTATTTTGATTTCCCCAATTGTTGTTCCCTTGTTGTTGATTGTTCCAATTATTGTTGCCTTGTTGTTGGTTACCCCAATTGCCCTGGGATCTCCATTGTTGTTGTTGGTTACAAGAATTGCCTCTTTGGGCTTGGTAATTATTCACATATTGCACCTCTTCGTTCTGCCCATCATAACAATCATCTTGGAATCCACCACAATCATTATCAAATTGATCCGAATTCCCTTGGTTTTGTTGGCCTCTTTGTCTTCTATTGTTTACAAGCATGTTGACACCCTCCATGGCATTTACTTGGCGAGGATTCTGAACTTGTTGCAACTGTGCCTTTGCTAATTGGTTCATTGTTGTTGTAAGTTCTGCTATAGCCTGTCCATGGTCATGTAGTTCTTTGTGCAAATGAGTGACCGTGGAGTCACCCTGTGGCACATTGGCTCTACTTTGCCAAGCAAAGGATGTGTCAGCCATCTCGTCAAGAATAGCACAAGCTTCATCATAAGGCAGCTTCATGAAATTTCCCCCAGCCAATTGATTCACTATGCATTGATTTGTTGTATTGATGCCCCGACAGAAGGTCTGTAGTGTCATCGCCTCTGTCATATAATTGTTGGGGCATTCCTTCACCATAGTTCTATATCTCTCCCAAATCTCGTGTAATGGTTCGGTGGGCTCCTGCTTGAAGGCTAAGATCTCATCCCGTAGTGCTGCCATGTGTCTTGGTGAGAAAAATTTAGCAATGAACTTATCCGCCAATTCATCCCAAGTAGTGATGGAGTGGTTGGGAAGTCGCTCAAGCCAATTCAATGCCTTCCCTCTAAGTGAAAATGGGAAGAGCCTCAATCGAAGTGCATCTACGGACACATTGGTTTGTTTGCTCCCCCAACAGGTATCCACGAATCCCTTGAGATGTTTGTAAGCATTTTGAGTGGCAGCGCCCGTGAAGTAACCACGCTGCTCCAGCAATGTCAACATCACATTAGTAATTTGGAAATTGCCCTCCCGGATCCGGGGCGGAACAATTGCACTTGCATAGCCTTGGTTGGGAAGAACTCTAGGAGCCACTCTTGGAGGTGGCGGAGGAGGGTCTGGAATGTTTTCATTTGCATTGGCCTGGCGACCTCTACGTTGTCCTTGAGGCACAAGAGGCACCTGATCCTCTCCATTATCATCAACCTCCTCCCCCGCAATCACGTTTCCAAGAGGGTCATTAGCATTTAATGCCATTTTGTACCTGAAGTTGAGACACACACAAATTAGTAACAAAGAAGGAAAGAAGAACAAAACACAAAACTATCTAGATAGATAGCCAAAACCGTTAGCTCCCCGGCAACGGCGCCAACAAGTTTATTGGAGCCAACCCTGCACTACTATTGAGTAGCGAGAGAGGGGTCGAAGCAGCTTTTACCCGATTTAGGGTCGGGATCGATTTCCACAGGGAGCTAGATATTGGAGTTGGGTGTCTATCTAAAGTGGAGTTGTGTATTTGCTCCAAATTGCACTTTTACTCATTTTTGGTTTTAATTATGATTCTAATTTTATAAAACTACAATGCTCAATTAAGCTAAAATAAGCTAGGATTAAACTATTGCGAGTTGTTCAAATGATTAAAAGACACTAAGGTGGTGGCTTTCGCCTAGGTGGTCAATTGACGGATTCTTGAGTCTAAAGCTAGATTGTCACATTTGGGGAGTATGATATAACCAATGCTCGATTCTACTCACTCTATACCTCTCGGTAGTTCGAGTGATTTTGCCCAAATTGACTTTCTCGAGACCAATTGGGTATGCAAATTTGCACAAGCAATTAAGGTTCAAGTCGGGTATTACGATCTCTTGGTTTAACCCTTTAATTGGGGCTATCAATTCTCTTGAGTACGCCCCAATTCCTTGTTGGACTAATTTTAGAGACTTGGGCTCTCTTTCTCAAGAAGTACCAAAGTCAACTAAACACAAACTAGTGTTTGCAACCACTAATTTAGCAATTAAACATGAAATTAGCCCAAATATCAAACACTTATAGTCAATCAAGCCCTAAAACTCAAGACCCATCAATTACCCACACTAGGGTTGAGCCACAACCCTCGTTGATGGGTCTAGCTACTCATAATTAGAGAGAAAAACAAAGAAATAGATGGAGATAAACTCATAATAATTAATTACTAAAAAGAACTTGAAGATCAATGGTGAAATTAAGCTAAAATTACTAGAAATAGCAAAATAACCCAAGTCACGAGCGCAACTCTACGTAAAAAACTATCTGCTTACCTAAAAATGGGAGAAGAATCTATTGATACTAGGCTAAAAATCTCGGAAAAAAATACCCCTACAGGGCTAGTGCGGACCGCACAAAATCACGTGCGGCCGCACTAAGGCTCTTGAGTTGAATTTCCAGCTCTCTGATCTTGGGCAATGCGGATCGCACAAAGTCTAGTGCGGCCGCGGTGGCTTCTAGTGCGGTCCGCATGAAATGGAGCGCGGACCGAATTGTGCTTCACACTTGAAATTGGCAACTCTCTGAACCTTCCCTCTGCGGACCGCGCTAAATCGAGTGCGGCCGCATTGATCCCAGTGCGGACCGCACAAAATCTCGTGCGGCTGCATTGCCTTTATGCCTGAATAGCAGCCTCTCTGAACCTCACTTGTACAGATCGCACAGAATGGTGTGCGGCCGCACTGGCCTTGTTCTGCCTGAGCTTTGTCTTGTCTTGGTACTTGTGCAAGTTTCACTCCTTTTTGAGCTGATCTTAGACACCTTGTCACCTTGTTGATCAAACCTGCAATCAAGCACAACTTATGAGCCTTTGGGACTACTTTGTACACATTTCTAATCAAAACTTGAGCATGAAGGGGTGTAAAATGCGTCATATTCCCTAGTTATCAGTACCCTACCTCGAGAATTTCTGCTATCGCAAATGCAGATCGCTCGAATTCCCCTTCGGATCAAGTTATACATTTTCACAGTTATTTTGACCTAGGGGCTATTTAAGCCCAGTCGTACCCTCATCCGGGGTCTATCTGCAATGCCTTGGGGCTATATTCCCTCTAAGTTCAAAACAAGTTTCCATGTCGCCCGAGTTCGAGCGAACTCTCACTCAGGAATCATTTTCGAAAGCCTACAGGCTATCTTTATTCTCAGACATCCGAGAAAATCCGCCCTCGAGGACTACCCGGGGTCTGAAAAGCTAAGTTTCGTTCTGAAAGTTCGAAGCCCTATTCTCATTCAACTCGAAGTCTAGGGTCCCGATGACCCGAGTTTAACAATCCGACCCAGCTTCGGTCCAAGGAATGGCAAAAGGATCCACAGGGAATCGGTATTCATACCGGTCGGTAGAATCATGCATTCAGATTCTTCACAAGAGGCTCGACGAGATCGGTGTCAGAGCCGTTTCTTATCATTTTATCTAAGAAACGCGGGGACTATCTGTATGCGGTAAAATCGGAGGGTCCAATTTTCGGCCATTACGACGCTTCGTAGGCACGTCAGTCAAAGGATCGAGGATACAGTCGAGATTTACGCCCGAGGGGCTCGAGACAATATAGGTCGACAATTATGAAGAAAAAGTGGGAAGTTCCCAAGGCGCATGACTAGGGCTGACAACGCCTAGTAGGCTGGTTCTGACCCGTATCCTAGCATTAATTAGCTGTAGCAATCTCATATCTTTATAATAAATGCATTTGTACTATACGGGGATTCCCCCTTATATATAAGGGGGATCCTTGTCATTTTCTAGAAGGATCTAATACTCAACATTCAATACAAGAACAATCTCTCTGTTCTCTAACATATTCTCTTGAACTCATTACTTCCATTTATTGCTTATATTCATTGTTCTTCATTTATTGCTTATAATTGGCCATAAAGAGCCGTCATGAATCTATTATAACTGTTAGTCCATCCATCGACTGCCCAAGGCAGGGTACAAGACTCGACCTCGAGGCCCCTAATAAGCAAGCTCGAGGCCCCGCTTATCAGCCTACTGGTTTGGTTATCACCTTGTTTTCAAGCTCTTATCTCATTTCTAATCTCTTACTTAACATGTATTGCCTAAGCAAACTATCATAAAAATAGATCACGTATTTTTAGAACCACAAAAAATCAAATCTTATTGTAATTACCATTTTCACGGTAAACAGATTTCTTGCACGTTTGTCATTCATTTCTCGTTCATTTAGTAACTTTATTAACTCTTTGGATGCTGACTCACTATCATATTCTTAAAGATATCTTTTTATTTTTGTATCGTATTTTTTTTTAGTTTGTTCAAGATAAATATTATACTTTTTTATTTAAAAATAATTTAATTTTAAACTTTCTACTTTATCCCTAATGATATGATTTACCCACACAAATATTCATGATTTATTTTAGACCATAAATTTTAAAAGTCTTACTTTTTTAAAAATGTCGTGTTGAAGCTAAATACCGCTACATAAATTGGGAGTTACTTTTTATTAGTCCGATCATAATATTTTATGTCAAAAATAAAAAGAATAAAAATGTTACAAAAAAATTAAAATAAGGGAGATAATTGTAATATCGTAAACCACGAGAGAAGCGTAAGGGGAAGTCTCTAAAATTATGTTTTTGTTTTTGCTATCACTCTCGTTGAGAGAGAAATATATTCTCTTGGCCATCTCAATGATGTAATCATTCAACTTCGAACCAGTGAATCGTAGGAGTCAGGGGCCGAGCCACCTTGAAGCAAGGGGATTCAAATGATACCCATTGCTCAAAAATTTTACTTATTATGCATGCGTCTTATAAGCTAAAATAATAAAACGCATGATAAATACAATAGGAATTTAGACATGCTTTCAAGTTCAACAATTAAAGCCCAACACTGATAGGAATATGTCCATTACAGCTAGTGTGAGGAATGGTATACCTTTATGCCTACATATCATATATGCATGTCAAAAGAATAATTTCACGGTGATATCCCCAAGTACTCACACTTTCAAACAACATAAATAACCTCATTAGGTCTCAATCGAATAAGCACATAGCCTAAACAAGATTTCTAACATCAATCACAGTTCAGATACTCTAACAAGTAAGGATTCACGGATAGGACAAAACTTGATAACAATACCGTATAAAAGAATTAATCGGATGATGATTACCACGATGCACGCCCACACGCCCGTAATTGGGGTTTTTAACAGTTTGCCTAGCATTACCCTTCGCAATCGCGGAAAGCCCCTCGCGATCGTGAAGAACAAAAATCTCCACTAGTAAAATCCTTCTACCTGAATGCGATAACCAAGTCGTGAACGCGATGCCCAGTAACCAACACCTACGAGGACCACAACATGCGATCGCGATGAACAACGTGCGCAATTCCTCAGGCCTCCCCTTCCTTCTTTGCGAACGCGTTCCCTCACTTGCGTTCGTAGTGAACAAACACCCAAAGCTTCGCGATCTCGTATTTCACCTCGCGAACGTGTTAAACAAAAACGACCTGCCAGAAATGACTCTTCGCAATCACGACCCTATCCTCGCGATCGCGGAAGAGGAAACCAGATGACTAGAAATCAGCAACTCCTCCAAGTCTAAAATGAATCCGAACTTGATTCAAATCACAACCGAGGCCCCCGGGACCCTATCCAAATATACCAATAGGTCCTAAAACTTTATACGAACTTAGTAGAAACCTCAAATCACATCAAACAACATTAAAATCACGCTTCGCATCCCAATTTAAGCCTAATGAAACTAATGAACTTCCAACTTCTAAAACCAATGTCGAATTATTGTCACGAATCCACTTTTCCTCCGTGGGATATCGTGATGGTACCTGCTATCTACGACTAGGTAAGCCTAAAATGCATAGAGAATTAGCGAAAATACTACAAAAACTTCAAATAAAACATTCACACTATAATAATATACTCAACAGTACAATAGCCAACATTCTCCCCAAAACCTAGTGGAACGGAGTCATAAGCTCTACAAGAAAGTAATAATAGTCTCGATATACGATACTATTTGAAATAAGATGTAAACATTAGAATGTCTAAAAAAGAAAGGGACTCCGAGGCCTACGGACACCAAGCAGGAATACCTTGAAGTCTCCAAAGGCAGCTACTCAATCAACCTCTAGCATCCGGCACGGGCAGACGTACCTGGATCTACACAAAATGATGTGCAGAAGCGTAGTATGAGTACACTATAATGGTACCCAGTAAGTATCAAGCCTAACCTTGGTAGAGTAGTGACAAGGCCAGATGAAGACACCTACTAGGACATAATAAACAGTATGAAAACATAATAACGATAAATAATAGAAGGCAGAGAAATAGCTGATACGAAACAAGTTAACAACATAAACTAATACTGGAATTTAAGCATAGAAATAACATAAAGGAAGCAATTAAAGAGAATCACCAAAGTTAAATACAGATCCAAACTGATAAGATAAGGAAGAATAAAAGCAACAAGAAGTATTTCCCAATAACTCTTTAAAACATGAGATGAACAAGAATCACGGACGAGATACCACCTCGAAAAACAACAAGAATCACAACCGAGTTACTGCCTCATATACATCAAGAATCACAATCGAGGTACTGCCTCGTACTCACATTTCTCAATTTTAATCACAATCTTTCTTTATATCGTCGTGTGAGCCTTACATTTAAATAGTTTCGGAAATATTTTTCCCGGAATAGCTACACACACTTTAGCCCACCCCTTTATTACGCCATGTGGCTTCAAGTCATTCCCTTACAAGCAACACGCATATAAGTCCCACCTTATGCTGCCACATGCACATTAACCCTTATCCTTATACCGCTGCATGTGCATCAATATCACATCACCACAAGTGCCTATATGTCACAACTTGCCAATTGTCAAAAATATTAATATTTCCACAACAATAGCCCATGGCTCAACGTGATAACGACTTTCACAACTTCAACACCAATAACTCAACAAAGAGAAAGATAATGTGTAACCACGATACTAAATAAGAGTAACTCACTATGGAAGAGATAATATATACCAATGACTTCAAATAAGGATACTCAACAATAAAAGAGATAACATGTAACAATAACTTCAAATAATGATAATCAACAATGAAAGAGATAACATGTAATAATGACTTCAAATAATGATAATCAATAGTGAAAGAGACAACATGTAACAATAACTTCAAATAATGATAAATCAACAATGTAAGAGTCAACATGTAACGATGACTTCAAATAATAGTAATCAACAATGGAAGAGATAACATGTAACAATGAAAGAGGCAACAAGTTCGACTAAAGCATAAGAGCAAAATATCAAGTACGATGTGGAACAAGTGTTAACAAAGTCATTTAAAGCATGTAAGGATCGACCAACACAAGTAAGAGTAGATTGACTATGAGAACTTAGAACATGATATGACAATTTAGTTAAAGCACGGAAAGAGTCTAAGTAACCTAAATCGGTCAAATACCACATATAACCTGTGTACCCACTCGTCACCTTGCGTACACGGCTTTCACATATCACAAATGACACAATCAATCCAAATCCTAAGGGGTCGTTCCCCCACACAAAGTTAGGCAAAATACTTACCTCAACTAGGCCAATTCAACCCTCGAAAATAGTTTTTCCCTTAAAATTCGCCCCCACGCGGCTCAAATCTAACCAAAATCGACTTAATATCATCAAATAATGCAAGGAAAATCAATTACAATAGATAAATCTATGATCTTTATACTTTTCCAAAAAAGTCAACAAAAGTCAACTCGAGGCATGCCCAGTCAAAACCAAGGTCCAATGGTAGATTTCGACTACCCATAACCCTACGAGTTCATATATGTGATTAGTTTCAAAATCTGAGTCCAAATCGACTCCCAAAACTCAAATTCTTGTTTTTTCAAAAACTTGACAAAGTTTCACAAATGTTCACTTTGATTCACATGATTTTGGTGTTAAAACTAAGATATATTGATGGAATATAGTTGGAAATATATTAGAATCACTTACCCAAAGTTTGTAGGTGAAAATTCCCTCGCCAAACCGCCTCCTACCGAGTCTAGGTTCAAAAATGAGAGAAATATGATATGAAATCCAGACTTCTAACATTTTGTTCAATTGCAGATGTCGCAATTGTGACACTGGGTTCGCAATTGCGAAGAAAAGCTCGCAATTATGTCACTGACAACTTAGGGAAATTCTCGCAAATGCGAAAATGGGTTCGCAAATGCGAACCCTGCTTCCCTCAAAGCGACAATGTTGTCGCAAATACGAACCTAGCCCATCCCATGACACCTTCGCAATTGTGACCCAGGCATCGCAATTGCGATACTGTGATCCCCTGCTAAGGTCGTTTGAGACCCTAGTGGTCGTATGCGACACCAGAGGTTGATGCACACCAGATTTTTGGTTTTCAGTCCAAAACACTCTGATGCATGACCGAAAAACATTCGAGGCCTCAGGTCTCCGAACAAAATATCCACATAAGTCTAAAAACATCATACGAACTCACTCGCACGATCAAAACATAAAAATAACATCTAAAACTACGAATTGAACACTACAAAGCTTGAGTTTCAAAGCAAATTTCAAGAACTTCTAGAATTGCTACTAGGTGTCCGAATCCTATACTCCAAATGATTCAAATTTTACGGGCAAGTTCTAAATAGCATTACTGACCTATTCCGAATTCTAAAATTAAATTTCGAACTCGATAGCTAAAGTCAACCTACGGTCAAACTTTTCAACTTCAAATTGCCGAATTTCGACAAAACAATACAAATCAATCTACGGACTTCCGAATTCAAATTCCGGGCATACGCCCAATTCCAAAATCACGATACAAAGCTATCGGAGCCATCAAAACACCATTCCCGGTCGTTTTCACAAAATTCAAAGTTTGGTCAACATTTCTAACTTAAGCTTCTTAGTCATGAATCAAAGGGTCCAATAATCTTCCCGAAATGAAACTAATCAACCCCGTAAGTCATAAAACCATAAACACACATGTGTGAAACATAAAAAAAAGGTAACGAGGCACAAATACACAAAACCATCGTCCGGTTCGCTACAATTATACCAAACCAACTCTGATTGACCTCAAATTTTACACACAAGTCATAAATGACACAACGGATCTACTTCAGTTCCCGAAACTAAAATCCGAACCCGATATCAACAAAGTCAACTCTCGGTCAAACCTCTCAACCTTCCAGACCTTCAACTTTCACCAAATAAACATCCAGGCATACGCCTAAGTCCAAAATCACCATACGAAGCTATTGGAACCATCAAAACTTCATTTCTGGGTCCGATACAAAAAAGTCAAACTACGGTCAACTCTTTCAACTTAAGCTTCCAACCTTGAGACTAAATGTCCCAATCCACTCCAAAACTTCCCCATAAGCAATCCAACCACCTCAGAAAGTCATATAACCACAAATGAACATAGAAGAAGCGACAAATAGGGAGGCATGACTACAATACACAAAATGACTGGTTGTGGGAAGGATCTACCGGCACCTGTCTATAAAACCTTAGCATCCTCTGACTCTTACCCTACTGAACTCCGGAGGCTTAAGCCTCCCAAATCTATCTAGTCTCTTCTACTCCTCGTCACTCATAGGTCGGATGACCTCGGCCCGAGCAGCAGCAATGGGCTGGCCAGGTAATACCCCCGGTGTCTGGAGTCCCTGAGCTATCTACTCTAAAATATGGGCGGCGAGAGTCGGGGCACCTCCCCCGGCCTGTGAAGTGGCAGGTGCAGTTGGAACAGAAACCGCCTGAGCCAGGCTCGTGCACACAGTCAAAATCTGGTTTAAGGCCTCTTGAAGGCATGTGATCACAATGGGCATAGCTGGTGCCTTAGTTGGTTCCCAGCTCAATAACATCTGGTATCTGCTCCTAAGCTGGAGCAACTGGTGGCTCCATAAGTGCTGCCCTAGCTATAGTACGAGCTGCACCTTGGCCTCTACTGTAGCCCCGGCCTCGGCCCTAGCTGGTCGTACTGGTGGTCATCTGCCTGATCCAGTTGTACGCGTTTTCACCACCTGTGAGAGAATATAAGAGTAGAAGTTCATATTCCAAAATTACAAATCCGCACGACAAGAATGCAAGAAGGTAAAGTTTCCTAACAGTCTGGTAGCCTCTTGAAGATAAGTACAGTGCTCTAATACCAACTTGTCACGACCAAAAATCTCGACATGTCATGATGGCACCTAACACACTTGCTAGGCAATCTGACAATCACATAACAACTAAACATTTGAATAAAATGTGTTTTAATAAAGACAACAACTGAAATCTCATGAAAATTTGATACAATAATTGAAATACTACTACAACCACCCCAAGAATCTGGTGTCAACGAGCACATGAGCACTACTAAATATCAACATAAACCAAAACTCTAGTACAACTGTTTGAGTAATAGAATAGTATTGAAGAAAATAAAAGGAAAGAGATTCAAGGTTTGTGGACGTCATGGTAGCTGCCTTTAAGTCTCTCAAGTACGTACTAGCACAGATCTAGTAATCACCATATCCAAATGTACCAGGATCTGTACACTAAGTGCAAAGTGTAGTATAGTACAACTGACCCCATGTACCCAATAAGTAACACAACTAACCTTGGGTTGAAAGAAGTGATAAGCTCAGAAGAAAACAGTCGGAGTCCAATATAATGACAACACATGTTTAATAATGATGGCAGAAACAATAAACAATTCAGAGAAATTATCATAATCAGCTCGTTCATATTATAGGAATTTAGACATGCTTTCAAGTTCAAAAATTAAAGTCCAACACTGATAGGAATATGCCAATTACAGCTAGCGTGAGTAATGGTACATCTCTATGCTTACATATCAGATATGCATGTCAAATGAATAATTTCACAACGATATCCCCAAGTACTCACACTTTTAGAAAATGCTCAAACTGTCTGACAATTGCCCACACAACTCACACACAATCACTCAGCATTGTACGAGTGCCTGGCATCAATGCCCCTTACCAGAGCACGTGTATATATATCATGGTGCCTACGCTCACTGCTGGTATGTCAGACTCCCAAAGGGCGGATCCTTCCCAAGCGCTAGTATAAAGCCTATAAGGCCTGCTGCGGCATGCAGCCCGATCCAAATAATAATCATAAAGCCAATATGGCCTGCTGCGGCGTGTATCCTGGTCCATAATAACACCCACAACTCGGCTCTCAGGCCTACCTCAGCCATCAATCTCTCAAGTATCAAGGGCTCACAAATCTCATACCACTCAGCCCAAACAATAATAACATGTGATGCAACGGTGCATGATAGGAGAGACTGAGATATGATATGCAATTTAAGAATCATGATTGAGTATATAATTACGTTAAAGCACATAACTCAAAACAACAAAAATAACCTCATTAGGTCTCAACCGTATAAGCACATAGCCTAAACGTGATTTCTAACGTCAATCACAGTTCACTTACTCTAATAGGTAAGGATTTAACAGATAGGACAAGACTTGATAACAACAAAGTACAAATAATCAACCGGATCATGATTACCATGGCGCACGCCAACACGCCCGTAACTAGCATGTATGTCACCCCAAAACAACATAAATAATAGGTTTTGCAGGGATGAATACCCTCAATTCCAAGTTTAGAAATGTTACTTACCTCAAAGCGCACAACTCGATGCTTCAACAAACCCTTGCCTCGCAAATCAGCCTCCGAACGAATCGAGTCTAGCCACAAACAACTTAATATAATCAATACAATCAAAAACTAAAACCCAAAAGGTCAACCCAGAACCATACGTCGGAACTCAAAAAAATCACAAATTTTCGGACACCCATTCGATTACGAGTCCAACCATACCAAAATCATCCAATTCTGACCTCAAATCGACCTTCAAGCCTCCATTTTTTTCATTTTTTGAAAAGTTTCTACAAAATTTACCATTTTCCTACTCCAAATCACCAAATAAACGACATAAACAAGGATGGAATCATGATTAATGAACAAATTCGAGTAAAAACACTTACCCCGATCAAAGACGTGAAAATTCCTGCCAAAATCTTCCAAAACCGAGCTCTACAACTCAAAATGTGATATAATAACTCTAACCCTCGATTTGGGTTTTTAAAAGTCTGTCAGGCATTACCCTTCGCGATCACGGAAAGTCCGTCGCGATCGCGAAGAACAAAAATCTCCAGTAGTAATTCCTTCTACGTGAACGTGATAACCAAGTAGCGAACACTATGGCCAGTAACCAATACCTATGCGTTCGCGGACCACAGCACGCGATGCGATGAACAAGTCGTGCAATTCTATCATGACCCAAAATCCAACTAGTCGTAATGGCGCCTAACCCAACCCGCTAGGTTAGCCAATTAACAACACTCCCATTTCAAATGAGATTTACTGAGAAAATAAATGATGAAATGACTGAACTTTTACACAACTTCCCCAAGGACCGGTAGTAGAAATCATGAGCTTCTAAGATTTAGAGTTTAAAAAGCTGGTATGAAATAAATACATCATCTACTTGAAATATACATGAACAGATTAATAATTCTACAGCTACCAAGAACAAGAGGCAGCTATGACCAAACGCAGGTACATCCTCAATGCCAGAAACCGCCATACACAGCAACATCCGCATCCAAAATCTGCACGCAAGGTGCATAAGTATAGTATGAGTACAACCGACCCCATGTAATCAATCAGTAACAAACCTAACCTTAGGTTGAAAGTAATGACGAGCTTGGACAACGTTCAGAGTATAACACCAACAACCAACAACAACCCATTGCAATATAATAAAGGTAGTACAAGAAGTAACTCGAATATATGATGCTCAGCCTGCTCACAGTTACAGAAAATAGGCATGATTTTCAAGTATAATGGTAAAACCAAAAAATTTCAAAAACCTTCAAAAACAGATAAGATGTTTCAATCTCAGATAGCGTGAGGAAAGTATATCTCTATTCCTACATGTCAATGTGCATGTGAAGTCATAAATGTCCCCAAACCGTGTAGCATGAGAAAATACATATCTATGCATGTATGTCAAGTTTGCATGTCAAATGCAATGCATCACAGTGATGAACTCATGTCTCACACTCTCAGAGTACTCAATATCACTGCTTCGCACTCCCACTCATCACACTCAATCACTCAGCACACTTAGTCACTCAGCACGGTACAGTACCTGCTGCGACGCGCAACCCGATTCCATCTTGAATCAATAAATACTGCGCTCAGTGCTGGTATGTCACACGCCGGAAGGGCGGATCATGCCCAAGCGCTAATAAAAATCTGCTACGGCGTTTAACCCGATCTCATCATGAATCAACAATACTTGTTGTGGCATGCATACTGACCCCATCATGAATCAATAGTACCTGTTGTGGCGTGCATCCGATCCCATCATGAATATATAATACCTGCTGCGGCGTGCAGCCTGATCCCATCAATATCACTCACAATCAGGCCCTCGACCTCAACTCAGTCATCAATCTCTCCAGTCTCTCGGGCTCACAAATCTCATTCCAATCAGCCCAAATAATGGTACATGATGTAATAATATATGATAACACAGACTGGGATATGATGTGCAAATGAATGAATATGACTGAGTATGTAATTGTAATTTAAACAAATAACTTAACAACAAAAATAACCTCAGTGGGTCATAACAGAATAAGCATAAATCCTAAACATGGTTTCCAACATGGATCACAGTTCAATTACTCTAGCATATAGAAATTTCATGCATACAAATAAGATTAGGTAACTACACAGTACCACACAGTCAACCGAGTAATAAATCACACGGTGCACGCCCACACGCCCGTCACCTAGCATGTGCGTCACCTCAACACCAAACACATAACACGTATATTCAGAGGTTCATACCCTCGGCACAAAGTTTAAAAGTGCTACTTACCTCGAACAAGCCAAATCCAATATTAAGCTAGCCAAACACTACTCTAGAAACGCCATTCTAGGCGTACCGACCTTCGAACGGCTCAAAACTATCCAAAAGCATCTCAAGAACATCAAGTACTGCTAAAGGAAGCAAACCCAATCGATAAACGTCGAATCTTTAATCAAAAGCCCAAAGTCAACCAAAATGTCAAACACGTGCTCGCACCTCGGAACCCGACAAAATTTATAAAATCCGAAAACCCATTCAATTACAAGTCAAACCATACTAGTTTCACTCAAATCGGACTCTGAATCGATGTTCAAAATTCAAAAATTCACTTTATAAAATTTTAGATGAAAACTCTGAATTTTTTTCTTTAAAAATCATAATTCAAATGACAAAATCGAAGATTGATTCGCGAAATATAATCAAAACGGAGTATAGAACACTTACCCCAATTCATTTGGTCAAAATCGCCTAAAAATCGTCCAAATCTGAGCTCCCCAACTCAAAATATATGTTAAAATGAGCAAAACCCTCGATTTATCATCAAAGTCAACTCCCGGTCAAACTTATGAACATTCCGAAACCTTCTAGAAATATCCAAATGCACATCCGGGCATATGCCCAAGTTCAAAATCACCATCCTGACCTAATAGAACCATTAAAACTCTTATATGAGGTCAAATACTAAAAAGTAAAACGTGGTCAACTCTTCCAACTTAAAGCTTAGTAGGTGAGAATCATTCTTCAAAATCAATTCCAAATCACCTAAAAACCAAAACCGATGATTCTCACAAGTCATAATGCATCACATGAAGCTACTCAAGACTTCAAATAGCTGATCGGAATGCAATGCTCAAAACGACCGGTCGGGTCGTTACATTCTCCCCCACTTAAACATACGTTCATCCTCGAACATGCCCATAGTCGTTCCAAAGCCATCAAATTGCCGTGTAACCGTACCATGCACATACCTGAGAGTGGTCCCACGACACCCCAATCCATGGAAACATGACAATACAACATAATTGAAGATCATTGCTTTAACCTGAGTCTGTAAGCCTTAGAACCCAATTTCCAATACCCGAAATTCCTTACAAGACCCGAATCTCGCATCTACACATTGTATAAGTCTAAACAAGCTGTATCAAACCATAATCATAACCCAAGATGTAATCACATGATATACCACACAACTCACATACTCGTAGCAATAATTCCCGATCACAGTAGCGGCTCAAAACAAACCCGATATCGGTAGTAAACCTCATTCAAAACATTCGTACACTACCCATGAAGAAAGAAACATGCAAAAACTCATAATAACTCATTAGATCAACAAGTCATGGAGCTCTCTCCCTCGTCTGACAAGAACCAAAGCCCAATCCTAAGCTGACTTCTGATATTATTCTTCCAATCATACCGTAATCAAATCCGATAGTATCTATTCTAGGTCCAGTGACCTTATCTCATCAAACACAACTATTTTATTGTCATGCCACACCAATACAACCTAAAGCCACAATCGTGCAATGTGTGCACCAAAAAGTAGCAATTCATATGTACTCAAACATGGAAAATGACTCAAATGAGAGAACCGTCCCGCAAGCTCAACAACCACAAACACAATGTTACGAATCCATCACACATAGTAGAACCGAAACACATGAATCTAACTCAAAAGATCTTATCTCAACAAAACTTTGTTACAACGCGTGACCCCATCCAAACATCGATTTTATGAAATACCTCAAGCCACAATGCTCAAAATCAACAACCAGATGAAATTCGACATCAAGTACACGAAGTGCATGACCATAACCATGGAGAAGCAAATAACACAATATACCACAACCCGGAAAGAACATAACCAAGGCTCAATCAACCATTCAACACCCCAATAACCATTTTGCTCGAATTCTGCTACAAGGCCCAAACAGAACTACATCGCGTGTGCATATAACCAACAAGTCACAGCCCCTCATAGCATAGAAGAGGAACACATAGAACATATCAGAACATGAACAAGCTCAACTCTAACCAAATGAATCACCCCTCAACGCTAACTGTGTGGAGTCATCAAATCCGGCCAAGTGTAAAATACACATCCTCTTTGGTCCTACCAATGGGCCCCAAATCAACTCCGGTCATCCCCAAATGGATAAATAGCCCTCCAACAAGGCACAAGGATAAACTATAACACGGACCATCATCTGGCTAGTTTGGCCACATCTTCACTGTCCGCAATCACGAAACAATCTGCTTTTGAGAACTCCCAGTCTCCATATCCATAGAACAGACGAATCACCACATCTGATCCCAACTCCACCGCCCGAATGTCTAACACATCTCTCAAAAATGATCATCCCACAAGGAATACTTCTATAATTCTTCCGTTGCACATAGCAAAATCTGAACATCAACTGTCACAACCCAATTTGTCCTATAGGACGTGATGGCGCCCAACGTTACCTCTAGGCAAGCCAACAGCGAACCAACTCTATGATCTTTTTAGGAATTTGAAATAGTTGATTGTTAATAATTCCGAAATCAAGAAGTGAAAAAAAATTAGTAAAATGAGAAAGCAAACAATTTTAAAAGCTCCCACGATAAAGTAATTACTAAAAAATCAACAAGTATGTACTAGCATAAATCTCCAAGACCTGGTGTCACAAGTGTATGAGCTACTAGTAGAATATACAAAAGCATACTACACCATTGTATGAAATGAAATAGACAAAAAATAAGAAACAAAAGAAAGACTTCAGCTGCTACAGAACGGGCTCGGAAGGCAGCTCACCGCAAAGTCTCGTGGAATCAAGGATGCGCGCTGGACTGATATCCAGATGCACCTGCCTCAGATCCTGCACATTTAGTGCAGAAGTGTAGCATGAGTACATAAACAACATGTACCCAGTAAGTATCCAGTCTAACCTCGAAGAAGTAGTGACGAGGGGTCGACTCCGACACTTATTATGGGCTAACAATAAAATAATGGAAATTCTAAATAAACATGGGCTATGTAAATCAAATTGTAAACTCAATAAACAAGAAACAAATAAACCATTCTTTACTGATAATAATTTCCAAGTAAATTTCCATCATTTAACAAGTTAACCTCTCAATCCAATGAACAATATCAATT
This sequence comes from Nicotiana attenuata, assembly GCF_001879085.1. Classification (NCBI taxonomy): domain Eukaryota; kingdom Viridiplantae; phylum Streptophyta; class Magnoliopsida; order Solanales; family Solanaceae; genus Nicotiana; species Nicotiana attenuata. The sequence goes on from NC_031990.1 coordinate 73,376,939, forward strand.
AAAATTGGGCTCCAATTATTATTACGCACAAATTATGCCGAGGTCGTATGGCCCAATCCAAAATACAAATAGATAAACTGTGCACTGCCGAGGGTCGAACGAGATGAACCATAGATTCATCTATTCTACTGCCGAGGCGTTCGGCCCGCTCCAGAAGAAGAGAAAATACTTTATGTAATCCAATTTAAAGATTATTAAGAGGCTAATATTCAAAGAATCACTAATTTCCATTAAAGGTCAAGTAACCCGTCCAAAACTCAAATAAATGAAATTCGACTTTTTACCATTCCTTTTTATCAAGTTCCAATATGATTTAAGCACTTAAATTAACAAGTAGGGAGCAACATCGCAAGATAACATGATTTTGGGTCCTAAACTACCCGGACATAAACATAATTAGTAGCTATGCACGGACTCTCGTCACCTCGTGCGTACGTAGCCCCCACAAATAGGAGCACATATTAATTCAATTTGCCTATGGGGTTAATTCCCTCTTACAAGGTTAGAGAAGAGACTTACCTCATCTCAAAGCTTACTTTTCGGTCCACAATTGTGCTTTAAACCGTCAACTCGGTGCCAAACTACTCGAAACTAGTGAAATGTTATATAAAATAATCAATATATGTTCAAAAGTTCATATTCTAACTATTAGAGTGATTACTCAACCCCATTTGAGGAATTCCTAAAATTCACCCCGGGCCCACGTGCCCGGATTCTAGAAATTTTCGAAGATGAATGTTACCCATAGCCTCACGAACTTAAATATATAACTTTCACCCCATTCCATAATCATTTTCGTGGTTAAATCCCATTTTTTTTAATCAAAATCTAGGTTTTCCATCTAAACCCATAAATTTCACAAATTTACATGTTAAAATCTACCCATAATATATGTATTAAACTTACATTGGTTAGGAATTACTTACCTCCAATAGCTAGGTTGAAATCCCCCTCTTTAGAGCTCCGAAATCGCCCAAGGGTGTAATAAATGAACCTAAAAATGGATAAGTCCCGTTTTAAAAACACATTGCTTAGCTGCCCCTCCTTCGCGAACGCGAACAGGTCCTCACGTTCGCGAAAGAAAAGCTCCCTCAGCCCAGAAAATGCCCCTCGTGAACGCAACAGGGGACTCGCGAACGCAGAGGCTTACCTGGAGCCAAGTCAATACGGAAATCGATATCACGATCTGGTGGCATGCCTGGAAGATCAGAAGGAAACACATCAGAGAACTCCCGGACTACGGGCACTACATTAATCGGTCGAGTCTCTGCAGTAGTAGAAATGAGATGATTCGACTAGATGTACTGACAGACGAACCCTTCCACTCCAATCTAGGCAACTCTGGCATCGCCAAAGTAATAGTCTTGGCATGACAATCAAGGATGACGTGATATGGAGATAACCATTCCATGACCAGGATGACCTCAAAGTCGGTCATATCAAGCAATAGAAGATCCGCTCTAGTCTCGTAACCACAAAATGTGGCAACACATGAACGATAAATCCGATCCACAACAACAGAATCGCCCAGAAGAGTGGACACATAAACAAGAGTGCCCAAGGACTCACGAGGAACATCCAGGAAATGAGAAAATAGAGATGACACATATAAATAGGTAGACCTTGGATCAAATAATACCGAAGCATCCCTACCGCATACAGAAATAATACTTGTGATCACGGCATCTGAGGCCCTGCATCTAGTCTAGATGGAAAAGCATAAAACCTAGCTGGAGCATCGACTGGCTGGCCTCCACCTGACTAACCTATAATTGACTGGCCTCTATCTCTAGGACGGCCCCTACCCGCCTTTCCTCCGGCTCTTGGCGGCCGGATGGTTGGTGCTGTAATCATGGGTTGCTGACCCTGCTACACTGCCTTGCCTCAAAGCCTGGGGCATAACCTCTGCACATGACTGAGATTGCCGCACTCGAAACAACCTCTCGGTACGGTGGACTGCTGACCTGAAGTCTAACCGTGATGGCTTGAATACCCACTGGAAGAACCCTGGATAGCTGGTGGGAGGTAAGAACTCTCTGGCATGGCGCTGAAATAGGGTCGCACTGGAGCATCCCGAAAAAGTGGCGGGGCTGGATATTTACGCCGGCTAGGCTGACCTCTCCCAAACTGACCCTTGACCCTAGATGGGGCACCACTGAACCCTTCAAAATAACGGAACCACTTGTCCCGCGGTATTTTCTCTCGGCCCCGCTGACGATAGCCCTTAATCCTCCAAGCTATCTCTACAACTAGTTGGTAAAAAGTCCCCATCTAAACCTCTCGGGCCATAGTGGCCTGAATACCGGAGTGCAACCCCGCAACAAACCTCCGCACTCTCTCAGCCTCAGTAGGAAGTATCATAAGTGCACGGCAAGACAACTCAGAGAACCTCGCCTTATAATCGGACAATGACATCTGACCCTGGTGGAGCTGCTCAAACTGAAACCGCAACTCTTCCCTCTGAAAAGGTGGAATATACCTGTCCAGAAAGGTACGTGTGAACTGGTCCCAGGTCAAGGGAGGAGAACCTGTTGGTCTGCCAAGAAGATAAGGTTGTCACCATCTATGGGCCCTGCCCTCCAACTGGAAAATAGTAAAAACCACCCCGTGAGTCTCTAATATCCTTATGTTGTACACTTTGTCCCTGCACCGATCAATGAAGTCCAGGGGATCCTCATGTCGCTCACCTCTGAAGACAAGAGGGTGCAGCCTAGTCCATCTGTCGAATAGCTTTTGCGACTCACCGGCCGCAGCTCGTCTGGGCTCAGGCATGGCTACTGCCACTGGCTGGGCTCCCACGGGTAGTGCGCCCGGGGTCGGATACATGGCAGCTGCATGCTAGGAGCCTGATCTATAGGGGTCTGTGCTCCCCCTCTAGCCTGAGATATGGTTGGGTCGGCTGGAAATAAACTATCCTGGGTCATAGTATCCATGAACCGTAGCATACGGCCCATGACTTCCTGAAAGCCAGGTGCCGACATGAAATCTACCGAGGTTGGCTCTACTAAGGGCACCTCGCCCTACTCCTTAATAATGGGATCCTCGACTGGATCCGCTCATGGCATAGCTGGAGCAGCTCTGGGACGTCCTCGTCCTTACCTTGGGCCGGTGCCCTCCCCCCGCCTCTGCCTCGACCTCTAGCAATAGGGGGAGCAGCTCATCCCGGATCTCGAACATCCGCTGTGCGGGTTCTCACCATCTTTGAGAGAATAAGAGAAAGATACTTAGTATAACATCAACTTCACGATAGGAGATGAAGAAAGAGTAGTTTCCTAACACCCTATAGCCTCTCGAAGATAAGTACGGATGTCTCCGCACTGATCCGCAAGACTCTACTAGGTCTGCTCAAAACTTGTGAGACCTAAGTTAACGTAGTGCTCTGATACCCTGTTGTAACGATCCAATTTCTCCTATAGCCGTGATGGCGCCTAACGTTACCGCTAGGCAAGTCAACAATGAACAAACTCTGTGATCTTTTTTTTAGGAATTTGAAATAGTTGATTTTTAATTATTCCGAAATCAAGAAGTGAAAAAACATTAGTAAAATGAGAAAGCAAACAATTTTAAAAGCAATGGGATGAAGTAATTACTCAAAAATCAACAAGTGTCTACTAGCATAAATCCCCAAGACCTGGTGTCACAAGTGTATGAGCTACTAGTAGAATATACAAAAAAATACTACATTGTTGTCTGAAGTGATATAGACAGAGAATAAAAGAAAAAGAAAGACTTCGGTTACTGCAGAACGGGCTCGGAAGTCAGCTAACCACAAAGTCTTGTGGAATCAAAGACTCGCACCGGACTGATATCTAGATGCACCTGCCTCAGATCCTGCACATTTAGTGCAGAAGTGTAGCGTCAGTACATAAACAACATGTACCCAGTAAGTATCCAGTTTAACCTCGAAGAAGTAGTGACGAGGGGTCGACTCCGACACTTACTATGGACTAACAATAAAGTAATGGAAATTCTAAATAAACATGGGCTATATAAATGAAACTGTAAACTCAATAACAAGAAACAAATAAACCGTTCTTTATAGAATATATTCCAAGTAAGTTTCCATCATTTAACAATTTAACCTCTCAATCTAATGAAACAATATCAATTAAAATTGGGCTCCAAGTATTATTACGCACAAATTATGCCGAGGTCATATAGCTCGATCCAAAATACAAATATATAAATTGTGCACTGCTGAGGGTCGAACGACACGAACCAAATGCATCTATTCTACTGCTGAGGCATTCGGCCCGCTCCACAAGAAGAGAAAATACTTTATGTTATCCGATTTAAAGATTATTAAGAGACTGATATTCAAAGAATCACTAATTTCAATTAACGGTCAAGTAACCCATCCAAAACTCAAATAAATGAAATTCGACCTTTTACCATTCCTTTATCAAGTTTCAATATGATTTAAGCACTTAAATTGATAAGTAGGGAGAAAACATCACAAGTATAACATGATTTTGGGTCCTAAACTACCCGGTCATAAGCATAATTAGTAGCTATGCACGGACTCCCGTCACCTCGTGCGTACGTAGCCCCCACAAATAGAAGCACATATTAATTCAATTTGCATATGGGGTTAATTTCCTCTTACAAGTTTTAGAAAAGAGACTTACCTCGTCTCAAAGCTTACTTTTCGATGCACAATTGTGCTTTAAACCCTCAACTCGATGCCAAACGACTCGAAACTAGTGAAATGTTATATAAAATAATCAATATATGTTCAAAAGTTCATATTCTAACTATTAGAGTGATTACTCAACCCCATTTGAAAAATTCCTATAATTCACCCACGAGCCCACGTGCTCGGATTCTGGAAATTTTCGATGATAAATGTTACCCATAGCCTCACGAACTCAACTATATAATTTTCACCCCATTCCATAATCATTTCCATGCCCAATTTTATCAAAACCTAGGTTTTTCATCTAAACCCATAAATTTCACAAATTTACATGTTAAAATCTACCCATAATCTATGTATTAAACTTACGTTGGGTAGGAATTACTTACCTCCAATAGCTAGGTTGAAATCCCCCTCTTTAGAGCTCCAAAATCGCCCAAGGGTGTAATAAATAAACCCAAAAATGGCTAAGTTCGTTTTAAAAACACATTGCCCAGCTGCCCCTCCTCCGCGAACGCGGACAGGGCCTCGCGTTCGTGAAGGCAAAGCTCTCTCAGCCCAGCAAATGCCCTTCGCGAACGCGGAGGCTTACCCTACGAGAATGAGAGGGCTCCTTTGTGAACGCGATAGGTAATGGACACTGCCCCTACCCCCCCCCCCTCCCCCCTCCCAGGCCCCTTCCTTCTACGCGAACGCGAGAGGGATTTCGCGAACTCGAAGGGAAAATTGCCCCACTGCCCAAATCCTTCTTCGCGAACGCGAAGAAGGAAACCAGAATTGGAATCTGGTTTCTTTAACTTGGCTCCCATTGGTCTGAAACACACCCGAGCCCCTCGAGACCTGTCCAACTACACCAACAAGTCTATAAACATAATACGGACCTGTTCGAACTCTCAAAACATGTAAAACAATAATAAAACAAAGAATCACACCCTAAAACCAAATTGAATCATGTTACGAACTTCAAGTTTCCAAATCGCTTCGAACGCGTCGAATCATACTTAGACTACTCGGAATAACACTAAATTTTGCGTGCAAGTCTTAAATCACCATACGGAACTATTCCCGATCTCGGAATCCCAATTGGACGTCGATAACACTGAAACCAACTCAAACCAAATTTAAAGAACTTTAAAACCTTCAATGAGCCAATTTTCACTATTACGCGTCGAACGCTCCCGGGTCATCCAAAACCCGATCCGAACATACACCCAAGTCTGAAATTATCATACAAACCTATTAGAACCGTCAAATTCCAATTCTGAGATTGTTTACTCAAAACGTTGACCAAAGTCAAACTTGGCCCTTTTAGCCAACCTTAAGGAACCAAGTGTTCCGATTTCTACCCGAACCCTTCCAAATCCCGAACTAACCATCCCCGCAATTTATAAAACAGTAAAATCACGTATGGGGAGTCTTATTTGGGGAAACAAGGTTCTAGAAAGCAAAACGATCGGTCGGGTCGTTACATCAGCAGTCAATCAACCAGGCGAGTACCGCAATACTAATGAAGCATCAGTAAGTCAAAACACAGTGCCATTCTGAAATGCGCACGCTTTTCAAACAATACCAAGTAGGAATAACATTCATCTAAACCTCTGAAACCGTCTATATTGTTCAAGATTCATGACCTTCCCTCAAAACAGAACCTTGACCTTGCACATGCAATTCTCAATCCCACACAACACACCGCATCTATCATGCCATCATATGAAAAGCACGAGAATCTCATAATTAACTCTGTGTCACTTGCAGAATACATACCCGATCAGTCAGAAACCTTCTATTTGATCCCATCCAGGATAAAATCATAATACGCAACATGCTCTTCACGCCGGTAGGAAATATCCATCTCAAACAGTGGTAGAAACAATTGAAAACTCTTCGAAACCCATTTACACATAACCAAGCCATCAGAACTGAATCTCTCTAATTTAACCAAGCTAGGAAGGTCGCAAAACACAAGAGTATTGCCACAATGCCTATAGAGACTCACCACATCATAAGTACCCAAAGAACTGATCATACCCATTACCGTGTTGCTCCAACCTACTACCAAGATGTCATATTTCTCCGAGTTCCTTTCTAATTACCCTCAAGTTGATACTTCTCCTTGCCAGAACACCATGATATTTACCAAAGCTCACAACAAGAGATCCTAGCATAAAACTACAGTTACCTAAGACCCATAAGCCGATGTATTCCCCCTTAAGCACCCTAAAAGTACCGCAACCGAGACACTCACTCTGAAGAGACCTTTTGTGAATCTAAAGTCTTTTCCTTCAACTTCCTGATACTGAAATGTATAATCCATAATGATATAGAAATATCACGATTCTCGACACCATCCAATGTAAATATCAAATTCTAGCCATATACAAATCCAAACAAAATTCTCAATTGCCACATATAAATCTTGAATCCATTAGAACCCTCTCGAGAGTCATACACTCTGCTCAAATCAAAATTGCACCACCCAAGAGGGCCGAACGACTTGTGCCTCATTAGCACAACACCCAGTAACCACACCTTAACACAACCGAGTAGATTCCTACTCCGTGCGCACTACATCCGTCACGAATAACAACTCAAATCATTCCATGATTTCTATATACCCATAAAGTGTAATTTAACCCATATCCAGAAATTCCCTTACTCGAGGTCATCCTCGATCTCAATCTCTGCAAGTCATAACTGATTCATAAATATGCCTCAAACCGAAACCATTACAAAACATAACCATGCAATCAAATAGTTGATAGCAGACTCCCTCACTTGGCTCAATGCCATAGAACAAAATATTCGATAACTCACGATACCCATACTTATTACTGCCATAATACCGCACTGAATTTCAACTAAATCTTTCATAAGCTCATGTAACACAAACCATATAATATCTCAAATCATCTACTAAGCTCTCATTCATCTTCGCGATGATCGATGTCAACTTTCTAAACCAATCCAAACTCAAATCGCAACATCTATAATCAGTGGTAGAAATTAAAGCCTACACACAACATCATAAGGATCACACATCCGTAGATTACCCCGCAGGTGATAACCTACCTGCTTAGTCTCAAACTGGCATCTCTCTATACCCTTTCGTAGCCACAACTACTATGCAATCACTTAATCTTCCTACGTCTGAACTCGTCAACATGACGTGAAAATCTACTTTGTTCCACAAATGAAATAACACGAAAGAATCTCTCAAAAACCTTCATGACTCCAAACTGTATGACACATCCACAGAAATCGAGCATCCAATAGTCCTTAACACATATCGAGCAAACTCTTCCCATCACATTCAAACCATCTGAACACATCCCGCAGTCACATCTTACTTATCATATAGCCATCAAATCGCTCACCGAGCCACCAGTCTCACTCTTAGGGACACCACTGGACATAGAAGTCCAAAAGAATATGCTCACATAACTGAAACTACGGAGCCTAAGCTGCGATACAAACCGGGCCTCAAGTCCTCGAAGCTCATCACCAAAACACAGAAAACATACCTAGCACTTCACCCATGGAATATACACGCCGTCGATGTACAGTTGATACAGAGCGCTCACATACGCATACGAGTGAGTAGAGGAATTCAAAAAGATACGATTCAAGCTGAATCAATGTCGCACGATAAGGGAAGAAAGATGGAAAATTCATCCTAAATGCCCTGTAGCCTCTCGAGTCATCATATCGATCTGCAAGACTCTACTAGATACTTGCTCATGACTCGTACAACCTATGAACCTAGAGCTCTGATACCAACTTGTCACGACCCAAAATCCAACTAATCGTGATGGCACCTAACCCAACGCTCTAGGTAAGCCAATTAACAACAATCCCATTTCAAATGAGATTTACTGAAAAATAAATGATGAAATGATTGAACTTTTACACAACTACCCCAAGGAATAGTAGTAAAAATCATGAGCTTCTAAGATTTAGAGTTTACAAAGCTGGTATGAAATAAATACATGATCTGTTTGAAATATACATGAATAGATTAATAATTCTAAAGCTACCAAGATCAAGAGGCAGCTATGACCGAAACGCAGGTACATCTTCAATGCCAGCTCCCGCCATACACAGCAACATCAACATCCAAAATCTGCACGCAAGGTGCAGAAGTGTAGTATGAGTACAACCGACCCCGTGTATTCAATAAGTAACAAACCTAGCCTTAGGTTAAAAGTAGTGACGAGCTTGGACAACGGTTAGAGTCCAACACCAATAGCCAACAACAACTCGTAGCAATATAATAAAAGTAGTTCAAGAAACAACTCAAAGATATGATGCCCAACTCGTTCACAATTACGGAAAATAGGCATGCTTTTCAAGTATAACAGTAAAACCCAAATCTTTCGCCGAAATCACAAAAATATGAGTAAGTTAGAAATCGGTGATTTTTCCTAAAAACATTCAACAACCGATAAGATGTTTCAATCTCGGATAGCTTGAGGAGAGAACATCTCTGTGCATACATGTCAATGTGCACGTGAAGTCATAAATGTCACAAAACCGTTTAGTATGAGAAAATGCATCTTTATGCCTATATGTCAAGTATGCATGTCAAATGCAATGCATTACAATGATGAACTCATGTACTCACACTATCAGAGTACTCAATATCACTGTCTCACACTCCCACTCTCATGCTCAATCACACACCACACTCACTCACTCAGCATTGTATGGTACCTGCTGCGGCGTGCAGCCCGATCCCATCATGAATCAATAAATACTACCTTTAATGCTGGTATGTCAGACTCCGGAGAGGCGGATCCTGCCCAAGCGCTAATAAAAACCTTTTGCGGCACGCAGTGCGATCCCATCATAAATCAACAATATATGTTGCAGCGTACACCCCGATCCCATCATGAATCAATAGTACCTGATGTGGCGTGCATCCCAATCCCATCATGAATTAATAATACCTGCTACGGCGTGCAACCTGTTACCATCAATATCACTCACAATCAGGCCCTCTGCCTCAACTCAGTCATCAATCCTTCCAGTCTCTCGGGCTCAAAATCTCATGCCAATCAGCCCAAACAATGGTACATGATGTAACAATAAATGATAACAGAGAGTGGGATATGATATGCAAATAAATAAATATGACTGAGTATGTAATTGTAATTTAAGCAAATAACTCAACGGCAAAAATGACCTCAGTAGGTCCCAACAGAATAAGCATATAGCCTAAACATGGTTTCCAACATGGATCACAACTTAATTACTCTAGAATATAGAAATTTCATGGATACAAATAAGATTAGGTAACTACACAGTACCACAGAGTCAACCGAGTCATAATTCACACGGTGCACGCCCACACACCTGTCACCTAGCATGTGCATCACCTCAACACCAAACACATAACACGTATATTCATGGGTTCATACCCTCAGCACCAAGTTTAGAAGTGCTACTTATCTCGAACAAGTCGATTCCAATACCGAGCTAGCCAAACAATACTTTAAAAATAACATCCCGCGCGCACTGACCTCCGAACGGCTCGAAACTAGCCAAAAGAAACTCAAGAACAAATAATAATGCCAAAGGAAACAAACTCAATCGATAAAGGTTGAATTTTTAATCAAAAGCCCAAAGTCAACCTAAAAGTCAAACATGGTCCCGCACCTCAGAACTCGACAAAATTCACAAAATCCGACAACCCATTCAATTACGAATCCAATCATACTAGTTTCATTCAAATCCGAGTCCGACGCGATGTTCAAAACTCAAAAATTCACTTTACGAAATTTTAGACAAAATTCCTCAATTTCTCTTTAAAATTCATAATCCAACTGAAAAAATCGAAGATAGATTCATGAAATATAATCAAAACCGAGTATAGAACACTTACCCCAATCCATATGGTAAAAATCGCCTCAAAAATCGTCCAAATACGAGCTCCCCAACTCAAAATATGCTATAATGAGTAAAACCCTCGATTTTTTGCTTCTGCCTAGTCATTTTCGCTTTTGCGAACAAAAGAGCCGATTCGATTTTATAGCTTCGACCCTCGCACTTGCGGACAAAATATCCGCTTCTGCGACATCGCAAGTGCGATCCATCATCCGCTCCTACGCAAGACCTCGCTTATGCGCTCCATCCAACCGCTCATGCGCATTCGCACATGCGCTTCCACTTCTGCGATCCTTCCTCACTCAGCCTTTTCCCGCTTCTGCGACGAGCAGCCCGCATCTACGAAGTCGTTTCTGCGACCAAGATTCCGCAAATGCGGCTGCACCAGCACCAAAAATTCCTTCAGCAATGCAACAAGAGATAAAATGATTCGAACCACGTCTGTAACTCACCCGAGCCCTTCGGGACCCCGTCCAAATATACCAACAAGTCCCATAACATAACACGAACTTACTCGAGGCCTCAAATCACGCATAACAATCAAAACCACAATTCGCGCCTCTAATCGAACTTAATGAACTTTGAATCTTTCAACTTCCAAAACTCGTGTCGAACCTCATCAAATCGACTCGGAATGAACTCAAATTTTGCACACAATTCCCAAATGACATAACGAAGCTATTCGAATTCCCGGAACCACAATCTGAACCCGATATCATCAACTCAAATTTTGCACACAATTCCCAAATGACATAACGAAGCTATTCGAATTCCCGGAACCACAATCTGAACCCGATATCATCAAAGTCAACTCCTGGTCAAACTTATGAATGTTCATAACCTTTAAATTTTTAACTTTTGTCAATTAGTGCCGAAATCTTCTAGAAATATCCAAATGCACATCCGGGCATACACCCTAGTCCAAGATCAGTATCCGGACCTAACGGAACCATCAAAACTCCGATCCAAGATCAAAACTAAAAAGTCAAACTTGATCAACTCTTCCAACTTAAGCTTCCTAGTTGAGAATCATTCTTCCAAATTAATCTGAATCACCTGAAAACCAAAACCAACTATTCACACAAGTCATAATACATCATAGTCAAACTTGATCAACTCTTCCAACTTAAGCTTCCTAGTTGAGAATCATTCTTCCAAATTAATCTGAATCACCTGAAAACCAAAACCAACGATTCACACAAGTCATAATACATCATACGAAGCTACTCAAGACTTCAAATAGCTGATCGGAATGCAATGCTCAAAACGACCGGTCGGATCGTTACAAATTCCTCAGGCCTCCCCTTCATTCTTTGCGAACGCGTCCCCTCACTCGCGTTCACGGTGAACAAACACCCAACCTCATGATCGCGTACTTCACCTCGCAATCGCGTTGAACAAAAACCCACCTGCCAGAAATGACTCTTCGCAATCGCTGCCCTATCCTCGCGATCGCGGAAGAGGAAACCAGATGCCCAGAAATCAACAACTCCTCCAACTCTAAAATGAATCCGAACTTGATCTGAATCACACCCGAAGCCTCCGGGACCCCATCCAAACGTACCAACAGGTCCTAAAACATGATACGAACTTAGTCGAAGCTTCAAATCACATCAAACAATATCAAAATCATGAATCGCACCCCAATTCAAGCCTAATGAAGCTGATGAACTTCCAACTTCTAAAACTAATGCTGAATCATAACCAACTCTAATTGACCTCAGATTTTGCACACAAGTCATAAATGACACAACGGACCTACTCTAACTCCCGAAACTAAAAATCTGAACCCGTTATCAATAAAGTCAACTCTCGGTCAAACCTCTCAACCTTCCAAACCTTAAACTTTCCATCTTTCGCCAAAAAGTCACAATCCAACCTACAGACCTCCAAATCAACATCCAGACATATGCCCAAGTCCAAAATCACCATACGAAACTATTGGAACCATCAAAACTCCATTCCAGAGTTGTTCACATAAAAGTTAAACTCCGGTCAACTCTTTCAACTTAAGCTTCCAACCTTGGGACTAAGTGTCTCAATTCACTCCAAAACTTCTCTAGAACATATCTAACCACCTCGGCAAGTCATATAACCACAAATGAATATAGAAGAAGCGATAAATAGGAAAATTAGGCTACAATACATAAAACAACCCGCTGGATCGTTACAAGCTAGATCATAGGCTTGCTACTCATGAAATCGAAGGTAAAAGCTCAGACACATATTCGATTGGACCCAGTAATTTATATTCAAAAGTGTGTTTGTGTTATGATATTCATTAAATTATGTACACATATTAAATTTATAACCCAATTACTAAAGCTTGAAACTACCATTTCTAAAATCCAAAATGCATAGAATTGATGTCGTGGCTCAGCCTCAGGCCACTCAAGACCTTGAAGTACATTAGGGATCCACCTTTTCAACATTCAGCCCTATATGGAAAAAGCAAGAACGATTCAACTAGTCATACTTTCTTACATAAAGAATTAACTCTAGTTTAACTCTTACCTTTACTGTCGCATAAGTCATCTGGTTTGCATATGTTCTTGTATATCTATACATAAAATCAAAGGAAGAGTTCACTGTTAACTCTTTGTTGGTATATAATAATAAATTTAAGTTATATGCATCGAAAAATTTAATAGGAGGCCTAAACTTTTAAAAGAAAGTTATAAGATTGTTTTTTATTTGAAGTCTATTCTTCTAACTTTTTGAGATTCAAGATTGTTAATAATCTTTTTTATAATCGATTTTTTCTAATAATTCCTTTTCAATTAATAATGTAGCCAATTCATTATTTAATCTTTTTTGAGAAATTATTGATCTTAGATAAGATTTTATAGAGCAATAGAAGTACAAAACTATTGGACACTTAAAAGTATTGTTGAACACTTGAATGACTTGGACAAATAAGGAAGAGAGTAAATTTTTTTACACGTTATCTAATGAAAGGAGTAAAAAGTGAAAAATTAAAATTTAAGAAAACTATTCATCTACCATTTTTAAGTAAGTTAAGTTATTACTTTATTTATATATCTAAAAAGTTTTCTTTCTTTTTATATTAAAAAAACACTACTTTTATATTAAAAGTACTAAATACTATTTTTTAAATACCTAAAAACTTATTATTTTTTAAAAAAATGAGCCCCTCAAATTTTGAGCCCTAAGGCACAAGCCTTACCTTCCATAACATTGGAGCCGCCTCTGTGCACCGACAATATAAAAATACCTTATAAAAAAAGAAAAATAGGTTAGCTCGCCCAGCAATTTGGCCTTCGACAAGCCATGGCCTCCAATCATCAACGACGGAGTAATCTAGCGATGATAAATGGTACATCTAAGTCATGATAACCACTCCTCCACAAAAAAAGAAAAATTAATGCAAACTAAGAATCAAACACTAGACGAAAAATACAAACTCTGTGATGGAATATTTATGATAATTTACCTGTAAATAAGAGACCTATAACCTTTGCTACTAAGATATGCATGATAGGGAAGAGTATTGTTGATAGTTAAACGTGAAGGGAAGGTTGCGTCTGCATTGCTCCCATGCTCCACTTCCCTCTATTCAACTCTGTATTTTATTAAATTCTAGATATTAATCTGCAATTTTTCTTTGTTTGAGTGTTAACCTCAAAAATACGAGTAACAATTAAATTTGATTTGTGGTTTTAAAGATCCGTGATTTAGTTCAATACCAATTAATAATCAAGAAGTATGAAGTAGAAATGAAAGAGAAAAGTGAATCAAACCAGTGTTACTCAGCAACAGTGACCTCGAGCTCAGGGACCTCGAGGTAAGCTTGATATAATAAGAACAATAAATAAAGTAAAGTAAGAACAATAGATCTAAAGGACAATGCTGATGAAAAGCAGGCGAAAAATGTAGAGTATATTCTTTTCTCAGTGATCAAATGATCTTACAAATGATTGGGATCCCCTTTTTATAATAGGGGAACCCTAAATAAGGAATATTTCTATTTACAGTAGGGAATATTCTTGTTACAGCTGTCTAACTGCCTAGTACGGAATCGTACAACCTTATTCCGAGATTTGCGCCGTGAGCTTGGGGACGTGGCCGGAATCTAGCTCATTCTGTTACAAACCCATAGCGGTATTATTTCAGGGTCGAGCACACTTGGCCTTGGTATTCCTCGAACTCCTGTCTCCGAGCATCGTACTCTGTCTTCAAGCTCGAGTCTGGTCCACCGGTTTCGAATTTGACCTCGCCCGGACTCGGGCCTAGGACGGAACCTCGAGCCTATACATTGGGGGCATATGATTTTGACCGTACACAGATAGTCCCCGCGTTTCTTAGAATAAGATGATAAGAAATGATTTGCACCTCGATTTTCTCGAGCTTCTCACGATTACGTCATGCCCACGATGTAGGTCTTGAAGTGACCGAAAATGTCACGTTGGCGCTCTTCCCCAAAACATCAAATGTGTGCCAGTTTTGGTCGGCCATTTGCGTCGCCAAACTGCCATCGCCTTTCTATAAATATGAGGCTACTCTGTTGAACAAAGAACTGTATACATTTCATCTTCATTCACTCTGATTCTTTCTTTTCTTTACTTCTTTCTCTAATCATCTGTTTCCATGGTTCGAACCTGCGATCAGAAGGTCGCATGGCAGCAACTTTACCACTTACGCCAAGGCTCCCCTTTTCAAAGCTTCGACTCGACACAATGAGAGAAGGGCGCAGAATCCTTCCCGCATCGGGAAATATGCAAACTTCACCCTACTGCTCATCTCTCTAAACTTCAACCTAGTGTGACACTCCATTCCTTTTACTTTCCATGGAATGAGGTGGTACTATCATCTACTAACTTTTACATCCCACATCGGCACAATGTCCCAAGAATGAACGTTCTTGGACCGTGCATCTTGCTACCCTTTCGATTTTTCTTGTGATAGATGGCGAGGCTACATCTTCTTGTCTTCCCTTCTGGTCTTTTTCTATTGCTGCTATTTTTTAACGATTAATGGCCCAAAATCTGAATAGAATGCTCAATCCCCGCTGCTGGAAATATAGTTACATTCATTGAGGGCCCTCTGCCCAAAATCTCTTCGGGCACATAGACATTTCCAAAGATCAAAATGGGGCCCCTGGGAAGGAGGCTCCCGAAGATGTCGCTTTCGAGGTCGTGGCCTTAAAAGTAGATTAGGTTCTTGGCTTTTGTTTTTTGCTTCTTTGTTCCCATGTAAGTACCCTTCGTGGGTGTTGTAGTTATATTTTGTAACCATTTCTTGGAAATATAAAAGGATCCCTTTCTCTCCCTTTTGGCTCGTATTGAATTCCATTCTGTCTTTACTCGTGAAAAATTTGACTTTATAACTTTAACGACTAGTCCCAATACCGGACTCAAGACATAACAAACCCTTAGGTTTTTAATCGATCAATATAATACCCCTTTGGGTTCTTGTTAATCCTCGAGGTGAGCTTAAATCGATTTGACGCGAACTCGGAACATCGGGATTCCCGAGTCCGACTTAGGTGAGAGCAAGGTCTCGAATTTGAAATAAAGTTAGCCCTTAGGCTTTTTTTGTAGTCCCCGAGTGAGAAATTTCTCAAACTCGGGTAGCCCTTGGGCTTAATAGTCGAGCGAGCATTTGCTCGAACATGAATTAAAGTTAGCCTTTAGGCTTTTATGTGGTCCCCGAGTGAGAAATTTCTCAAACTCAGGTAGCCCTTGGGCTTAGCAGTCGAGCAAACATCTTGCTCGAACTCGAAATAGGTCGATAAAAATGAATTGATCTTTGATGCCTCGATCCTGATGCCAATCTCGTGATGTCAGCGGTTGAAGTGATTGAAAGGTTGCTTTTCGTGCGGTTCCCAAAGTCATTAATTGGAGGCGACTGACGGTCGGCTTTTTGGCTTCCTCAGTACACTTACATGACCTCTATAAATAGATAAACTTCACAATCTTGCAAACTTTGTTCTCATATTGTTCTCAAAACCTCATTAGTTCTTTCAATTTCTCTGAATTCTTTCTTCTCTTCTATTAGCCCTCACTTCATTATCGACATTCTCCACTTTCTTGAACTTCCGCATTATAAAGGCTAAGACCTCTAAATCGGTTCCCCAAAAAGAAAAAGCTTCTTCATCTTCTCGACCGACCAAGAGTAAATCGGTAGCGCCCCCTCGTATTGAGAAGTGCATTCCTCCACCATGCGAAATAACATCCGACTCAATATCGAGAAGCCCGTATCGACGTCAGGCCAATGCGAGCCCATGTCTCGATATGTTAGTTTGATAAACAAGGATGAGCTCGTGCAAGTTAAGGAGGATTGGAAGTGGGAGAACAAAGAGTAGTGATCACGTCCACCGAAGAGGATATTACTACATATAAAGTGGGGTACTTAAGTGTGTATACTTACCCATTCACGCTAGGCCCTGCAATTCCAACTCAGGGTCCCAAAGATCCAGTTATTATTGACTTTTGCCAACGGTACCGAGTGACGCTTGGCCAGATCTATCCTTCGTTCTGGCAAATCTTTCATTCGATCAGGTTCTTTTCGAGTCAGGTCGAGGGGATGCCTTTCACCCTCAACCATCTGATCAGACTGTACAGTCCTCGACTTTATCTCGGTGGCTTGATAAAACTACAACGCCGATCCTTGAAATCTCTCTTTTCTAGTATTGATGAGGATAAAGACCGAGGGTGGATGAGCCGGTTTGTCCGAGTCAAGACCGCCGACCTGATTACTGCCGAATGGATCCCGTTCCCCGAGAAGTGGAACATGAAATGTAAGTACATAATAGGTTTATACCCCGCTTCCTTTTCTTTTTCTCGGTTTTATCTTTCCCCTTGATTTAACCCCTTTCTGATGGCGTAGCTACTGCTTGGTTTCCTGGTAGGGTCCCGAACCTCGAAGGCTGGGTCCGAAAACTGGCTTCCACTTCCTCTTATTCGGAGCGTTGCTGGCGATATTTAGCAAAAGGCCAATGGGAGGCCAAAAATCATGGTGAGTTCTTTCATTTTTTTACTTGTATTTTCTTAGTGTAATACTTGCTTTCATTTTGTGCAGGTCTTGGAGATGTCGTTGCTATGCGGCAGGCCCCGGCTGGTGAAGAATATACACCAAAACCTTCTAAAGAAAAGAAAAGAAAAAGGAAGCCACGTGCAAATTCCTCGAAACCCAAGAAAAGCGCGGCTCGAAAGTCCAAGGTCGATACGGTGGCCTTATCTCCAGAAACGGCCCAATGCCTTCGGTATCAAGAAGAAGAAGAAGATGTAACCCGTAAAAGAGAAACATCGGTGCTTCGAAGTCGGTCGAACCGGTGATAGTTGATGTGGTTCATTCCAGAGTCGAATAGATCTCCGAGGGGAGTTCAAACAAAGTCCCCGAGCCATCTGGCAGTAAAAAGGCACCTCGCCTAGGAGGCCAATTGGGGGGCGAGGCTGAGAGGCCTGATCTTGACCCCCTTCAAATGAAAGAGAATGCCCTGGGCGGATCACTTGGGGTAATCAATGTGGATGACTCACCGCCTGGTCTCGAGTTCTCCGAGGGGCAAATTGGAGATGCTCAGAATATGAAATCTTCTGAAGTAGGGGCGAGCCACGAAGCACATGAGCCACCTCTTCCCTTATTTGCCTGCAATCTTCTGTCCTATGGCCATGTGTACCGTGATACTTGCACATCAAGTTCGGGTTTATTTTAAAAGGATCGGTTTGTATAGGCCTGGCCCACTTGGTGTCTTTGATTTTTCCAATAGCGGACACAATTCCTGATGCATCCACGCAAAAGTTGCACTCCGATAATCGAGGGGCCTCTGCGGGATCGGTATGCTTACCGAATCCGTTTTTATTTACGAGTCCCCGAGAACTTTGACCCCGATTGTTTCCCCGATCGTTCGGAGGAGGATTTCGACCCGAACTGTGGTTCCTTCGATCGATATACGGTTGATACCGTTCCCTGTTCGATCTCGATTCCCTGTTCGTATCCCACAGGGGTTTAGCCACAAACCTGTTAGGATGAATTGAACCCGAGGGGGCTCTTAATTGGTCGTCCTCAACCTTGATTTTGACTGGTAACGTTTGTGCACATCTGACCACGTCACAGCTCGATACTCGATCAAGTTCTGCTTTAGTTGTCGAGAAGCAATCGAGCTTCGCTCATTTAAACCCTGCATGGAGGCCTGTACTGCCCAGTCATCGAAGAGCGGGGGCAGTTCCATTCTTTCCATCTGAAACCTGGACACAAACTCCCTTAACATCTCGTTGTTCCTTCGTTTTATTTTAAAAACATCCGACTTTCTCGTGGCCACCTTTATGGACCCGACATGGGCTTTAACGAATGCGTCTGCTAACATAACAAATGAATCAATAGAGTTAGGAGCTAAGTTGTGATACCAAATCATAGCTCCTTTTGAGAGTGTTTCCCCAAATTTTTCAACAACATTGACTCGATTTCATCATCATTCAAGTCATTTCTTTTGATTCTACAAGTGTATGAAGTACTATGTTTGTTAGGGTCGGTTGTCCTGTTATATTTGGGTATATCGGGCATGCGAAATTTCTTAGGATTGGGCATCGGGGTTGCGCTCTGAGGGAATGGTTTTTGTATGAACTTTTTGGCATCTAGACCTTTCAAAACTGGAGGTGCCCCCGGTATCTGGTCTACGCGGGAGTTATAAGTCTCCACCTTCTTATTGTTATCCTCAATTTTCTTTTCTCCGGGCTAGATCCTTTTAGTGAGTTCTTCGAGAATTTTCATAATGGTGGGGCCAGTCCCCGAGTCGTTTCCATTTGGCCCTTCTGGTGTTGGTTCGGCACGTCGATTGTTTACATGTTCAGCTACACTCGGGTCTTATTTTGACTTTGAAGTTGAGCGATGGCGATTTGCTGAGCAAGCAACATCTCAAATATCACTTGGAGGCTGACTCCCCCATCTCCTACTCTTGGTGTTCCTTGGTCCCCTGGTCGAGCGCCCCTGCGTACACTCCTTTCGGGGTCTGTTCCTAGGTTGGTGTTTATAGCAATATGAGAACCAACATCAACTGGTTCCATGTTTGGCACTTCCCCAGGGTGTACCGGTGGTACACCGACCCCTACATTGTTGTTTTCTCCAAGACCCTCATTGTCATGAACAGGTGCGTTTTGCGTGCTAGACATGTTTAACCCTAAGAATCAAAAAATCTTGACAAGAAAAAGTGTAAAGATAACATGTTTAACGAGAATCAGTAAAGAAATAATCACTATTATCTTTAGCCCCACGATGGGCGCCAAACTGTTTACCTCGAAAATACGAGTAACGATTAAATTTAATTTGTAGTTTTAAAGATACGTAATTTAGTTCAATACCAATTAATAATCAAGAAGTATGAAGTAGAAATGAAAGAGAAAAGTGAATCAAACCAGTGTTACTCAGCAACAGTGACCTCGAGCTCAGGGACCTCGAGGTAAGCTTGATATAATAAGAACAATAAATAAAGCAAAGTAAGGACAATAGAGCTAAAGGACAATGCTGATGAAAAGCAGGCGAAAAAGGTAGAGTATATTCTTTTCTCAGTGATTAGATGATCTTACAAATGATTGGGATCCCCTTTTCATAATAGGGGAACCCTAAATAAGGAATATTTCTATTTACAGTAGGGAATATTCTTGTTACAACTGTCTAACCGCCTAGTACAGAATCGTACAACCTTATTCCGAGATTTGCACTGTGAGTTTGGGAACGTGGCTGGAATCTAGCTCATTCTGTTACAAACCCATAACGGTACTATTCCGGGGTCGAGCACACTTGGCCTTAGTATTCCTCGAACTCCTGTCTCCGGGCATCGTACTCTGTCTTCAAGCTCGAATCTGGTCCACCAGTTTCGAACTTGACCTCGCCCGGACTCGGGCCTAGGACGGAACCTCGAGCCTATACATTGGGGCATATGATTTTGACCATACAAATTGAGAAAATTTACATACCTTTCTAACGTGAAGAGCCTTTCTCACTGTATCGTCATTGGCCCAAATCACAGAGAGTTCATACCAATCATCCTATGAAAATGATTTTAATAATTCAGACAATAATGTTCCTTTATATATGAATTATATGATGCTTTTTCAATGTAATATGTTATACAAACTATTTGTGCTAATTCAGATGATAACAGAAATGTACTTGGAAATTTCAAGAAGTGGTATAATTTCTTCTTCTTACTCCTTATAGAAGAATTTAACTAAATAGCTGCCCATCGGACCGGTTAATTTAAAAATAGCAGACGAATATATATAATATATGTACAATCCATACATAATATGTGTATAATTTATTTATACTGACTAGGAAAAGTAAACAGTATATCCCTCTAGTTATGTCAATCAAAATTTCAAATATCAACATATACCCATAACTACATGTGGATAATTAGAGGAATTAGTAAATTGATAATCATATCTGATGGATTATAATAAGCAGCGGAAGCAATCCCAGTATCTTATTCACGTGTAATCTAAACAACTAGCACATATGGAGATTTTCGGATTACCTCTTGAAGCGTAAACACAGCAAATCTATGTCGTTCTCCAGTTCCTCAGTTGAAAACGCACCAGCAGATTTCCACAGTCTTCTACTGTGTTACCCAAACAATAACCGAAAATAGAGAATTTTGGGTGGGCAAAATTCTAGCAGAAACCACAGTAAGAATAATTATAAAAAAACGTCCAGCCCCTATATATATATA
>NC_031990.1:73398167-73436137 GCF_001879085.1 Nicotiana attenuata
ATATATATATATATATATATATATATATATATATATATATATATATATATATATATATATATATATATATATATATATATATATAGCTGCATTTTTTAGGTCAAAATCGTTTCCAAAACCTGTTAGGGTTCCTTCTCCCACTAAGGGACGGTTTCCACGTTTTCTTTCCCACTAAGTAACAGTTTCCACTATTTCCTATTATTTAGGCACAGTAGGGACCACAGAATTTAATTAACAAGGCTTCCTATTATGATATTAATTTCGAAACTCTGAAATTAATTTCCATCATAATAAACTACGAATTATTCCACTAAAAATTCGTAATTGCACTCCTTAGTTCAATTTCGAAATTCTTCCATAAAACCTTATTTAACTCCCCATGTTAAGATTCAGATACTAATCAATCAAATTAAATTACTGACTATTTAATTTATTGATTACTTCCTTTAGACTTACACTTAACTTATTTCATGTGTCGGATACAAAATCCACCGGCCGGGTTTATACATGAAAACTTATAAGCTTTCATAAAGGAGTATCATCAATCTCAAAACCGAGACATGGATTCCATCAACTAATTATTACTTCGCCAATGTATATCATTGTTATCCAATTTACCAGGCTTATTGACTCGCGAAAGAATCTCGCCTTTTAATAATCAAAACAACAAGTGACATACACAGCTAATAATAACTATATCAGGATTAAGAGTATAACTACATTAAATGGACTAGAGAAATTATTTTATAAAGTCAGTATAAAATACTTATCTCTACTTGATCTGTTCAATACGTACAAAATGTACTAGCACAAGAATTAAATCATTCCCATAATCAAGATAAATTATATTTAATCTTGTGCTACAATCATTCCGATGATTTGTCCAATTCCATCATTAGATTGCGAACATTAACTTTTATGTCTTACAAGAACCGATGATTTAATCTTCCGTGTATAAGCTAAACTCTATACACTAAATCATCTACTATGTAAGCAATGGACACACAAACCAACACATGATCTATTTAAAATGAAACTTTATTGAATTTAAACAAGTAAATAAATAATTGTTCATAAAGAATACTATAACACTACGCATGGCTTATAGTATATTCTAACAATATCTTACTCGACATTTTACTCCAGGAAGTGTTGCAGGATTTCTAAGCTTTTGGACCATCTCATGCACCGATCTTCTTCTGGAGTAATAATGATTGAGGAGGTTTTAAGATGACTGGATCACAAAGTGGCTCCAGAATAAGGTATTGATATGTTCCTTTACAAAGCAATACAAAAATAAACACAATATATTAACTTGACAAACAAAACTTTTGTTGGGGAAACTAGGAAAGAGTTCTAATTAATTAAAAGGAAACAATTGCGAACCTTGTTGAATGTATGCATATCCCTTAAACAAGCTGAATTACTTGGAGATCCACAATAATATTAAAACTATGTTTATAAATTAATAAAACATCTTAGAGATCCACAACTAGGATACTATTAACTGAATTTCTTATCACGGTGGTGTCCGGATCAATTTGCACGTACTTTAACTATTGTACTTCATACCTGGTATTTGTTTATCCAAGAATAGATTTTTCGGTCAAAGTCAATATCTAGAAAAAATAGGGTTGCTGATAACCAAGTTTTACTTCACTTTCCAACGACTTTAGAAGAATGGATTAAAGAATGAAAATGATTGATAGAGAAAATAAGAAATGAACTAATAATCTCTCAGAAATTAAGGCTTAAAGCTTGGAGAATAAAGCAAAGAATAACAGTATTGATTTCAATAATATGTGCCACTTTCCATTACAAATGAAATTTCGGTCCTTATACAGGAGCATACAATTATAACGGTTCCCTTACTTAATTTGGGCTCACCAATGGTGTTAATTGTATTAATTGCCCGTTACCATGTTTAACCGTAACGGAAACATTTATGACTAAAGATTTCCTTGTAAATGTACCGATTTTCCTTCCTTATTTACATCCGGTTCGTGTATCTTCCCTTCTTTGCAACCTTTATTCATTCCTCTCCTGTTTCTCATTTTACAACTGTGAGTTCTGTTTCTTTCCTTAATGTAACCCCGTGGATGTTTCTCCCATGCCTTTTTCTGCACTCTTTAATTCGTCTAATTAAGAATGCCACTTGTCCTTACATCGATGTTCCATGTATCATGCCCCATCAACTTGTTGGTAACCCACGTGTCGTGTCTTATTTCCACCAATACAGATAGTCCCCCACTTTCTGAATATTCGGAAAGTGGTAGGTTTTTATGGCGGGAATTTTTTGCCGCCGATTCTCAAGTATCATTATGCCTCCTTCAAAATCGATGCAACGTATGTCACATTCATTTAATGCCATTCCACGTGGCTTCTTAAGATTGGATCTGCAGTTTCTCAGCTCTTTTTAAGGTTTTTTCTGCGGCTGCGTCATACATGAAGTGACGGTTCCATTATGACGCTTCATAATGACCAATTTTAACGACGGTTGTATCTCCTTATAAGTACTTCATGCTTTTTGATTTCTTTAAACCTTCTTCCTTTTATATCCATTATCTTAGTCCTTCTCGGTATCTCTGTACCTTTCCTCTGTATTTCCTTTGTTAAACATGTCTTCATCAACACCATACCCTCGTAAAGTTGTGATCGTCGGCGAGCTTGCTCCTTCTACTACCCCTACTAGAAGCAGGAAAGGTGGTAGACTTCGTATCCATGGTTCGTTATCTACTCGTGGTTCATTTTCTCAAAGTATTTCTGCTAGGCCATCTTCTTCTAAACTTAGGGCTCCTTTGTCCCCCAAATCCTCTTCTAGAAATAGGGACCTGAATGAACCTGTGCGTGAGCCTACGGTTGCTGAGATTGTTCCTCAAGAATATTTTTTTGTATCAGATCGTGAGACCATGAGGAATCAAGTCTCTTCTATAGCTTCCCTTAACCCTGCTGAACTTTACCCAAGTTTAATCACGTCTGGCCTTCTTTCCTTAGTTCGACGAGAATGTCATTGGAAACCAGATTTCCCAGTTTTAATCCCCGGTGCCAATCAAAGAATCACCTCTTACCATGTTGGTTTCTCTTTTGTATATACCTACCTTTTTATTTTACGGTTTAAGCCTCCCATTGATCCAGTGATCATTGAGTTTTGTTGTTATTTTAATGTGTGCCTTGGCCAGATTGGTCCCATCGTGTGGAGCGCTGTAGCATGCCTTCGTTATTTAACGGATTTGGTCTCCGTTCCTTTTACCTTTTGTCACTTACTTCATCTTTACTCTCCCAAGTTGTTTCATGAAGGACTCTTTTCCCTCGTGGCTAGAAGTAAAAGGGTGTTAGTTAAGCCCGAGGATCACCGAGAGCATGGTTGGTATACCCGTTTTATTGTTGCCCCCACTAGTGGGTTAATGGGTTAAGAACACATGCCTTTTCCAGAAAAATAGAACTACGAGCATAAGTTTTCTTCTTCTTTTTTTATACGTCTTGAATTCCTCATGTAACCATATATCCATTTTCCAGCAACTATGGAAGTCTTTGAAGAAATTCCCAACTTTCGTGCTTGGGTAGAAAAGATGTTGACTGCTGCTCCTATGGTCAAAAGATCATGGAAATTTCTTTCTCAAAAATTCGGTTGGAAAGTGAAGACGCAGGGTACTCTTAACCCTCGTAGTTCTTCTTCTTCTTTTACTCGTTCATATGTAAATTTTTCATCATCCCTTTTTTTTATATTAGGGTTTGCTAATCGTGGCATTAGCCCCGCATTTATTCCATCAACTAGGCTTTCTATAAGCGTTGCTCAGGAACGTATTTTGAGTGCTTCTTCCTCCAAGAGGAAAACTGGTGAAGCAGTGGGTATGATAATGAAGAGGAGGTAGAAGAAGGTTCTTTGGTGAGAAAGTTGCGTGTCAGGAGACGCGTAGTTTCTGACGATGAAACCCCTGCTTCTCATGATCCTCCATCGAGTTCAATTCCTTTCAGACTCATTGATGAACCAGAGAATACAACTTTAGAAATTTTTGATGAAGATGTAGCTAATCCCCCATCTAGTCTTGTTGATAGGTTGTTCGCCCATGGCTTTGAGGGTGAAGAAGGCTTCAGGCCTGTTTTTAAAGAATTGCCTCTTGCTTCCCTTCCAGTTTCATCTACTGTTAACCCCCCTATGTCTATGTTACTCCAGTTGTTGTCCCTGTTGCTGCTTCTTATGCAGAAGCTGGGACTTCTAGCAGCAGAAGGAAAATGAGAAAAGTTATAATTGAGGTCCCTGAGGGTGGAAATTTATTGAGGAATTCTGTCAAGCTAATGTGTGGCTGAAGTCATTGTTAGGACCCGTGGAGAAGAAGAAGGTTGAAAGCCATAGTTCACTGAATTTAATGAATGACATTTTTCATTCTTCTCTGAAGGTATAAGTTGACTTACATATCCTTCCTTCCTTTTCCTCATTCATAACTCTTTTTCTCCTTCCTTTTTTGTAGATCAATCTGATTGTTATGGAGCTTATGAAAAGAGTTTCTCAGACTGACCAGCAAATAACTGAATTGTGTACCGAGGCTGACAACCGTAAAGAACAATTCGAAGGTCTTCAATTGAAAAAGGATGTTCTTGCAGAAGAGAAAAGTGATTTGGAATGACAAATGAAAATGACTTCTTCTGAGCTAGCGGTTGAAAAAGCTTCTTCTATTCAAGTCGAGAAGGATATGGATAGACTGGAATCCTCTTTTGCTGAACAACTTTCTAAGGCTACTGAAGAGATAAGGGGTTTGAAAGAACTCCTTAATCAAAAAGAGGTTTACGCGGGCGAATTGGTTCAAACACTTACCCAAGCTCAAGAAAATCTTCAAACCTCTACAGATAAAATTCAGTCCTTGAAAAGTTCTCTTGCTCCTTTGAAGACAACTTATGAAGCCTCAGAAGCAGAAAAAAGAGCTAAGAGCCGAAATTGATCAGTGGGAGAAGGACTACAAGGTCCTCAAGGATAAGTTATTGCTAGATGTTAGCGGGGATTTTCTGAACACTTACCTCGAGACTTTAAGTGAAGCCAGCCAGGAAGATTTTAACCTTAATGCTGAGATTGCTAAGGCTAGGGAAGCAATTGATCAAACTCAGCAATGTCAAAGATTTTCCACACCTGGAGATGAAGGTTCTAAGGGTGATGGAGATGGACTTATTCCTGGTGGAGCTGACATTCAAGCCTCTTCCCCCCAAGTTGATGATGCTCCTTAGCTTTTCTCCTCTTTTGTTGACTTTTACTTGGAACTCCCTTATGTTGCTTTTTTCCCCTATTTCAACAACTTTTTGGAAGGTTTGTTTTTGCCGGCCCCTGTCTTTTTGGGGTTAGATGAAAAAATATCACCCTTGTTCTTTAAGGTTAATGTATATAAAATCATTATTGCTTTTGTCGCATATTATGCTGTTTTCCCTTTTAATATTTGAGCTTTCACTTGCACTTGAAAATGCTTTAATAAACTGTGACTTCGATACATTCGATACACGCGGGTTTTTATAAAAGAGGGCCCTTTTATATTAACGATAATGATGAAGATGACGTCTCATCTTCATATTGGTGCAAATATATGAAACATGAAGTAGACATGAAAAGAGAAATAATTTGAGAAAGTTTTATGTTTTGAACTTTCAAATAAATTTCGTACTTCATTTTTTCATAACTATTCATACAACATATTCATAACAACTTTCACTGTAGCAGGTTTACTAATACAAATTCGGGTTTATTATCCCGTGACTAAATTTATGGCCTTAACATAAAAACTCGTAGTTTCTTCAAGCTTTTGATTCAGACTGAACTATGCCTTTGGTTCCTTTTGCTTCCTTCTATATGCATAGTCCCCTCCGCCTCCCCCCCCCCCCCAGTGTTGGACTTTTGAAGTATGAAATTTTGAACACTGGATCACTTCTTTCTTTTGGTCCATTCTCTGAAAAGGAAAATACGAACGGGACTCGAAGATAATTATTTAGATGATGACTGAATAACCCTTTTCCATCAAAAAAGTTGTAACCTAGACCGGGAATGATTCAGTTTTCCGCGTGTCTTTCGGGTTTAAAATCATCATTTGGTACGGGCCAGCTTTTTGCCTATCATCTAAAATGGTTAGTAAAATTCAAAAGAACAAAATAAAATTGAACTTGCGTGATACCTGACCGTGGGTATTTTCCCCATCTAGAAGTAATACTTCTTCAAATTGACTGCACTCCAGTTCAACAGTAGCACCTTTCCATCCATGGTTTCCAACTCGTATGCTCCTTTTCCGGTGGTGCCTCGAACCCTATATGGGCCTTCCCAATTTGGTCTCAACTTTCCTGCGTTGGCCGCTTTTGTTGACCGGAACACCTTTTTGAGGATGAAGTCCCCAATCTTGAAGTACCTCAAATTAGCTTTCTTGTTGTAATATTGTTCAATCATCTATTTTTGAGCTGCCATTCGAATTAATGTTGCTTCTCTCCTTTCTTCTAATAAATCCAAATTCACTCGTAACTCTTCCTTATTTGCTTCTTCAGTGGCATGTGTGCACCTCGTACTTCGTTTCCTTATATCCACCGGAATTAAAGCTTCTGCACCATATACAAGCAAACACGGAGTCTCACTCGTACTACTTTTTTCTTTTGTTCGATAAGCCCATAGTATCTCTAGTAATACTTCTGGCCATTTGCCTTTTGATTTTTCTATATCTTTTTCAATTTATTAATAATAACTTTGTTTGTCGATTCAACTTGTCTGTTGGCCGCATGGTGGTAAGGTGCGGATGTGATTCGTTTGATCTACCAACTTTGAAAGAATTCTATGATTTTCGTGCCTATGAACTGTGGGCCATTGTCACATAAAATTTCCTTTGGAACCCCAAATCGACATATAATGTTTCACCAAATGAAGTCCCTGACTTCTTTTTCCCGCACCTGTTTGAAAGCATCTGCTTCTACCCATTTTGAGAAATAATTTGTTAAAACTAACAGAAACTGTACCTTTTATTTAGCTTGAGGCAACGGCCCCACGATGTCCATGCCCCATTTCATAAAGGTCCACGGTAAAATAACTGAATTCAGCAACTCTGCCAGACGATGCATATTATTGGCATATTGTTGACATTTATCGCACCTAGCTACAAAGTTTTCTGCTTCTTCTTCCATTTTTGGCCAATAATATCCTGCTCTTATTAATATTTTCACCAACGATCTTCCCCCTGCGTGATTACCGCAATGTCACTCATGTTACTTATCTCACTACATACTCCGTTTGTGATGGACCGAGGTACCGTGCTAAAGGTCTACCAAGCATCTTACAATATAAATTTCCACGAAATAAGCAGTACCAAGCAGCTTTCTGCTGAAGAAATTGTGACTTCTTCTTATCTTCAGGCAAGATACCATACTGCAAAAAGTTCACAAATTCATTTTTCCAATCCAAGTTAAATTGTTGAAATCTACCTCACTTTGGCTTGATCAAGTGTTGAATGAAACAAATGTATCACAATAGCATTTTCTGCATTTGTTACATCTGCGACAAACGCGATATTTGAAAACGTTTCTGCTTCTGCATTTTCCTCCCTGGGTATCTGCACGGCTTTCCACGTCTGGAATTGTCTAAGTAGTTCTCGTACCTTTTCCAGGTATTGCTGCATTCATGTCTCTCTTGCCACGCAAGTCCCCTTCATTTGGTTAACCACCAACTGCGAGTCACTTTTGATCATAATTTGATCGATACCAAGTTCTCGCGCCAATTCTAAGCCTGCAATTACAACTTCGTACTCTGCCTCATTGTTAGTAATTGGATAATATTTTATTGCTTGTCTTATGACTTCACCTGAAGGTGGAATTAGAACAATTCCTAAACCTGCTCCTTTAACGTTTGAGGAACCGTCGGTAAATAAGGTCCAAGTCCCCGGATTAGCTCCGGTAAACACCTGTAGTTCCTTTTATGCTTCAAGAACGAAATTCATGCTAAAATCCGCTACAAAATCTGCTAAACCTGCAATTTTATTGCAGTTCTAAACTGATATATAATATCATACTCACTGAGTTCTATTGTCCATTTAGCTAATCTACCTGATAATTCTTGTTTATGCAGTATATTCCTCGGGGGGAAAGCAGTTATAACAGAAATATGATGACATTGAAAAAAAGGTCGTAACTTCCTAGATGACATAATTAATGCTAAAGCAAGATTTTCGAAGTGTGGATACCGTATCTCTACATCCAGTAAAGATTTACTAACATAATAAATTGGGGATCGTTTACCTTTATCTTCTCGTACCAACACCGCACTTACCTTAACTTCTAACACAATGAGGTAAATGAGCAATCTTTCACTGTTTTTAGGTTTGCCTAACAAAGACGGATTTGATATATATGACTTTTAAGTCCTTGAGAGCTTGTTGGCACTCATCAGTCCATTCAAACTGATTCTGCTTTTTCAATACTGAAAAAAAATTAAAACTTTTTTCCGACGACTTTGATATAAACCTCCTCAGGGTTGTTATCTTGTCTGTTAATCTCTGCACTTCTTTCTTGCTCGTGAGTATATCCAGTATTTCCGCAATAGCTTTGATCTGTGCAGGATTTACTTCAATACTCCTATAAGAAACAAGAAAATCTAAAAACTTACCTGAAGCCACGCAAAAGCACATTTTTCCAGATTTAGCTTCATATTATACTTGCGGAGAATTTCAAAGGTGTTTGACAAGTGTTGAAAATAATCCGCCTGTGCTGACTTGACTAATATATCATCTATATAGACTTCCATAGTTTTCCCAGATGTTCTTGAAATATTATTGTTATCAATCTTTGATATGTGGCTCTAGCATTTTTCAAGCCAAATGGCATGACTTTACAAAAATAAGTCCCCTTGTCTGTGATAAATGAAGTTTTTTTTTCATCTAGAGGGTCCATTTTTATTTGGTTATATCCTGAATACACATCTAAAAAAACTTAAAAGTTCATGACCTGCGGTAGAATCAATTAGTTGATCTATATGCGGTAAAGGAAATGAATCTTTAGGACATGCCTTATTTAAATCAGTATAATCTACACAAGCTCGCCATTTTCCATTCTTTCTGGGAACTACCACAGTATTAGCTAACCAGTCAGGGTATTTTACCTCTCGTATCGACCCAATTTTTAAAAGATTTGGTACCTCATCCTGGATCACTTGATTTTTGAAGGCTCCTTGCTTCCTCTTCTTCTGTTTGACAAGTGGATGTAATGGATTCTCATTCAGTGTGTGAGTAATCACCTCAGGTGGTGTACCTGTCATATCTGAGTGGGACCAAGCAAAGCAATCTACGTTAGCTCGTAAAAATTCAATTAACTTACCTTTTATTTTCGGGCTTAAATTTTCTCCGATGTAAACTTTTCTGTCTGGCCAGTGAACAACTAATACTATAGCTTCGAGCTCCTCAGTAATTGTCTTGATGTTTTCATTTTATTTTGTCTCTTGAATAACATCGGGTCTCAAATCAACATCAGTCTGTCCTTGTGTGTCTTCAGTTGAGGTCTTTGTAACAATGTCCTCAACCGAATTAATATTTTGTGTCTTCCCAAAATTATATTGTAGGCCATGTCTGTGTCTATCACCTGGAACTTTGTATCTTTGACAACCCCTTCTGCAAATGTGGTGAGTACAACTTCCCCTTTTGTGATAACACTTGAATTATCAAACCCGACAAGAATCGTGTTTTTGGTATGACCTTATCATTAGCATGCATTTCATTCACCACCCTCAGTAAAATGATATTCTCTGAGCTACCTGGATCAATCAAAACTCGTTTTATGTTAGTATCGTGTATATGTAAAGATATTATGAGTGCATCGTTGTGAGGAATTATCAAGCCGTCCGCATCCTCATTATCGAATGTTATACTATCACCACCCAAGGTTTGGCGAACTCGTTTTTCGTGAGTGACCGTGACTTTTGACATCTTTTTGCGGCTGTATATGTTACTCCATTGACCTCTTCTCCCCAGTTATTACGTTGACTGTTCTTTTAGGTGATGGAGGTTTTGGGGGTTCTTGTCTGTTCTTCATAAATGATTGTCTCCCTTTCTCACTAAACAAATCAGTAAGATAACCTTGCTTTAACAAATGCTCGACTTCTCCTTACAGAAGCCTACAATCTGCAGTTATATGGCCATGATCGTTATGAAACTCGCACCAGAAATCTGGATTTCTTTTGCTTAGATCTGATCTCATTTATTTAGGCCACCACACCTTATCCCCCATACCACTTAAAACAACCACTAACTCGGAGGTGCTGATGTTAAAGCTATAATCTCCAATCCTTGATTGCGTATTGGAATCATTGCTTTGGGCATCTCGTTCCTTTTTGAACCTGGATGAAGAGCTCATGACCTCTTGCCTTGGTATTGAATCGAATCGTACGTTTTCCTACTTAGATCGTGAGTCTCACCCTGAAAGTCCCATGTACGGCTCGACCTATTTTTACCGGACCTTTTTTCTGATTCTGAATGTCTTGATCCTGGCCTTTCATCGGCCCTTGGCTGTGCGACCGTGTCTTCTTCTATCCGCAACTTCGTATTGTACCAATTGTACACATCGTTCCAAGTTGTCGCTGGAAATTCTTGCAAACTTTCCTTCAGCCTCCTCATGGCTTTTGAACTTTTCTCGTTCAAGTTGCTCGTGAATGCCATTGTCGCCCAGTTATCAGGTACTCGAGGTAACGTCATCCTTTTTCGCTAGAATCTATCCACAAATTCCCTGAGCAATTCTATACTCCTTTATTAACCTTAAATATATCTCATCCTCTTTTCAACTTTTTGAGCTCCTAAATGTGTTTGTATAAATGAATTTACAAGCTCAGTAAAAGAATCAATAGAATTTTCAGGTAAAAGAGAGTACCACATTAATGCTCCCTTTGTGAGCGTTTCGCCAAACATTTTAGCCAAAATTGATTCGATTTTCTGTTTGGTTAAGTCGTTGGCTTTTACTCCAGTAGTGAACGCAGTCACGTGATCTCGAGGGTCAGTTGTTCTATCATATTTGGGAATATCAGGCATTTTAAACTTTTTAGGAATTGGTAAAGGTTGCACTTGGCTTCCAAGGTTGTTGTGAATACTTATCGATATCTACCCCTTTGATTACGGGTGGTACGCCTGGTATCTGCTCTATACGATCGTTCTGTTCCTTCAATTGTTTCTGCAAAGTTAGCACTAAACTTTGTAAATTAGAATTATCTGGAGCACCTAACCCTCCATCACGAGATTCATTAGGATTTTCTCCATTTCCAGAATTATCAAGTCCTGAACGTGGGTTCTCCAAAGTTGTTGTATTAACTGGTGGAAGAGTTTGCATCGCATTGGGTAATCCTCTGACAAAATCTTGTCATGCACTATTCATGTGCTCCACAATCAATTGCTTTAGAGCATCTTGCTCCACAGTTTGGTCGTTTCCCTACTAATCATCAGCGCGAGAAGTGGACCTTTCAGGCGAACTTCTACGTGACTGTTGAGGGGATCCCGTAGGTGTGTGGTGTGGTGGAGTTGCACCTTGTTAGTTCAGCTGGTTGTTGTCGTTAGCGGAAGACATATTTGATTGTCAAAGATTGGAAAGTGAATAGATTATCAGAACCCCGGCAGCAAAACCAATTTGTTTAACCAAAAATAGATTTCTCGATCAAAGTCAATATCTTGAAGAAAATGGGTTACTAATAACCAAGTTTTACTTCACTTTCCCAACTATTTTAGAAGAATGGATCAAAGAATTGATAGAGAAAATAAGAAATGAACTAATAATCACTCTCAGAAATTAAGGCTTAAAGCTTGGAGAATAAAGCAAAAATAATAGTATTGATCTCAATAATATGTGCCACTTGCCATTACAAATGAAATTTCGGTCCTTATATAGGAGCATACAATATAACGGTTCCCTTACTTAATTTGGGCTCACCAACGATATTAATTGTATTAATCACCCGTTACCATGTTTAACCGTAATGGAAATATTTATGACTAAAGATTTCCTTGTAAATGTACCGATTTCCCTTCCTTATTTACATCAGGTTCGTGTATCTTCCCTTCTTTGCAACCTTTATTCATTCCGCTCCTGTTTCTCCTTTTACAACTGTCTATTTTGGTTCTTTCCTCAATGTAACCCCGTGGATGTTTCTCCCATGCCTTTTTCTGCACTCTTTAATTCGTCTAATTAAGAAAGCCACTTGTCCTTACATCGATGTTCCACGTATCATGCCCCATCAGCTTGTTGGTAACCCACGTGTCGTGTCTTTTTTCCACCAATACAGATAGTCCCCCCATTTTTTGAATATTCGGAAAGTGGTAAATTTTTATGGCGGGAATTCTTTGCTGCCGTTTCTCGAGTATCATTGTGCCTCCTTCAGAATCGATGCGACGTATGTCACCTTCATTTAATGCCCATGCCTCTTGGCTTCTTAAGATTGGATCTACAGTTTCTCAGCTCTGTTTAAGGTTTTTTCTGCGGTTGCGTCAGTCATGAAGTGACGATTCCATTATGACGCATCATAATGACCAATTTTAACGCGGTTGTATCTCCTTATAAGTACTTCATACTTTTTGCTTTCTTGAAACCTTCTTCCTTTTGTATCCATTATCTTAGTCCTTCTCTGTACCTTTCCTCTGTATTTTCTTTGTTAAACATGTCTTCATCAACACCAGACAGTCGCAAAGTTGTGATCGTCGACGAGCTTGCTACTTCTACTACCCCTACTAGAAGCACGAGAGGTGGTTAAGTAAATGAGAAGAAATATACACCTAATGATATTTACCTCTGCTTAAATTTAAACTTAAGACGTTATGGTTCTCCTCTTACTTTTTACACCCTTGGACGCGGATACTATTAAATAAATGATTCCCACGATAAAAGATGGAATCAGCTTGTTTAATATCCAAAAAGACATTAGAATATTTTTCAAATGAAATCTTGCATGATTACGAACCTCAGGATTAATACGTGGCTTGATACCCATGTCAATACCTGCAATATAATAGTCATAAGGTTATTGTCTGACTAAATGGTTGAGTTCAAATAAGCATAAACCAAAACATTTTAGTGTATGCGTCCGCCTAAAATTTATTTATGTAAGGCCAAAGGGCATAAAATTTAAGTTAGACAATAAAATACTTACAACATTAATCTCTTCTCGCTATTTATTCTTTTTCTTTAAGGTTTGGCATATTTAAAACTTAACAATTTATCTTTTTATTTGCAAAATAATTTTGCAATCCTAAGACTTAATAATGATGACAGTTGGGATTTATGAAGAGATTGAGGGACTATCAGTAATGAAGAGAATCTATATATGTTAGGGTGTATTTACCGTAAGATATTAATTGAATAACAATTCGAACCGTAATTCCACTATACGAGTCTATGCCAACATAAAATAGATTGTAGAGGTATTCTGAATGATAAAGTAACCACTATATAAAATTTAAAAAGAAATGTTAATGAACTATAAGAGAATTTCCGACGAAAATTTCTAAGGGATATCTCACAAAAATTGGCTCATCAGAAGCTTTTCGAACGGATATAATTCCATCGGTATTCCCATATTTTTGACAAACCCTTAACTACAGATTCAATAGCACCGGTTATGAATCCCCAAAAACAACAGGAAAGATAGCACCATCTACCCAGACTGTCACACTGGCAACGAGAGCAGTAATAGTCAAATTGAGCGATGCAAATGAGAATTAAACCTAATTTCTTATAGAGAGAGGAAGAAGAGAAAGAGAAATTGATGAAGTGTTCTATATTTTCACCATGGGAAGAAATGATTTGATACTCTGTTATATACAATTCTGTTATGTTAGCTCACTTCTCACACGTGCACATCACGTGTCTTAACTAACCGATTTTGTCTTCTTTGAAACTAACTTCGTGACAACTCACTAACAGCTAATACTAACTATCATGCACAGCTTGCACTTTTTTCTTCTCTGCATCTTCACTCTGCATCTTCACTCTCCATCATCTTCCATTACTCCCCCTCAAACTGGAGGGTGAAAGACATCGAGCATTCCTAGCTTGGACAGAAGGAGATGATGTTGGCTGACTCCCAAACCTTTAGTTAAGAGGCCAGCAATCTGAGACTGTGTAGCAAGATACTTGGTTTTAATGAGGCCTTCCTTCACCTTTTCTCGGACAAAATGACACTCAATGTCTATATACTTGGTGCGCTCATGAAATGTGGGATTCGCTGCAATTTGGATAGCTGCTTTGCCATCACAATGAAGTTGGATTGGTCTGGAGATAGGTACAGCTAAGTCTTGTAATAAACCAACTAACCATACAATTTCTGCCACACAAGCTGTCATGTTGCGATATTCAGCTTCAGCTGAGCTTCAACAAACTGTGTGTTATTTCTTTGACTTCCATGAGAACAGGGAGTCACCTAGCTTAATGACATATCATGTGACCGAGAGCCTAGTATTAGGACAAACTGCTCAGTCAGAGTTGTAATAGGCTGTTAATTGAGTAGCTGAGGTCTGGCTTAGAAAAACCCCTAAACCAGGACAACCTTTGATGTATCTTACCACCCTCAATGTTGCTTCCTAGTGTAACCTCTTTGGCTGCTGCATGAACTGACTGAGTACTTGAACTGTGAAGCACTGGGCATGTGATGGTAAGATAAATCAGTTTCCCAATCAATTTTTGATAACTGCATATATCTTCTAGCAAAGGATCATCAGTGTCACTTATTAATTTGTCAAATTCAACCGTGGTTAGTCTGGTATTGGCTTCAAGTGGTGTTGTGGCTGGATTTGCACCACTGAGTCCAACATTAGAAACTAGTTCTAAGGCATACTTTCTCTGATTAAGAAGTATCCCTTACTTTGATCTCAACACTTTAATGCCCAAGAAATACTTGAGTTCTCCAAGATCTTTGACCTTGAAATTATTGTGTAAGGTCTGTTTAGCCTCATCAATGAGGTCCTTGTCACTCCCAGTAATAAGTAGATCATCAACATAGATTAAAATGATCACAATACACCTGTCTCTCTGTTTAGTGAACAGAGAATGATCATGAGGACTTTGACAGTACCCTGCTTCTAATAGAACAGTAGTTAGTTTGATATTTCATTGCCTCGATGCTTGTTCGAGTCCATATAAAGACTTCATAAGTTTGCATACCCTATACTCCCCTTGGCTATGAAAAACTTGAGGCAAATCCATATAGACTTTTTCATATAAATCTCCTTGAAGAAAAGCATTGTTTACATCCATTTGGTATAAATATCAGTTCTTTGAAGCTGCCACACTAATTACTGTTATGACTGTGACCATTTTTGCAACTGGAGAGAAGGTCTCATGATAGTCCAGTCCTTCCCTTATGTGTATCCCTTTTCCACCAAGCGAGCCTTGTACTTGTCTATCTCCTCATTGGCCTTATAATTTATTTTGTATACCCATTTAGAGCCTATAGCTCTCTTTCCAGTAGGTAGTGGAAGTAATTACCAGGTTTTGTTACCTTCTAATGCATCAATTTCCTGTTGCATTGCTTGAATCCAATTGTGATCTTTAGAAGACTCCTTGAATAATCTAGGTTTTGCTGGAACAGATAAAGAACCCAGGTAGGCATGGTAGGTGGGATTGAGATGAGTGTTCACATATCGGGATATGGGATAGGAATAATGTGCCTTTGGCTTGACAGTGGTGACATAGTCACTGAGCCGAATTGGAGGCCTAGTTGTTCTGCTTGGTCTCCCATATGAGGTTGCTTGAACATAATCATGCTGCTCATGGTGTTGATCTCCTTCTACTATCAATTCAACTAGTTGGGCCTCATCTTGATTAGGTTTGCAACTGTAGGGGCTTAATTTGTTTGAGGTTGATCCACTGTTTCTCATGTGTCAGGTGCTACATCAGGGAGATTTTGTGAATCAATGGCTGAACTTTCCATTCCTATCATTGTTTCTCCTGGTTCAGATATTAGTTCCTCCCCTATAGTATGTTTATCATAAGGATCTCCTGCATGTTCCTGGCTTATTCATGTATTCTTTGTCTCTTTAAACAGAAAAATATCACCCAATTCCTCTTGTGTTTCATTTTTAAAAGAAACAGTGATTCCTTGAATTGAATATCCATGCTAACAAAGAATTGATGGTCTTCAAGATCATATAATCTGTAAACTTTCTGTGTTTCTCAATACCCCACAAATAATGCCTTCCTAACTCTTGTTGTGAATTTGTCACCTCTAGGCAGCCTAATTGCATAACAAAGGCATCCAAACACTTTAAGATGAGATAGTTGAGGTGGCTTACCATGCAACAACTAAAATGGTATTTTCCCTTGCAGCACCGTTGATGGTAATCTATTAATCAAGTAGACAGCAGTTCTAACACAATCTCCCTAGAATTTTATAGGCATTGAACTCTGAAAACTCAATGCTCGTGCCACTTCTAGTATATGTCTATGCTTTCTCTCCATAAATTCATTTTATTATGGAGTGTATGGACAACTACTTTGATGAATCACACCATAGGAAGCTAGGAGTTCATTACATTTTGAGTTAAAAAAACTCACTACCATTGTCAGATCTAAGTATTTTGATGTTCTTGTCAAATTGATTCGTTATTAGAACATAGAAGTTCTTCAATACTACAAACACTTCACATTTAGATTGAACTAGAAATATCCAAGTGTACATGCTGTGATCATCCACTATGGTAACAAAGTAGTACATTTTATCATATGTAGGTTTTCTGTATAGACCCCATACATCTAGGTGAACCAAATGAAAAGGACTACTTGACCTACTGTTGCTATTAGGAAACTTTAGTCTGCTTTGTTTTGACAAGGGACAAATGTCACAGCATTCCAGCAGTTTAGCATCTATTTTATTCTTGAGATCCGCAATGTGTTGCATTGCTTCAATAAAGGGATTCCACAGTCTCCAATATCGTAGCTTTCCACCATTGTCCTCCCTATGAATTGTTGCTCCTACTGCAGGTTTTATTGCTTCTTGTAGTATTCATAATCCTTCCTTTTCCTTAGCAATCCCCAGAACCTTCCCATTGAAAAGTCCCTGGAACAACAGAAATCAGGGAAAAACAAAGCCACACAAGAAAGCTATTTGGTTATCTTGGACACTGAAAGAACATTAAACTTGAAATCTGGGACATGTAAAACATTCTCAAACTTATAGCTTCCTAAAATCATTGCATCTCCTACACTTGTGATCTCTGCTCTACCACCAGTAGGCACCTGAACTCTACTGCTATTTTGATCTCTCAGTATTCTAAAAGTAGTCAGCAACTCCTTATATGGTGTAATATGATGTGATGCCCCTGTGTCTATTATCCATTCACAGGCAAAATTGTTGGACAATAGTGAGGTCATAGCTGCCATGTTACCTGTTATGTTGTCTGCACAATCACTTGATGTCGGCTTATTCAGGATCTGCTTGTATTGTTGTTCAGTGAAGAAATGACATTGTGCCACTGATGAATTCACATTTCTCCTGCTACTGTAGAATTGGCAAAAGGTCTGAATCCACCAGTTTGTGTGCTCTTCTTCTTGCTCTTAAAGTCCTATGGGTAGCCAACAATTTTCCTTCAAGTGCCCTTCGTATCCACAATGCTCACATATTACATCAGGCTTCTTAGGCTTAAAACCTTGTTGTGTTCTTCCTGCTAACATTGTTAGTAGATCCCTGTTCGTATCAACTACACCTAGGGACCTTTGACTTTCCTCCCCAGACACTGTTGCATATGCTTCATTTACTGCACTATAGGTCTCCTTACTAGCAGATTACTTCTTAGATTACTATAGGACTCATTAAGTCCCATAAGGAATGGAAACAACCTCTATGATCCTAAATGCACAACATAAGTCAAAGGCTCCTCACAATCACAAGAAGGTAGGGGAGCTAAAACATCTAACTCATCCAAAAAATCCTTCATCTTAGAGTAATATGAGGAAACTGAATCAGTACCTTACCTTAAAGTGGCAATTTCAGTCCACAAATGATATATCCTAGTCAAATTTGATCTATCAAATCGCTCCTGAAATTCACTCCATACCTTCTTAGCATTTGACGCATACACAATATTGGGTATTAATTCATTCACGGATGTGCTTCCTATCCATACAGAACAATTGCGTTGCACTTCTCCTATTGTTCTGCTAATTCTCCTCTATACATTCTTTTGACACAGGTACCATCCACAAAACCTTATTTGCTTTTGCCTCGAAAAGCCTATTTCATCGTTCTACTCCACAACGCGTAATTATCTGGCCATGTGAGCTGGGGGATTAGGACTAGTCCAGGCGCATCTCCAGCTTAAAGATACAGCGGGTGATTGTGTCTAGTGAGGTAACCTCGTTTCCTGCCATTTTGGCAGAAATCTGAGCTTCGTGTTCTTCTGCAACTCACGAAATTACACAGGGCAGAGATCGTCGTCAAGGCACCCGCTCTGATACCAAGTCAAATTGAGAAATGCAAATGAGAATTAAACCTAATTTCTGAGAGAGGAAGAAGAGAAAGGGAAATTAATGGAGTTTTCTATATTATCACCATGGGAAGAAATGAGCTGATACATTGTTATATACAAGTCTGTTATGTTAGCTTACTTCTCACACGTGCACATCATGTGTCTTAACTAACCGACTTCGCCTTCTTTGTAACTAACTTCTTGACAGCTCACTAACAGCTAAGACTAACTATCACGCACAGCTTGCACTTTTTTCTTCTCTGTATCTTCACTCTGCATCATCTTTCATTAATAACAGCAGATAGTGGAACAGAACTAGCAGATAGGCATTCAGTTAGCTTAAAAACGGACTCGTAGTTAGAAATAAGATGCTTCTTCCCTCAGAAATTTTAGTTGGAAATTCGTTTATTCTTAATATATTGATTATACAAAAATCTAGCTTCCACATATACAAGTAGTAAGGCAGAAATTATTAATTACACTACTTACCTTGTGAAGAAATTGATAAGCGTAATCACCGGTTTGTATATTATTTGAATGATTTGCCTTTGATGTAGTAGCAGAAGAGAATATATCCAGCTCCTGCTGGCAAATCTAAAAAGATTGTGCTTGCGACCTTAGAATAAACTTAATTATTAGAACTTGCAGAAATAATCAAGTAATTTCACAAATATTTATATCTCAATAATACAATTCTTTTCACATGGGAGCACAACCCGTTTTATTTTTACCTTTGCATAAGCATATGGATTGAATGATAATGTTGGCAATTTCCCAACATACTTTTTGTCGTCAAATAGCACAGGTCCTGTAGGCTTTAGCTAGTGAGCTAACAAAATAAAAATATCATTTTTAAGGAATTTTTTAATTGAACATTTGTCTATCTAAAATTGAAAATATATCTTAATAATATAAAAGATATACTTCTTGTCCTGAACTGGGTAATAAGCGATATTCACTTGATATTTTTTTCCCTAAATTGGCTAATTCAATAATTATTAGCACTATAAACTAAGTAAAAAATAACAACCACACTTCAATACAAAATTTAGAAAATCATGTGTTCAAAGCAAACGCTCATGTAGATGCAAAATTATTGGACTTTTTCACACAAAAAAAAGAAGTTAGAATAAAGAAAAATATGGTTTACCTATTTCAGTTACAACTGCTTATAGGGCGGAGCAACCAGGTCCTCCAGCAATCCACAGAATAATAGGATCGACCTTAGGGTTTGACTGTGACTTTATACTGATGGACTTCATCTGCTTCACCTACTCCTATATACCTTATATATTATTAAAATATATTTAAAAAAATCATCAAAATGGAGGATTTTGAGAATTATGTCATTTAAAATGGCTAAATGAGTATGACTGAATTAAGTAACAAAGTATAGTACTACTTAACGTAGAAAAGAAAAGGCACATCGACATTTCAAATTTTATTGTTTCTTTTCCGTTGGAGCTTTCTTGCTATGTAAATTAAGTTGAGAGAACGTATAGCTCTACATTGGGATGCAAGTGATTATCAGAAACATACATTTTCATGTAAATGCTATTGTTTTGTGTGCATAAACCAGGATGAGATGCTACTCTCGATGTTACAATTGCAACATTTGTGCAACCATTTAAGATTTTGTACCATAGATTTAACAAAAGATCTTTTCGAGAATGTAAATGCTATTGTTTTGTGTGCATAAATCTAGATGGATTTGAATCTATTATGTCAATTGTCAAATGTATTCAAGGTTTTAAGTAGTTGTCGAGTTATAAACTTTAAATATTTTGATTGAACTTATAAGAGTTTTAGTTCTGCACACTAACAATGTATAAAAAAAATTATATCATCATGCTAAGTTGACCTATAATAAATCATTCTCCGTAACAAATGTGTTGTGATGACACAAGAAATAGAGTAATGACTTGCTATTAATCAGTTAAATTGAACTCTGATGGTATAATTATTCTTTAAATATTCAAGGGTCGTTTAGTTTCCAAACAAGTTATATATACTAGAATTATAAGGTCGAGATAATAATATGGGAATTAATAAAATAATATTCAATCTCTTTCATTTTATGTGAACCTTTTCCCTTTTCATGATTCAAACTATGTAAATTTTGATCAATATTCTGAAATATATTTTTTCATCATATTAACATGAGACATGAGAATTTATTGGGTATGCTGTTGTTGTTGTTGTTTATTGACATGAGAATAATTGCAACCTATAGTACTTTTCGTATAGTTTTTGAATATCTAAATTTTAATTTTAAAACATTACGTTAAGGAATCATCAAGGCAGGTTCATACTGATATGGAAGGGATTGCTAATTCCTTTATAAAATTTTATAGTGAACTACTGGGCAATCTAAAAAGGGGAGAAAACATGTATGCAGTAATCTTGTTCGAAGAGTTCCTATAGTACAACAAGAACAGAGAGAGAGGCTGGAAGCACAATTCACTGAAACAGAAGGGAGGCACTATGGTCAATAGCAGGAGACAAGTCCCTAGGGCATGA
The DNA here is from genome assembly GCF_001879085.1 of Nicotiana attenuata. Classification (NCBI taxonomy): domain Eukaryota; kingdom Viridiplantae; phylum Streptophyta; class Magnoliopsida; order Solanales; family Solanaceae; genus Nicotiana; species Nicotiana attenuata. The sequence continues at coordinate 73,419,119 of NC_031990.1, forward strand.
TGGCTATGGGAGCCAATTTTTCAAAGACTGTTGGTCAGTGGTGAAACAAGACTTAATAGAGAGTGTGTTTGGGTTCTTCGAAACACGAAAAATGCTTAAGATCATAAACAACACAGTGATAACTCTAGTTCCAAAGAGTAATCATGCGGAATAGGTGGGAGATTATAGGCCTATTGCTTGTTATAATACAGTTTACAAAGTGATATCCAAAATATTATGCAATAGGTTAAACGGGGTATTGCCTACAATAATTGCTGATAACCAGAGTGCCTTTGTAGAAGGAAGAAGCACAGTACAGAATATTCTCATTTGTCAAGACCTGGTGAAACTGTACAACAAAAAGAAGACCACAAGAAGTTGTCTTATTAAGATAGACTTAAAGAAAGCATACGATTTTGTGGAACGGGGCTTTGTGGAAGATATGCTACATGCATTAAACTTCCCTCCCAAATTTATCAAACGGATTATGGTGTGTATATCCACAACACAATACTCAATTGCATTGAATGGGGGAAACTATGGTTGTATTAAGGGGAAGAGGGGACTGCATCAGGGAGACCCTATATCACCTCTAATCTTTATGATATGTATGGAATATTTTACGAGGATCATGCAATAAGTAGCCACTCTTGAAGACTTTGCTTTTCATACAAAGTGCAAAAGTCTGAAGTTAAACCACTTCGCGGATGATGTCCTAATATTCTGTAAAGGAGATTACCAAGTTGTTCTACTCATGCTGGGAGGACTACAAGATTTTTCTAATGCTTCAGGATTAAGCACAAATGCTGGAAAATCAAACATATACAGTGCAAACATGGAGAGCCAATGCCTAGAAAATATTTGTGAGATGACAGGATATAAGCAAGGGACATTACCATTCAAATACTTAGGGGTCCTTAAATCATCAAAGAAACTGTCAGCAAGGGATTGTGAACTACTAGGGGATAAATTGAGCACAGAGTAAACTCATAGAGATCTAAACATCTATCATAGGCAGGCAGAGTACAATTGATTAACTTTGTGTTGATAAAAGTACATTCATATTGGGCAACAATTTTCATTCTCCCAAAAAAAGTACTAAATGACACTATGGCTATCTGTAGAAATTACTTGTGGGATGGGAAAAGAGTATCAAATAAGGTACCCTTGGTAGCATGGGATCTAGTGTGCAGACCAAAAAGGGAAGGGGTCTGGGAATAAGGGAGTGTAATACTTGGAATGAAGCAGCGGTGACAAAATATGTGTGGCACATAGCAAGTGAAGAAGACACATTATGGGTTAAATTGGTGAACCATATATACTTGAAAGGGAATACCTGGTGGAACTACATCCCCCACAGGATTATTGTTGGTACCGGAGGAAAATATGTTCCATACAAGATAGGTATGCAGCAAGGTATGTGGAGAATGGCTGGAAGACCAAGACTGGAAAGTATTCAATAAAAAGTGGTTACCAATGAAAAAGAGGGGAACTGGAACCATGGCCTTGGAGCAGATGGGCGTGAAAAAAAATGAGCAATCCAAAGCATAGCTTTATCTGTTGGCTTGCAATGCGAAGAAGACTCTTGACAAAAGATAGAACACTAAGAATGGGGATTACGCAAGACAGTGAGTGCATGCTATGTGCTGGTCACACAGAATCGATTGATCATATATTTTTTGAATGCACATTCACTAAGATTTGCTTAGAAGAAGTCCTCAAATGGCTTGGGATGAACATAAGAAACACAGAGTTGATAGGTTTATGGCGAAGGATGTCTAGAGCAGCAAAAGGAAAAATAGGAAGATCATTTACACAGGCAGCTTTAGCAGCAGTTATATATCATATTTGGAGGGCCAGGAACAAAGCAGCTTGGTTGTAGAAAGTACCAAGACCTCGAAAGATAATGGAGAAATACAATATACATGTAAATACAGATTCCTGGAAGTAATACGGGAAAAGAAGCAACAGATGGAGACTAACTGGGTAGAGAATCTATACAAGTAGATGTTGAATAGAATTGTATCAAAATGCATAGCCAGGAAAGTGGAAGGAGGATAGAGATATAGGAAGGGAAGAGAAGGACATCATGATACGATAAATTGTATATGTTTTGGGTCTGGATATTTGAATAATAAATTTTTAATTCTACCAGAAAAAAAATCTAATCTTAACGATCAGTCAAATACTGATTCTGGAAAAGTAAAAAGGTTCACATGCATACTCTAAAATGGAGGGAGTAAGGGATTATTTAATAGACATGCTTTTATTGGTAGAACGTCAAAGTATATATAACTTAAGTCTTAAAAATAAAGTACTTACCCTCTTCCTTTTTTTTTTTTTGATTTCCCACCCGGTGTCTGGTACTCGCATCGGAGCCCGACTATATTCGGATTCGCACCGCGTAGGGCCCCATTCGGAGGGAAGCGTTCCCTACCAAGGATTTTTCCATACCCAGGGTTCGAACCCGAGACCTCTGGTTAAAGTGTTAATGTTTGTAAATTGAACGAAAATGGAGAAGAATGAAACTAGGGTTCATGTTTAAAGAAGAAGCTTCCAGAGAGTTCTCGTTACTTCATTCTGAAGAGTTATTACAAAAGAATATCTGAATTACTATTTATATTGGGCTAGAAAGAAAATCAACTAAGAGAGAAAATTGGGCCGGGTTTGTTAATAAATACAACTGGGCCAAATCTAACTAACAACAGGCCCAAATCTAATAACTAACATCAGGTAACTCCAACACCCCCTCAAGTTGGAGGGTGGTAACACGCCCAACTTGCAAAGCAACAACCTGTGATGTGCACCTGTCAAACACTTAGTAAAGATGTCAGCAAGCTGAGAAAAGGTAGGAACATGATGTAAAGAAATAAGGCCATCTGCCAACTTAGTACGGATGAAGTGACAATCAACTTCAATATATTTCGTGCGCTCATGGAAAATAGGATTTTTAGCGATGTGAAGGGCAGCCAAGCTATCACAGAAAACAGGAATAGAGTTGGACAAAGGCATACCCAAATCTGCTAACAAACGAACCAACCAGACTAGTTCAGCCACCACTTTACTCATGGCCCAGTATTCTACTTCAGCAGAAGACAAGGAGACGACGGCTTGTTTCTTAGATTTCCAGCTAATCAAACTACCCCCTAAAAACACACAATAGCCAGAAACTGATCTCTGCGAATCAGAACAAGAAGCCCAATCACTGAAAAAAAAGGCTTGTACAGAAAAATCAGAAGAACCATTGAGGTGAAACCCAACATCAGGTGTACCTTTCAAATACCTTAGAACATGTAACGCATCAGTCATATGAGGCAGACGAGGTGACTTAAGAAACTGACTCAAGTGTTGCACGACAAAACATAAATCAGGCCTGGTATGAGTGAGAAAATTCAATTTTCCAACTAAACTTCTATAAGACTCAGGGTTGGGCAGCAAGACCCCAACATCAGACTTGAGTTTAACACATAACTCAAGTGGGGAAGAAACAGGAGAAGCATCAGAACATCCATATTCAGCAACTAACTCCGAAACAAATTATTTGATGAAGAAGTACCCCAGAATTAACATATAACAACTCAATTCCCGGAAAATAGTTAAGTAATCGTAAGTCTTTAATTTTAAACTGATCATCTAAAAATATTTTGAGAGCATTGATCTCTGTAGGATCATCCCTAGTAAGGATAATGTCGTCCACATAGACAGCAAGAAACACAGTAGATGAGTCGGACCTTTTGATGAAAAGAGAGTAATCATTTAAAGAATGTGTGTAACCTCTAGTGCAAAGTGCTTGGGACAACTTAGCATACTATTGCTTAGAGGCTTGTTTTAAGCCATAAAGGGACTTTTGCAACTTACAAACCAAAGGAGAAGTAAATTGAGAAGATGAAGCAACTGTGAGACCTTGGGGAAGCTTCATATATATTTCCTCATCTATGTCCCCATGAAGGAATGCATTATTCACATCCAATTGATACAAGGACCACCCTTTTTTAATGGCAAAAGCAACTAGACACCTAATAGTACACATTTTGACAACCGGAGAAAATCTTTCATAAAAATCAATACCTTCAATTTGTGTATCACCCCTTACTACCAATCTTGCCTTATATCTTTCTACACTCCCATCAGTCTTGTACTTAATTTTATACACCCATTTACATCCAATGGGATTCTTACCCTTAGGTAACTCAACTATAGACCAAGTGTTATTAGCTTCTAAGGCCTCAAATTCTTTTCTCATGGCTTCCTGCCAGACTAAACTGGTAGCTGCCTGAGAATATGAATGAGGCTCAACTTGAGTTGTGTGTGCAGCAGAGAGAGATAAAGTAGTGGAGCTTGAAATGGAAGGAGGAAGTTGCACAACAAAGTCACTAAGATGTGAAGGTAATGTGTGATTTCTGGTGCTTTTTCTAGTAGCAGGGAGAGAGGAAGATGTTGAAGGAGCAGAAGTAGAGGGAAGATCGGAAGGAATGACTATATCAGGAGGAGAAACATAAGGTATAGAGGAGGAAGAAACATCAACAGAAGGTGGATTATCAGGAGAAGATGTATCAACAGAAGGAGAATGGGAAGAATTAGTGTCAACAGGAGGAAAATGGGAAAGATCAAAACCAACAGGTGAGATAGGTGTAGAAGTGGAAGATGGAAGGTAGCTGGAAGACGAGGAAGAGGATAACATTAAAGGAAAAATAGATTCATGAAATATGACATCCCTAGAAACAAGGATACACTTGGTGGATAAATTGTACAACTTATAACCTTTCTTAGCAAATGGATAACCAATAAAGACACAAGGTACAGCTCTTGGATCAAACTTATTTCTCTCACATTTAGGTACAGTTGCATAACAAAGACATCCAAAAGGTTTAAGATGTGAATAAGAGGGCAACTTACCATAAAGCACTTCAAATGGAGATTTGTTATGTAAAATGGTGGAGGAAAATCTGTTTATCAAATAGGTGGCTGTTAAAATGCAGTCTCCCCATAATTTTATTGGTAATTTAGACTGGTACATCATAGCTCTAGCTGTTTCAAGCAAGTGCTTATGCTTTCTCTCAACAATTCCATTCTGTTGAGGTGTGTGAGAACAGGTGGTTTGATGAATAATTCCATTATCTGAGAAGTATTATAATGGAAAGTCCAATTTCTAAGGCATTATCACTTCTAATTGTTTTAACAGGGAGGTTAAATTAAGTTCTCACCATGGAAATGAAAGCTTTCAATATGGTAAAAGCATTACTTTTAGTATGTAACAAGTGAGTCCAAGTAGCTCTACTATGATCATCCACAATGGTAAGAAAGTATTTTGCTCCAGAATAAGTCTGAGTATGATAGGGACCCCATATGTCAACATGAATCAACTCAAACAAGGAAGTAGAAATAGTAGAACTAGCTGGAACGGGTAATCTTGCCTGCCTAGCAAGAGGACAACAGGACATATAAAGGATTGTTTGGTAGATAATTGAGCAGAAATAGAAGGGATGGTTTTCATTCTAGAAAATGGAATATGTCCTAATCTGTGATGCCAAAGAACATTATTTTTATTTATGCTCTGCTTATCATTACAAGGAACAACAGGAATAGTATGTAAAGCAGTCTTATTATGTGCAATCTTACTAGACTGGTCAAAAAAAGAAACATCTTGCACATTATTTCTAAAAACAGAAGCAGGAAAGTTAGATGTTGCATTGGGTTGATGATCATGAAGAAGCTTGTAGAGTCCTTGGTCCACTTTACCAAGTTCCAGAAGCTTCCTCATGGAAAGGTCCTGTATTAAAATACATGAGATAGAGGTAAACAAGACAAGACAGTGAAATTGTTGAATAAGCTTGTGTACAGAAATCAAATTATATTGAAAAGAAGGAATGTACAGGACATGATGAAGAAGGAAGTAAAGTACAGGAACCAATACAAGTAACCTTTGTCTTATAACCATTAGGCAAAGTTACCAAGTAAGGAGTAGGAAGTGGAGTCAGATTAGAAAGAAGTTCTTTATTAGAAGTCATATGATCAGTAGCTCCACTATCTATAATCCACACATCTCTACTTACACTAGATAAAACGCAAGCATGTGAATCATCAGTATAAACAGGCAAGGAAAGAAAACTACCAGCAACGTTAGCAGATCCCATCAGATTTGGTTGAGGCTCAGGAGCATGACCAATTTGAGTTTGCTGCAGCAGGGAGACAAGTTGAGAAAATTGTTGCTGACTCAAACCAGGTATGAAGGAGACCTTATCATCAGATACAGGAGCAGGTCCAACCAGAGGAGCATTGTGAGTAGATTAAGTTGAGATATGGCTTCCTGTGCATGGCTGAAATAGAGCAGATTCAGCAGATACTGTTGCAGCCAGCTTCTTTCCTCTGGTGAACTTAAAATTCTGTGGGAACCCATGGATTTTGTAGCATTTCTCAATTAGATGTCCAGGCTTTTTGCAATACTTACAAAACAAACTTCCTTCTGAATGATCAAAATCTATCTTTTGATTGTATTGTTTGATTGGAAACTGTTGTTTGAAACTCACATTAGCATTGAAAGATGTTGATTCTAGTATTAGCTGTGGATTGAATTGAACTTGTCTTTGACCCTCATCCTGAAGAGGAATATTATAAGCACTATCCAATGAAGGAGGAGGTTGCATCATCAGTAGGTTACTCCTTACACTCATATACACCTCATTTAATCCCATAAGGAACTGGTCTAACTTGTCCTCTTCTTCATCCCTCTGAATACCAGGCTTTGCAGCACAAGTGCAAGACATAATTTTTGTGCATTGTTCCAAGTTCATCCCAAAGCTTCTTTAATTTGTTAAAATATGAAGCAACATCAAGAGAACCTTGCTGAGTAGAAGCTAATTCCCTTTTTATCTCAAAAATTTTAGTTCCATTTACAGTCCCATACCTACGTTCTAACTGTTTCCAAATACTTTCAGTTGTCTCCGAGTATTGTACACTTTCAGCAATAGTTGGTGAAAGAGAGCTAGTTAACCAAGAAATAACCATATTGTTGCATCTGTCCCATTGACGAATCATCGCAGGATTCTCATTAGCCATTGGCTTAGGAAAGGATCCATCCACAAAACCTATTTTGTTCTTAGTCGACAAAGAAACTATCATACTCCTTTTCCATCCACCATAACCAGACCCGTTAAATGGAGTACTGACTAAACAAGTTCCAGGAATATCAGAAGAGTGAATGAAAAGAGGGCTAGAAGGGTCTGGTGTATATATGGTGGTTGTACTAGTACTAGTAGCAAGAGGAACTTCAGAATACACCATATTAACACTAAAATTGTATAGGCAAACAAGTCAATTAAGCAAATTGAGCATGCAATTTCAAAAAAATGAAATTAGGGTTACCGACTTTCTTCAGTGAATCAAAAATAACAGATCCTAGAAGGAGGAATTAAACAACTACTCCGAGCTCATAAATGTCCACGACGAATAGCTGAAACTCTGCAGAAATCAAGGAAAATCAACAACAAAAATCGATCTCCAGAAGAACAATCACCGAACACAAATCTGAGATGATAGAAAGAGGAGAAAAACTTTGAATCAACTCACAAGGGTAGGATCGATCGAAAGAGTGTGATTAGAGTAATCACAATCGCGCTCTGATACCATGTTAATGTTTGTAAATTGAACGAAAATGGAGAAGAATGAAACTAGGGTTCATGTTCAAAAGAAAGCTTCCAGAGAGTTTTCGTTACTTCATTCTGAAGAGTTATTACAAAAGAATATCTGAACTACTATTTATATTGGGCCAGAAAGAAAATCAACTAAGAGAGAAAATTGGGTCGGGTTTGTTAATAAATACAACTGGGCCAAATCTTAATGAACTAACTAACAACAGGCCCAAATCTAATAACAAACATCAGGTAACTCCAACGGAGGAGCAGTCCCATCCACTGCACCACATCCTTTGATGGTTACTTACCCTCTTTCTAGCTCAAAAGGAAGTGGCCCTTCAAATCCTGGAAGATATATATTTTACTGGCGAACCATCTATTGCAATCTTTAGGTGAAACTCCCACACAATAAACAGGATAAAAAACATATGAAAATGACTCATAAAGAGTTTGATCTCGGAATAACTAAGATCTTGAGTGTTCCATTACGTACTAGTGCCATAGAGACTAGAGTTACTACTAAGCACATAATTTAAGTGTGATGCAATATATATATATATATATATATATATATATGAAACTAGATTTAGAGAAGAAGAAAAAAACGTCTCGAATCATAAGAGCAAAATAGTAAAGTTACAAAATATTTGGACAAAAAGTACAGAATCATCAAGCGACCAATCTTATATACCACTTCTCCATGAAAGATTCAATTAAGTATACATACAACCTAATTGAGATTATCTATATGAATGGCACAAGATAAAATTATAAGAATTCCAATGTCTCGCAGGCAATCCAAAAACCACCTCGGGGCAATTTTGCATTGTTGGAATCGAAGAACAACATCTGAAGACAATATATAATGACAATTAGGATAAGACAAGACATAATGCCAAAGACAAGCAAGACGATATCAAATTAAGGCATCCGTCGATTCATGTTGCTTTATTATTACTATTATTTTGGCACAGCGTATCGGAAGAGGTACAGAGGAATAATCATAACCATTTGACCCTACCCAATAAAACACTATAAATCCAACGTCCATAAGTCCGTCAAAGTGGACTATAACCTTTTTACATCCATAATATAGAGAATTTTTACAAAATCATAATATTTTAAATTTTTGTACTAGATAATTCGTTCTATTTTTCATATTACTAATATCACTTTTTACGAATAGTTATTTTTGGTGATTTGATTTTTTTTTTTCATACATTGTCCATGTTCGGGATGTAGAATTTGTAGACAATAAATCTGCGTCGAGAAAATGAAATCAAGACCGAAAAATATTGCAACAATCGTAGTATTTGATTTCGAATATTTGAGTGTACAATCTCTATGATTCCTCTGATTCTACTTTTCTAGTATGAATTCAAGGGCCTTTGAGCTTAATCTTGAATTTGAATTTGATTTATCCGTCGCGAACACTTTGATTGTTGCCACGAATTGTATCACGAACAAGTAGCTTTGATCTTGAACGCCTTGTATTTGATTTGACTTCGTTCTTGATCTTGAGTTTGATTGCTTGAACTTGAACTTGATTTGTTCTTCGTTCTTGAGCCTGAACTTGATTTGTTCTTCGTTCTTGAGCTTGAACTTGATTGCTTGAAGCTTGAAACTTGTGGAGGAATTTGCAGCGTTTGATCCACGAGCTCTTTCTTGCTTCTTGTTATAACTTCTGGTCCCTTTTCTGAGTTATGAAGACCCCTATTTATAGTTGTGGAAGGGAAGAGTGATAAGAACAAACTCTTTCCGACCAATCAAATTGAAGTGTGACATGGCCGCATTTGATTGGCCAGAACATGTCACTTGCACACGTGGCGCGATTTCATTGGCGTTTTAGTGTGACTGGGCATGCCTTGTCATTTTGACATGTGGCATGATCCTATTGGCTCTTCCGCTTGACTTGGCGCACCACGCCATTTGACACGTGGTACCAAACTGGACCTCTAGGAAGATGTCATCTTGGACTTAATGAAGTGGGCTCATCACTTTATCCCAATTTAAATGGGCTAGCCCAATGGATTAAGACTTATTTATTTAACCCATATATATTGGACTTATATAATTCATTCAATTATATTAGCCCATAATATTTATTTGAACTAATATATCTTGAATTTAAAATATAGTTCAAATAACTTTATGGATTTAAATCCAATAAAATTTAAATGCTTACAAATGCCCCACTTCAAGACTAATTGAGGTGTAAGCTGGCGAACCCCAAAAGTTAGGCTTGAAGTTACCGCAAAATTTATAACATCTCTTTATTTATTTTTTATTTTTCCAGAGATCTAGCTTTAATTTTCCAAATTTGCTAAGTACATTTGAGGTTACGAAGCATTTGTCTTCAACTAAACAATTCTAGTTGTATAAAGAGATACAAATTCCAAGTGTGCCACATAGGTATTAAACTTTTGGTAGTTGGACTTGCAATTTCCTTTAACTAGAAAATATTGCCTTCACTTGTAATGATTAACAAGAGTTTAAATTTTGCAATCCTACTACCTCCACGTGATCTTCTTGTGTAGACATCATTGTAGTTGACAATTCCTATTTTACTTTGTGTTTGATTACAATTGTGATTTTCCAACAGTTTTATCGGCTTGGGATTCCAAAGAATTGTGCAACCGCCAATACTAACCAAATCCAACCAGAAGACATATTGTGTCAACTATCCTACATCGAAAATCTGTTCTCAACAGCCGTCTTGAAGAATCTAGATAAAGAAGAAAGTTCTCCAATTAATTTGTATCGCTCTCAAGCCTGTTTCAGTCCGTCTTTGACAGGTAACTATCTTTCTTGTACTTGTATTTTTTTTTTTTGCTGCCTTTTTTTTTTGTTGTTGTAGGCAATGGGAATATCTTCGTCAACAAGGTTAGACGCATATAGAAGGAGAATTTTGTGGCAACAAATAGAAGTACAAATCTTCAACATTTTATGCAAGGACAAATTCATGACCGTATATAGATGATCAAGTCCACAACAATATATAAGAAGATAGATCCCTCACAACATGTAGAAGGACAAATATATCTTAATATATAGACGACAAATCCACATCACCATATAGACGGACAAATGCACCTCAACATATGGACGGACAAATCCACAACCATATAGACGGACAAATTCAACTCAACATATAGATGGACAAATCCACAACCATATAGACGGACAAATCCGCATCAACATATAGATGGACAAATGCACCTCAACATATAGACAGACAAATCCACAACCATATAGACGGACAAATTCAACTCAACATATAGACGGACACATCTACCTCAACATATAGACGGACAAATCCGCATCAACATATAGATGGACACATCCGCATCAACATATAGACGGACACATCAACATCAACATATAGACGGACACATCAACATCAACATATAGACGGACAAATCCGTATCAACATATGGACGGACAAATCCGCATCAACATATGGATGGACACATCCGCATCAACATATAGACGGACAAACCCCATCACCATATAGACGGACAAATCCGCATCAACATATAGATGGACACATCCACTTTAACATATAGACGGACAAATCCACATCAACATATAGACGAACAAATCCACATCATCATAAAGACGGACAAATCCGTGAAGAGACCAACTTAAGGTGCAAAGGGACTTAAACGTCCACCTTAAAATTGGAAAATTAGAAAGCCTCGAGTTACAGACTTGGTGGATTTGTAGACTTGAAGACCGACAAACTTAATGATTTGATGGATTTGAAGATTTGGCAGACTTTGATGCGTCAACTTTAAGAGCGGTGGACTTTAAACTTCAACCTGAAGAGTTAACAGTCTTGAAGACTTCCACTTAAAGACTTGGAGGGCTTAAACAACTCAACTTGAATTCTGGTGAACTTAAGAAGACCGATGGACTTGGAGGGCTTGAATACTTCAACTTAAAGACTGGCGGATTTGCACACTTCAATCGTGAAGACCAAAAATTTGAAGATTTGGCAAACTTGAACGCATAACGAATCTCCAGGCTTCATTGCAAATACTTGGTAGCCTCCTAAAAGACTATAATTATCCCATCAAACTTGAAGACCGACAAACTTAACGATTTGATGGATTTGAAGATTTGGCGGACTTTGATGCGTCAACTTGAAGAGCGACATACTTGAATATTTCAACTTGGAGACTTCGATGGCTTAAATATTTCAGCTTCTCTTTTGCTTTACATTGTTCGACTTGGAGGCTTGGAGGGCTTAAATATTTCAACTTGAAGATCGGCGAATTTGGAGACTTCAACTTGAAGACCGACAGACTTGAAGACTTCAACTTTGAGACTTCGAGGGCTTAAATATTTCAACTTCTCTTTTGCTTTACATTGTTCGACTTTCGTCTTAGTCGCATAATTTTCAGCTTTACGTGCTTGTAACAAATGATTCATATCTTCTCGTGGGAGAGTCCAAATAATGAACCGTTTGATGACTTCAATATCTAAAATATATCCAATACGCAGAATCAAAAACCTTCAGAATCGCGCCGGATAATACTTTGAGACCAACTTTAGATTTCACCATGTTAAAATTTCAGATTTGCGCAGTCTCACCAAAAAATTCATATCTCGGTGAAGAAATATCAAAATTGCAAACCGTTTGATTTCAAGAAAACTAGACTTCAAGATATAGAACATATCCAAAAGTCTCAATCAAACAACTTCAGAATCGTCCCAGATAATATTTTGAAATTAACTTTATATTGCACCACGCTATCAAGTCCAGATTTGCGCAGTCTCACCAAAAAATTTATATCTCGGTGTAGAAATATCGAAATTGCAAACCGTTTAATTTCAAGAAACCTAGACTTAAAGATCTAGAACATATCCAAAATTCTCAATCAAATAACTTCAGAATCGTCCCAGATAATATTTTGAAATCAACTTTAGGTTTCACCGCGTTGAAAATTTCAGATTTGCGCGACTTCGCCAAAAGTTTTGTATCTTAAAGTAGGAACGTCAAAATCATGAACCATTTGATCTACTGGAAACTTAACTTCTAAATATATAACATATCCTAAATTCAAGATTTAATGCCTTACGGATACATTCAGATAATATTTCAAAGTCAATACTAAATTCTGAAACACCGACAATTTCAGATTTGCGCGACTTCACCAAACGTTTTGTATCTTGATATGGAAGCCTCAGATCGGAAGACGTATTACTTGCCATAAATCGAAATTTAAGAGCCATATTCTCACAAATATCTTGGGGTTCAAATCTCACTGAATTTGAAACGTTGCGCCAAGCAATCATTTCCTTATACTTGTGTTTCCTTTTGACGCCTCGCTTCTCTTCCCCTTTCTTTTTTTAGGCAGAGGGCGGACTTGGAGACCAACAAACTTGAAGGTTTGGCGAACCCGAAGACATAGAGAATCCCTGGACTTCAATGCAAATACTTGACATCCTTCTAAAATCGGCCCATTGAAGATATCAATTTACCAAGGAGGGTTGCCCCCTTTAAATCAAATGAGATCCAAGTTCAACAGGAGGATGACATTTCAGCTTGATCTTGCATTCCTTCATACTTCATTCGAACAACAATTGGGGCAATATGTATCTTTTGAACTTATGCGACTGAACTTAGAATGAAACTCTAAGCTGCCTACGTACCCCGGTGAAGAGGATCAAGTCATACCGTAGTTCAGACTGAGTAGATTTTTTTTTTTTACGTCCTAACTTTTGCCTAGGCCGCCTCTTTCGAGATTTTCAACCTAGCGGACTTTTTTTCTTGGTCTGTACACAGTTTATACTCTTGCGGGTAGCAACATGCGGTTTAGGCTCGTGCGTCAAGGAGCGTCATGACTTGCAGTTTAGGCTCGTACGTCGAGGAGCATTATGACTTGCAACTTCATGGATAATACTTCTTCAAAAACTTTCCGTTGATAGGGCCGATTCTCATACCATCTGCATCAACCAGCTTGTAAGCCCCACTTGAATAAGCTTCTTGTACGACATATGGCCCATCCCATTTTGAAGTGAACTTCCCTACAGGTTTACGGGAAGTAATTATGGGTCTTCGTACGGCAAGGACTTGATCTCCTACTTGAAAGGATCTCGGACGAACTCTTTTATTGAAGGCGCGAGACAATCGAGCTTGATAACATTCAAGACTCTGTTGAGCTTCCAATCTCTTTTCATCAAGAGCTTCCAACTCTGCTAATCGAAGTCGAGCATTTTCTTCATCAGTAATCCCTTCTTGAATAGCCAGTCGTAACGAAGGTATTTGACGCTCAAGTGGCAAGACGACTTCGACTCCATAAACGAGTGAATAAGGAGTCGGCTGTGTTGGCGTGCGGTGAGTCGTCCTATATGCCCATAGAGCTTCTTCCATACTGTCATTCCAATCTCGTTTGGATTTGGAGACGACTTTCTTTAACAAGTTGCATAGAATCTTGTTGAATGCCTCAGCTAGACCATTGGCGGCAACATTGTACATCGAAGAGTTATGTTGCTAAAAGCCAAAGAGATCACAAATGTTGTTCATCAGCCTATTGTCGAATGGCTTTCCATTATCCGTTATTATGTAACGAGGAATGCCAAAGCGATAAATAATGTTTACTCAGATGAAACTTGCAACATTTTTCTTCTTTACTTCCTTAAGAGCAACAGCTTCAGCCCATTTTGAGAAGTAGTCAGTTGCAGCCAAGATGTATAGGTGCCCACCAGAGGACTTTGGCAGTGGTCCAACAACATCCAATCCCCAAGCGTCAAATGGCCAGGATGCAACAGTCGGGTGCAACACTTCAGGAGGTTGATGAATAAAATTTGCATGGAATTGACAAGCCTTGCATCTTCGAGCGTAGTCCAAGCAATCTTTTACCATCGTTGGCCAATAATATCTCATCCTTTTTATATGGAAGTGCAACTTTGGTCCAGACTGGTGTGACCCACATACCCCAGAATGCGCTTCTTGCAAAGCTTGGAGTGCTTCATCTTCCCCTAAGCATCGCAAGAGTACTCCCTCGAATGATCTTCTGTATTGGGTATCTTTGTAGTAAAGGAAGCGAGGTGCACGACGGCGGATTTCAGTCCTTCTCCTCGGATTTTCTGGAAGTATCCCATAGCATAAGTAGTCGATGATGGGTTGTCGCCATTCTTCTTTCTCAACTTCAGAAACAGCAACAAGATGCTTGAGTTCGTTTTCTTCACCTTCAACCTCATTTGGCGGAGGTACTACCCATTTTTGGCAGACGGTAACTTGCGCTTGGTCAGGCAGGGCTAATGATGAAGCTAGAGCAGCTAAAGCATCAGCCTTCTTATTTTCTTTCCTTGGTACATGTTGAATAGTCACATCACCGAGCCATCCCATCAACTTTTTAGCGTAATCATGATATGGTCGTAGTTCAGGCTTCTTAACCTCGTAACTACCCAAAAGCTGATTGACCACTAACTGGGAGTCACCGAAGACTTGCAATTGCAATTGCTTCATATCAACGGCCATTTCAAGTCCAAGTATTAAGGCTTGATACTCAGCAACATTGTTGGAACAGAGTTGTGTCAAGGTGAAGGAGTAGGGCAAGACTTCTCTTTGGGGAGTGACAAATACTACGCCAGCCCCGGCTCTCCCACGATGCGCAGCACCATCAAAGTACATCTTCCATGGAGGTTGAACTTCAACGACCATTGCGTCCTCATCAGGTAGTTCATCAGTTAGCTCCCAGTCATCAGGTATCGGATGATCTGCCAAGAAGTCTGCCAATGCTTGTCCCTTTATAGCCTTTTGAGGGATGTACAAAATCTCGAATTGTTGAAATTGGAGGTACCATCTCGCTAGTCGATCACTAAGAACAGGTTTTGACATCACGAACTTGATGGGATTTGCTTTAGAAACAAGATGGACAACATGAGCTTGAAAGTAGTGCTTCAACTTTTGATTTGAGAAGACTAGCGCCAAACACAACTTTTCAATTGGCGAATAGTTCAACTCGTTAGGTGTCATCATCCTGCTCAAGTAGTAAAGAGAGTTTTCTTTCCCCTCACTATTTTCTTGGGCCAATAATGCTCCAACAGACCTTTCCTGCGCCGCAATGTATAGTATCAATGGCTTCCCAGGTATAGGAGCTGCTAAAACTGGAGGCTTCATCAAGTAGGTTTTGATACTTTCGAAGGCATTGCTACAAGCTTGGTCCCACTTGAAAGGAACGCCTTTCTTCATGAGACGACTAAATGGTTGGCACCTCCCAGCCAGGTTTGATATGAATCTTCTAAGGTATGCTAGCTTTCCTTGCAGACTTTTCAATTCATGGATATCTCGAGGCTCAGGCATTTTCAAAATGGCATCCACTTTGGCTTGATCAATTTCGATCCCTCGATGTCGGACAATGAAACCAAGGAACTTTCCAGAAGTAACTCCAAAGGCACATTTCAACGGATTCATCCTAAGTTGGTACCTCCGGAGCAATTCAAATACCATCCTCAAGTCTTTCATGTGGTCGCCCTTCTCTCTTGATTTCACCACCAAGTCGTCAACATAGCATTCGACTTGTGGAGAAGATCGTCAAAAATATTCTGCATAGCCCTTTGGTAAGTGCACCAGCATTCCAAGCCAAAAGGCATTACCTTGTAGCAATAAATACCCTTTGGGGTACGGAATACAGTAAGCTCTTCATCTTTTGGTGCCATGCGTATTTGGTTATAGCCCGACGAACCGTCCATGAAAGACATTGCCTCGTAACCAGTAGTAGCATCGATCATCAGCTCTGGAATAGGAAGCGGAAATTCATCTTTCGGACATGCATTGTTGAGATCCCTAAAGTCAACGCACATTCGAATCTGGCCATTTTTCTTCCTTACAGGGACAATACTTGAAACCCATGTTGGGTACTTAACTTCACGAATAAAGCCAGCTTCGATGAGTTTGTTAACTTCTGCTTCAATCAAGAACCAAGTCCAGCCTAAAATGCCTTTGAGCTTGTTTAACAGGGCGAGCACCATTTTTGACTGCAAGGTGATGGACTGCTACTTTCGGGTCCAAGCCAGGCATCTCTTTGTAACTCCAAGCAAAGACATCCCTGAACTCTTTGAGTAACTCAATATAAGTGCTCTCTTCATCAGCTTCTAGTAAAGCACTTAGGTAGGTGGGTCTTGGTTCTTCATCGGTGCCAAGGTTAACTTCTTTAAGGCATCAACTGTCGTCTTCACTCCTTCTTCAAGTTCAGGTGGAGCATCTTTCGCATCTTCATCTTCTTGAGGGTCTCCATCATTGGAGGATATGTGATAACACGGCGAAACATCCTCCAATTCCGCATTATCTTCCATCGAAGACGAAATACCATTCTCGCCTTGTACAGTGACATGATACGAAGAACCTACACTTTCTTCATCTTCGTCACGTTCCTTAGTGTAGACCACAGTGTATGGC
>NC_031990.1:73437475-73556220 GCF_001879085.1 Nicotiana attenuata
GGCGGTTATGAGGAGTGTTACCTAGCAAAAGATCGTCATTTGTGAACGTGACCTTCTCCTCACAAGCATTAACTTCTTGAGGAGTGGACTCGATGGGCTTTTCCGAAGATGGTGCCAACGGTAGGTCATCACTCTTTTCTTCTCCTTTGTCAGCATGGCAACAAGAGGCATCAATGCCCTCATGGGAAATCTTCGTGCGGAACCAACTTGGTAAAAACTCCTCCGAGGTCACTGGATTTCGTGGCTTTTGAGGGTGGTGCATCTCTACTTTTGCTTTCTTCAAATGCCTAACTGGATTCTGTTTTATTGGTCTTTTTACCATCATCTTCCTTGTTGGTTGTTCCACTGATTCTTTTCGTGGGATCCTTTTGTGGCGCCTACGACGAGTCACCAACGTCCAACCTTCATCATCATCAGGTTGGTTGACTTCAGCTTTGTTGCTCTTTAGTAATTCTTCATCTTTACTTTCTTTAAAACCACATAATTCATCCAGACTGAATGAGCCAAAGGTGATAGAGACTTGGTTTGCGCTTGCTTTCTCATCTTCAAGCACGATCTTCTTTTCGCGAGCCAAGTCCATGACTTTATCCTTGAAGACAAAGCACTTCTCCAGAGGGTGGCTTACAAGTCGGTGATATTTGCAGTAATTTGGATCATTTGTTTTCCCAGCTTCATTTGGTCGCTTCATCTCCGGAAGCTCAATGAGATTTAACTCGAGGAGTTCATCGAAAATGGCTGGCACATCAGAATCCAGGAATGGGTACTCTTTCTCCTGCATTTCTTTTAGAGTCAACTTTCCACTTGGCTTGTCTTGAAAAGAAGTGGATTTCATACTCTGCTTCTTGCTTACCTTCGTCGTGAACTTCATAGGTGACGTGTTGACATTCATAGCTTCTTTGCTTTCAGACTTGGGTACGAACTTGCCCCACTTCCTGACTTCTTGCTTGTCATTCCCTTTGCGAGGTTCATAGGTGGGCAGCCTTTCATTTCCAGCGGAGGCCATGCTCAATTCCATGTCATGGGCACGAGTTGCAAGTTCTTCAAATGTGCTAGGCTTGATACCCTGCAAGATGTAGCGCAATCCCCAATGCATGCCTTGGATGCACATCTCTATGCCTGAAGCTTCACTAAGCCTGTCTTTGCGGTTGAGGCTTGCATTCCTCCAACGATTTATAAAGTCGATAACTGGTTCCCCCTTTCGTTGACGAGTATTTGTAAGTTCTATCATACTCACAGTACGTCTTGTGCTATAAAAGCGATTGAGGAATTCTTGCTCTAGTTGATCCCAGCTATCGATTGATCCAGCCTCGAGGTCCGTGTACCCGTCAAAAGCATTTCCTTTTAGCGAGCGGACAAACTGCTTGATGAGGTAATCTCCATAAGTCCCAGCATTGTTGCACGTCTCCACGAAGTGCGCCACATGTTGCTTTGGGTTACCTTTACCATCAAACTGTTGAAACTTTGGAGGTTGATAGCCAGAAGGCATCTTCAACATATCGACCCTTGAAGTGTACGACTTTGCATATGTAAGGGAGGATTTGGCAGCAACTTCATATTTGTTCTTAATGGTTCCTTCAATGAACTCCTTCAATTGATCGATTGGAATCATCCCTTCAGATGAGACAGGGATAGCCTTAGTGGATGATGCTTGTCTTGGGGGAGAGTCGCTCTCTAGAACCTCTGGGAGCTTGCCGGGTGCATGGGTGGATTCTTCTTCCATCAGAATTCCCACCCTGTCTGTTAGCTTGTCAATTCTGGCCTCTTGATTTTGCATGCATTTGGTCAAGCCAGCGATTGCTTCTGTCAAGTTTGCCAACTGCTCCTCCATGGATGAAGTGTTTGTCACCATGGCTTGCATGATTGTCGTGGATGACGGAGAGTAGCATGGATTTTCACACAGATTGATCCTTGATCGGCCCACGCTATGTGGTGTAAGTGGGGAGGATCCATCACTTGAAACATCATCATCTTCCTTCACAGCAGAGTGCTTGGAGCCGGAGAAGTCAAGCAGAGCAAGAGTTTTCTTGATCTTTTCAGCAACATCGCTTCCTCCTTCAGATGCGTTTGTGGCAGATCTTGCTCCTTTCGAGGATGAAGATCCGAAAACAGGGGTTGATGCGAACGACACTTGGGGTGCTTGTTGTTCTAAAAAGCTTGCTTTGCTCCTCGTAACTGGTCCGAAGCTTCCAAAGGTGACATCGAGGATGCTTTCCACATCAGCATAAAACCTGGAGTTAGCAGCCTTGTTGGAAGTTGAAACAGAGTTGATTTTCTTTGAAGCCATTTCAATGTTCTTGGTATTTGGTGAATGAAAAGTTGAGATGAGAGGTAGAGATTGTCCCACTGGGCGTGCCAGAATTTGTAGACAATAAATTTGCGTCGAGAAAATAAAATCAAGACCGAAAAATATCGCAACAATCGTAGTATTTGATTTCGAATATTTGAGCGTTACAATCTCTATGAATCCTCTGATTCTTCTTTTCAATAGTAAATAAATTCAAGGGCCTTGGAGCTTGATCTTGAATCTATATTTGTTTCCACGAACGATGATCTTGTTCTTGAGCTTGAGCTTGATTGCTTGAACTTGACCTTGATTTGTTCTTCGTTCTTGAACTTGAACTTGATTTCTTCTTCGTTCTTGAACTTGAACTTGATTTCTTCTTCGTTCTTGAGCTTGAATTTGATTTCTTGAAATTGAAGCTTGAAACTTGTGGAGGAATTTGCAGCGTTTGATCCACGAGCTCTTCCTTGCTTCTTGTTATAACTTCTGGTGTCTTTTCTGAGTTATGAAGATCCCTATTTATAGCTGTGGAAAGGAAGAGTTCTCATAAGAACAAACTCTTTCCGACCAATCATATTGAAGTGTGACATGGCCGCATTTGATTGGCCAGAACATGTCACTTGCACACGTGGCGCAATTTCATTGGCCTTTTAGTGTGACTTGGCATGCCTTGTCATTTTGACATGTGGCATGGTCCTATTGGCTCTTCCGTTTGACTTGGCGCGCCACGTCATTTGACACGTGGCACCAAACTGGGCCTCTAGGAAGATGACATCTTGGGCCTAATGAATTGAGCTCATCACTTTAGCCCAATTAAACGGGCTAGCCCAATGGATTATGACTTATTTATTTAATCCATATATATTGGACTTATATAATTAATTCAATTATATTAGCCCATATATTTATTTGGACTAATATATCTTGAATTTAAAATATACCCAAATTATTTTATGAATTTAAAATTTATATGCCTACACCTTGACTATTTATTTCAATTGTATAAATCTTTATTTTCAGGTCAAATTCAAAAAATTATTAACTAAAACTTTATTATTTTTGGCCAAATAAAAATATTTAGCCTACATAATGTAGTTTTATCAAAGTTTTATTATAAATTATATTCGAAAAAATTTATCTAAAAAAGTAATATTCTTAAAACGGTGAAAATATATTTTATTTTTCAAAAAATGCCATATATACAGGAAAAATTCACGTGGCAGGCGAGTGCACCCACACTTTTTGCCACATCGGCGTCTAGGGGAAAATGTCTCTCAAAAGGCCAAGTTGAGGGGGGTAATTAAGATCGGGCATAGTTCCGAGAGGATACTAATAATCTGAATCAAGTTTAGGGGTGGTTTAAGGTATTTTGCCTAAAAAATTGGTATTACACATAAAAGTCATCAGAAAATTAATTGCGTATATTTTTGAAAATTGACATAATTGTCGGCTGCACTAATTGCGAGACCAATTTTAGTTTCTTTATGCAAACAAAGTACAGTACTCCATTATTTACCGTTGCCGGTACCCAAAAAATTCAAAGTATATACAATAGTTTTTATAGTAATAAGTTAATTTTTCTTCAAGGATGAACGAAAATTCGTGGAGAATCCCTTACAACTTGTTTGGATATTTGTTTTATATCGTTTCATAATGTATCGTATCGTATTGTATTGTATTGTACTGTACTGTATTGTTTGATGAATACAATATTTCGATGGATTGTGTCGTTTTACTATCGTTTCATGTTATCACGCACCAGTAATATGATGAATAAGTTTGCAATATTATAAAGAAAAATTATGATACGGTATAAAAAAAGGTAGGGTAAATGATAAAATGAAATTATGTAATAATAATGAAGGGTGAAATTGAGAGAAAAGGACAAGGTAACGACGCGACCACACCAAATCGGTCGTTACATAAAGTGGCACATTTCATCGTTACGTAACGACGGATCTAACGGTACGATACGATAAAATTTAAGTAACAATCAAAACAAATATTGTATTTAAAATAACAATACGATACGATACAATAGGTAACAACCATCCAAACAAGCTGTTAGTTAGTCGTATTATATTGTTTAATATATCAAATATCAAGTTGATTATAGTTGGTTTTAAATACAATTAGATAGAAAGAAACAATTGGTGATAGGATTTGGAGAAATGATCTTTTGTTAAAATAGCTATTTAAATATACTCTAAACAATTTTGATTAGAGTATCATGTTTTATATTTAATTTCTCTAATTTTTTATTATTTATAATTAATATTTAGAGAAAACGCATAAAGTACCCATTAAAATTTGTCCGGAAAAATTATTTACACAGCTAAACTTTACGGGCGACCTTTTATCACCTCATTCTTGATCGAAGTGTATTAATTATCTCTCTAAAATTAAAGAACCACTTTTGTACTAGAAAGTGTTACACGCACCTCTGCCACGTCAGAACCACATAAATGCCATCTAAAAAAAAAAGTTCTCGTTTTTCCTTTTCTTTTTCTTTTGAAATTTTTCCAGTTTATCTTCCATTACCTTCCTCCATTTTTTGTAGTACCCACCAACACCCATATTCCGCCATGAAACATCAAAGCTCAAACTGCCCAAACAAACTTTATTTTTTGACTTTCTTTTTCTCTAATATAATGTATTACATGAAGATATTAAAATTATTAAACTTGAATGTCAAATTAGTTACCCAACTGCCCCGTCATTCCACATATCCTCTGACATTCATCCATGGTCAAA
The DNA here is from genome assembly GCF_001879085.1 of Nicotiana attenuata. NCBI lineage: Eukaryota > Viridiplantae > Streptophyta > Magnoliopsida > Solanales > Solanaceae > Nicotiana > Nicotiana attenuata. The sequence continues at coordinate 73,442,511 of NC_031990.1, forward strand.
TCTCAAATCAAGATCCACTTGATTTTTTCTTTCTATATCTTAAATTTTAATCTTCGTAAATGATTTTATGTGAGACTATTTCATCGGATTTTTATTTGCTGACAGTCTTTTAGTTAAATTTTTTTCCGCCAAACCCAATTGCTTTACTTTTTTTCCCCTTTTCCTTCCCGTTTTCTCTCTTCCTCTTTTTTCTGTCAAGCCTTAACTTAGCATCAAAGATTCTGCTAGATATAGTGGTTGCATTAACAATAGAATTTTGTAGCTTTCACCATTTCAATGTCGTACCGATTTTTTATTGCTACTCTAGCTTCTTTTCATTTACTCAAATACTACTGAAAAGGGAGTTCCAAATAGATCCAAAACAACAAAAGATCTATTTGGAAAAATAATGATAGAGACGATTTTTGTTGTTGCCTTGTTGGTTCATAAAGTCAGGTCATTTTAATTGCAGGGAAAAAAGAACAAAAAAATAAAACGAAAAGATTAAGAAAAACTTAAATTTTATTAAAATGATATTTGTGAAAGTTAATTCATTTTAACTTTTTTTTTTTGCCAGCCACGCTCTTTCAAGAAAGTGTAAACACTCTCTCTGCAGGAGGGATAATTAATACACTTCGATCAAGAATGAGGGGGTAAAAAGTCGCACGTAAAATTTAGGTGTGTAAATGATTTTTTCGGACAAGTTTAATGGGTACTTTATGCATTTTCTCTAGTATTTATTGTAATTTTTATGATATAATATCTGTTTGCAAGCTTTTATTTTTGATTTATGCGAATTGACGAGGCTTCTTGTGCTTTAGATTAATTTTTTTTTCATAATTTTTTAAATTTAACGATTAAAGTTTATTAAAGAGACAAAAAATATGCATATTACTTTTATCACTTTCTCATAAGATTAGCAACCAAAGAGGAAACATGAAAAATAGTTTGAATGCAGAGTAAGTACGAGTCACTAATAGTGATAGAGCTTAACTAGTATTCAGAAATGAAATGTGTAATTAATACAATCATGAATCAAATACGTATTATCTATATATAAAATTACAAAATGCAATTTCATGTGTCGACTACGGCATACCCATTTATGTAATTGCACCATTTATATATCGTCACCCGTTCAGAATCCTATCCACTCCACTTCTCTCACACACAAAACACACACACTTGACACTTCCGTAATAAAAAGTCTTTATCCCCAGTCGTTTTTCTCTCTTTTATTTCCTTTTAACCAACCTTCTGACATTCGTCAAACTTCCTTTTTCTCATTTCAGTCATTACAAAGAAAGGATAACAAGAGAGACCTTCTTCTTCTTCTCTCTACAGAAGGAAATTTGCCCTTGCTTTTACACCTTCAACTTCAGTAGTATCCTCCTCTCCATTTCGTCCTGTCACCGGTCTTCCGGCGACTTCTCCGATCACTTTTTCGCTGACTATGGAGGTTACATGACATAATCCATTCAGTTCCTTGAGAGATTTTGTTATTGAAGTAGTGTGTAATATAGAACATATATTTGAGTGGAGGAAAATGGATTTATTGGAAGGAGTAGGGGAGAGTTCGTCACCGCCGAGGAGTTTTGGGAGCTGTGCAGTACTGTATGATATAAAGAACGATGTCTATAACCGTCTTGTCCAGAGCGGAAATGCGGAGGCCGTTACTAATCCGGAGTTGCTTCGTGAGCAGTTGGATTCTCACTTCGCTCGCTTGCCTGCTAGGTTTCATTTTCTCTGCTTTAGCATTTTCCTTTTTTCGCTAAAATATGTATTACGTTTACTTGCACCTTCAAATTAAATGCGATTTCTCAAGCTGAATTTTCTGTGCAATTCCATCTGTTTTGTGGAGTGTAGAGAGTCGGTAATTTCGTCATCTTAGATAATGAGAGGATAATTAGGAATTTGTTTTTCTTCGAGAGTATATATTGTAAAAATATGAGAGGTTAAATTTTGTGTCTATCTATGTGCCTCGGTGTTTTTTGCGGTATTATTTTTTGTTTTTACCTGTATTTTCGAGCTGGAATGGGGAGGATTATGTGGTTTATATATATATATATATGGAAGCCATTATTGCTAGGTAGTATGAATAGTTTAGCTATTTATGATATTTGATTAAAGTATTCAATAAAGTTATTAGCTCTATGTTTTTTCTGTATAATAGTGGAACTCTGTTTGTGATTAATAAAGTAATTTGATTAGGAAAGTCAGATTACAGCATGTTAAATAATTTAAACTAGCCTCAGGGCTTTGGTTTAATGATAAAGGTAGTGCAACACGTGATGTTTTGTAGGGGCATGCCATGAGTTTGAATTGTGTTGGTGAACCAAGTCTGCTAGTTATTTAACAATATCTTTGATGCTTCAGTTATGGGTTGGATATTAATATAGATAGAGCGGAAGATGTGTTGTTGCATCAGAAGATTCTTGTTAGAGCAAAAGATCCTGATAATCAGCCTGCTTATCATGTCCGATATTTAGAGGTACGAACTCCATTCATCATATAGCTGCCGTCTACTACCACTTTGATGCCATCAGATATTGCTGGTGGATTCTGTGCTGTTTAAATGTATACTGTGCTTTTCCTAATTGCTGTAGTTGCTTTTGTAGCTTTAAAGTTCCTTCATTAATCATTGTCAATTTCTTTCTCACATGCGTCTGTGGTTCTCTCTTTTACTGATTTGATTGCTTTGTGTTGTTTCAGACGTGAATGATTGTTGATATGCCATCTGATTTAAGTATCTATTATTTGGATATCTTTTTCTGTATGCACCCTTAAGTATTATTTGATCATTTCACGTGATGGCTTTGTTGATTCATTGGTTTTTTTTGGCTGGATTCTCCGGTATTAAGTTTTCAGCCATTTTATATGTTCATCTGCATTTTGTTACCGTGGTTTCAATGACCTTTGGGCTGTTTTCCTCATTAATTAAAGGAGACATAGCTTTACTGCTGAATCTTTCCTTCAGTTCTACGTATTATAGTTGAATTATCCTCTATAAAAGACAGATAAGGATTCGGTTGAATCATTGTTTATATGCCATCGGAATTAGGTATCTATTAGTAAAATAATCTGGCAAGATCATAGTTACGTCATGTTGGATATATATTACAGATGGATTCTCGCTCTTTGTAGGTAACGTTATGTTTCATTGCATTACATATTTCCTTATTTCAAACTTTATGGTCTTAATAGCTGTAAGTTTCTTCTAGAAATTGGATTTTTCTTTGATGTAATCTCTATGGATAATTCACATGGCCCTTGTTTTCCATTTTGGTTTGCTTGACAGAATTATTGGACTAGATCTGATGATGTAGAAGGTCAGCATGAGTTCAATGATCTTCCGACTCAAAAGCCAGGTGGCAGCTTAAATAATGAAGGGATCAGGTAAATTTTACAAGTTTGACAACTTTTACATGGTCATTTATTTTGACAAGGAACTTAGTTTTACCTATAGACTAATATGCTTTAGCTTTCTTTCATCTGCCTTCTCATTGCTGCTTAACAAAATACAGGAAACATATGAATGACTTTGAAACTTGCTCTAAGCTTGAAGACCTAAATTTGGAAGTTAGACAGAATTTCAATGGCAAAGAGGAAATTCTGGCAGAAGATTCTATCAGAAGGTAGTTTCAGAGCAAACTTCTATGATTATTTCTCCTCTCTATTTGTCTTTTATTTTTTATTTTTAAAATTTACTTTATAAGTAGCAAAGCTTCTAGAAACGAAGGATAATCTAGTAATGGTAAATTTTGTTATGAATCTGAAAGTTTCTCTGACAAATTTTGATGTAGCATTTATTTAACTTGAAATATTCCAAATACTGCATGTAATGTTGATCTAGAACAAGTTTGCATTTATTGAGTACTTATGCATCCAAGATTGTTGAATGAGAAAATCGTGGTTCATTAGAAAAAATTGCAGCCGAAGAAATATGAATGTAATTCTCAAAAAGTGAATTTTACTACATAGAGGGAGAATTAATTGTTCTAATCTGAAAGGTAAATCAAGCATTTAAGTTTAAGCAAATTTGTAATTCCAAAATCACTTGTAGAATCATATTGTTAGTCAAAGTCTTTTTGCTTTTAAAGCATGCAAATAAATCCATCTACTTTGATCGGCCACAATTTGCATCTTCCGTTTGGTTAAAAACTTGTGGTATGGATCATTTAAGGCACAAAAAGGATCAACAATACTAGGCTCATGCTTTGTCAGTCTCTGCAGAAAATACTGATGGGTCTTGCTTTCTTATGTTTCTTTCCAAGCTTTTTTCGCGCTGCTTCTTCAACCTTTGTCCTCTACACTTCTATTTTCTTCCGACTTCAGTGCGTTTTAGTCATTGTATAGGATGTTGGTAATGATTTTGTCTGTTATGCTTTTAGCTGTAATGTTTCTAACATCTGAATCTCAAAAAAAGCAGATTGCAAGTACCTGCAATATATTCAGTAGTTGACCACCAGTAATTGTAGTGCAGGCATGACATTTCACATATTCCAATCCATGAAGTTATCTTTTCCACCATTGACAAACCCAAGCTTCTTAGTCAGGTAACCATAAGAGGGTTCATAATTCATATACCTTGAACCTTTATTTTTTAAAATTTGTTACCTAGAATACTTAATTGAAGGTCTGCTCAGTTCGATTGCTTTCTCTTTGATGTTGTTTTCTGTTATCTCTAGCTGTGTTTGCTGTACTTGGAATACTGAAGGGGGAGATCACATAGAAGTGTTTGTAGCATGTTAATTCTATTGACCAACTCCTATTGCTAGATGATGGACCTTTTGTAAGAAATTTGTAAATACAGCTTGAGTTTCATAGAAGTTCTAAAAGACTTTTTACTTTATTCTCTTCTTATTTTAGTCAATTCTCATCCATAGCTGTGGTTTGCGTTGCAATGAACCTTTGAGTTTTCTCTTCGCCAATTAGAGGAAACAAATCTTTATTTTGAAGATATAATTAAGAAAGTGTGCTACACACTTCAACATGGTATCATAGTTAGACTGGCCTTAAGCTTTCAGATGAAATGACCACACTCTTCAATATGATACCAGAGCCGCATTCATCACTATTCTTGGTTTACCCAATGTTGGGTCCCGAAGTCATGTTATCCACGCTCTAGTTAATCAGGCTTGGGCGTGTGGAGGAAGGATGGTAGATTGTCCCACATTGGCCTAGGGAATAGGTTGTTGTCTCCTTGTATGGTCTTGGGCAATTTTCACCTCATGAGTTAGCTCTTAGGTTTCAGAAGGCAACACACTTGAACATTTTGCTTCTGGATCTTTCGCTTTGTACAATAATCTTTTGGTTTAATCCGATATAAAGACATATAAACATTTGATTGTGCCTGGTTTCTGGGTCTTTTCCGAATATAACACTTCTGATGGTTTGGTGTTCATTTTCATTTTTTGTCCTCTTTGAATGCGCATATATATATCCTGGCAATTTTGCATAATGTTATGATGAAATGGATGTGAGGATTCATTTTGTTATATTTCTTTTTCCCTGATTAATGTTATCTCATGTTCTCTGACTACTTTCCTACTCTAGCTCTCTGCTTTACTTTCTGATATAGGGCTTAACATCCGAGAAGCTCATGTGTTCTCAACAACTGATGGGTATTCTTTAGATGTATTTGTGGTGGATGGATGGCCTGTTGAGGTATGCTTTGTGTTGCTCACCATTTTTCTACTAAGTTTGATGTACAGATTCTGACGTCTTGTTTATATCATTTCACATGGCCACTTTCTTTTGTGGTGTTTCCGGTAATAGCTCTTAATTCAATAGATCTCTTTGGGGTGTAAACTTAAAAGAACAAACGATTTAGGGGCTTCATGATTATGCTCTTATTTTAGTCTCTCAATTTACTATTTCTGTCCCTAAAGTCTTATAAGTATGCTGAATATTAATCATCAGGAGATATAAGGAAAATCTTGCTCTTCGAAAATATAAAATTAATACACACACACTGACACACATGAGGAAAACCTTCCATATGGTCAATACAGGGTAGTCTAAACCTCAGTGAAAGTGAGCATTGTGATTATATTTCTTGTATGGCAGGTGTCTGTGCTGTGTACAAAAGTTGCTGACTTTGCCATGTTATGGTCAGGATACCAAGGCTTTGCATAAAGAACTGGGGAAAGCGATTTCTAGAATTGAGGTGATTTAGTTTTGGTTTCTTCTTGTTGTGATGTTATTCAGTTAACTCTTTATGCTTTTTCTGTGGAGTTCTAGTAAATAATCAATTGTTTTGGGGTTGCTTGTTTGTTGCTAATCAGCTCTCCGAGGATAATAATCATTTGAACTTATTGAAAAAAGGTTAATAATCATTTGATTTCTAGAACATAACTGCACTAGATAAATGTGAACTAATAAGGGGAAGATTTTTGGTTTATGTTTCAGATGCTTTTTTAATTATCTGGAGAAGTTCCGCGTCAAGCCTGTGCTGGGACTGTCTCAATCTTTTCTATAATATTCCTTTGGATACTCTAACAGAAAGACTAGAGATTCCTACATTAATAGGCATAAGAGGGGAAATTTATGAAAGCTCATGGGAAGAATTTTGCTCCTATTGTTTCAAGGCGTGCTGCTAGTTGCATATGCCATCTCCGTAAACAGAAAAGGAAAAAAAGTTTCAGTAATTTAAGTTCCATTGACGTAGCCTTTTCCTACTTAGGATGGCATAGGCTAGGCCATGAGTAACTTCGTTGAAAAGGAAACTTATCTTGTAAAGAAGTAGGCCATGGGTAACTTAAACAATACCTGTATGGTATCATATTTATGTGGATGATATAGCTGCTATAATCTTGAGAGCTTCATTTCCAATTAGCCATCATCAATTCTTCTAGTTGATATGTGATGGATACTGTTATTAGAATCTCCTCAGAATCTACTTTGTTGTTGTATTATTGAAGCTCATTAGTGTGATGTAATTTACTTACCAAGTTGTAATGAGTATATTTTCTGGATGACACAGGGATCATGGTCTGGTTCGTCTCATTCAAAGTCAGCTGTTGAAAAATATATACTCGCACGATCAAAACCTGAAGATTGGGAAATTGATAGAAGATTACTGAAGATTGGGGAAAGAATTGCTTCAGGATCTTGCGGCGATTTGTGAGTTTTGGATTGTATTTCTGTGGTTTTGCATGAATTCTGGGTTCCCAGCTTTATAGGAACTTTGTTCTCTCCCTTCTCTTCTAAACTTTACTCACATGAAGGTATCATGGGATGTATCTTGGTATGGATGTTGCAATCAAGTTCATTAGATCTGAGCATTTGAATGACACATTGGAAGATGAGTTCGCTCAAGAAGTAGCAATTTTGAGGTGAGTGATCTAAGCTCTTATGTTGTATGAAGCTTATTTTGTCTGGGGGATGACACAAAAATTACTGGGTTGCTTCATCCTTGTCCTGTGCATTGTGTTGCCTACTAGAGGAATTATATCAACTTGTAGAGCAAGCTCGAAGTTAATTCCAGGTTGAAGACTTGTGTGGTAAGGTACCAAGAGTACCCTTGGCGTGTAAATCAAGAAAAAAGTTCCAAACATATATGATGGATACATGATCCTCCTTATGTGTATTTCTGTATGTTATATTCTTCAAATGCTAGTTACATTTGTTCTTTGGTGATACTGGTACTAACACAATTTTATAATACAAAACATAACGATGCAACTCGGGCTTTATAAAGAGATGAGTTATGATTATTAATATTACGTGTTGTAATATTTTGTGGACATATTACTATATCAGTGTTACCACCTCTCAGACGATCTTACGATTTAATCTTATTGCATACAGGCAAGTTCAGCACAAAAATGTTGTTCGTTTCATTGGTGCATGCACAGAGTCACCTCATCTGTGCATAGTTACAGGTATGATTAGTGCTGGGCAAAAAGTTGCGTGGTCTCTTCGAGACTATGATTATAATCATTTCATGGGTAAATTCATGTCATGGCTTTCTGGCTGTCCTTATATTTAAAATCAAAGTTGTACAGTCTCAGCTGCATGGCAGTAAACTGAAGAGTATGTTTGGTCATTCATTGCTGCAATTTTTTCTGTACTCTATTTTTTTATTTTATTGTACCATCTAGTTATTGTTGTTATACTTACATGACGTTCGGATGGGGATAAGTGTGATTTAGAGGAAATTTAGTTTTGGAGAACCCCTAATTTTGCTTAAAGGACAAATTACTCACCAGTATTGAATTGAGATTGTCCCAAATAGAGTGTAGTATATAGACGATTCATATTGCCAACCCCGACTAGCATGGTTAAGTGATGATGGACTGATAGCTGTTGAATGCTTTTGCAAAAAAGCAAAACGTGGTCCGATGCATGTATTTGTTTTCACAGTTTTCTTTATATCGATGCAAGGTTGTGCTCATAACGCTCTACTTTTGAAAAATTCATATTCGTGGATGACTTTTTTTCAAAGGTATATGTGAACTTATGTCCGGGATGAAAATTATATTTATTGACTTATTCTTGTGTTAATGCTGATCTTTTTTGTAGAATACATGCCTGGTGGGAGCTTGTACGACTACTTGCATAAAAACCATGTCATATTACAACTCTCACAATTGCTAAGCTTTGCAATTGATGTCTGCAAAGGAATGGAGTACTTGCATCAAAATAATATTATTCACAGGGATCTGAAAACAGCAAATTTACTTATGGATGCAAACAATGTAAGTTGTGCAAACAATGAAGTACTTTCATCCTTAATCGTGCTACAGCATGACTTCATGAGCACCGAGTCCACTTTCCTTTTGGTCATAAATCAATGTTTTTGGTAATTCTTCAACATCAGAAAGTAACTCCAGAAATAGACATTAGTCCTAATAAAACAAATAATATTAAAAAATTCGAATCGCCAAAAAAATATTTTCCAAATATTTAAAAGAAGAAATACTCGATTAATATGGAAATTCCATTATTTTCTAAAATTATACATTGATCTATTTCATCAGTTTCTACTTTTCAAAGAACTGCTATGTTCAGTGCTTACTCTATTGGACTGGAGGTTCGCTTTAACTGGTACTATGTTGTAATGGGATTAGTTGTATTATAATGGATTGAAAAGGAATGTCCTATTATTTGAGATTTTTTTCATAATGAATTCATACTGTTACTATTGAGGAAAGAGCAGGATTCTCTCTGAAAAAACGCAAGCTTTTGAATTTTATGGATCTTCACACCTGTCATGTTTGCTGGGAATTAATTCTTCCACCAATTTGTTTCTTCTCTTAAGTGCTCATGATTTGAATGCCTACCTATTCTATTTGCTTATGTTTTGCATTATCCACACCACACCTATTTTGATTGACTTTGTAATCTGTGATAAGGTTGTTAAAGTGGCAGATTTTGGTGTTGCTCGTTTCCAAAATAAGGGGGGTGTCATGACAGCTGAGACTGGAACATATAGATGGATGGCCCCTGAGGTTCGGCTATTTTCTTTGCTAAATTTGTGAATTATTTGATTCAGTACGGAATATCAGATATGCGTCTGTACCCTGATAAGCCAGTTTAACATACAAGTGATGTTGTTGTGGATGGAGCCCACTTGATTTCGGCAGTCAAATAGGAGGACTTGCCTAGCTTGTTGTGCTGAAGTTCTCCTTGCAGCTGCTTGAGTGGAAAAAGGATGATTCATATATGCTGATTTTGATAATAGTTTTAACCCCCAGTTCGGATAACCATTTGAAGCTTCTCATCCTTTTAAGTGCATAGTTTTTAATGCTCCAAAGATCCTTCTTTTTTTCCTTCCGAATCTCATTAAATCTTTACCTGTATATCGGATTCTGATGCTTTTATGAGAGTATTAATTAACTTCCCTTTCCTATTTGTTTTTATTTGTTGCATAACATAACATAGTTGTACAACAATTAAAAGAAAAATGACATGGTTGTACATGGGTGCTCGAAACACTTTGGGAAGTCTGTGTTAGGACCGAAAAACAGGTGTCATGCGGAAGCTAGCAAAGCAAATCTTGAACAACGATAAATCATACAACAAAAGAGAAATATACCAAAAGAGACGCAACATATAACGTGGTTCAGTCAACTGACCTACATCCACGACTGAGATGGGCAATCCACTATATAAAAAGAGAGTATAAAATATCGAGAGAACAACCTCATGAAGAGGCGAACACAAGTGACACACTAACACTTGTCCCGTAAAGTTCTCCCCCTAAAACAAGTCTCGTCTCTCAAACCCCATATGACTACATTGTGGATGCTACTGAATGAGAAACACGAATCTTCAATTTATAGAACTCCAAACCTTTTCCTACAAGAAAAGGGACTAGCCAAATATGGAAGAATTATATTTTTCTACTAGGAAAAGAAAAACCCAATTATGGTAAATATGTTGTCCTTTCCTTCGTGAAATAGGAAAACCAATTATGGTAAGAAAATCTGGACAAGCACCTAACAATTCTCCCCCCTGGCCTGAATTTTCTGACAAAATAAACTTGATCCACCTTCTTCACATAGCCTTCAACATGTTGCATCTCCAAATCTCCACCACAAAGTTTGTCTCAACGTGCGTAGCACACCAGTCAAATTTCTCAGACAAAAGTCACGATTATCGTCAAATATGTTGCGGCTAGAACTGAATCCGCCAAGATGAACCTGTCTTGAACCTCGCTCTCATACCACTTGTTAGGAAAAACAGGTGTCATGCGGAAGCTAGAAAAGCAAACCTTGAACAACGATAAATCATACAACAAAAGAGAACTATACCAAAAGAGACACAAACATTTAACGTGGTTCGGCCAACTGACTTACGTCCACGACGGAGATGAGCAATTCACTATATAAAAAGAGAGTACAAAATATCGAGAGAACAAGCTCACGAAGAGGTAAACACAAGTGGCACACTTTTAACACTTGTCCCGGAAAATTCTCCCCCTACCACACGACTCTCAAACCCCATATTGACTAGACATTGTGGATGCTTACTGAATGAGGACGGATCTTCAATTATATAGAACTCCAAAATTTTCCTACAAGAAAAAGGGACTAGCCAAATATGAAGAATTATATTTCCTTTTAGGAAAGAAAGAAAAACCCAATTATGGTAAAATTTGTTCCTTTCCTTCATGAAATAGGAAAACCAATTATGGTAAAAAATCTGGACAAACACCTAACAATTCTCTCCCTTGGCCTGAATTTTCTAACAATATAAACTTGATCCACTTTCTTCACATAGCCTTTAACAGGTCGCATCTTCAAATCTCCACCACAAAGTTTGTCTCAACGTGCGTAGCACACCGGTCAAATTTGTCAGACAAAAATCACGATTATAGAGAAATATTACAAAAGAGATACAAACATTTAACGTGGTTCGGCCAACTGACCTACGTCCACGACGGAGCATGAGCAATTCCATATATAAAATGAAGTACAAAATATCGAGAGAACAAGCTCACGAAGAGGTAAACACAAGTGACACACTTTTAACACTTGTCCCGTAAAATTCTCTCCCTACACACGACTCTCAAACCCCATATGGCTACATTGTGGATGCTACTGAATGAGAAGGACGGATCTTCAATTTATAGAACTCCAAACCTTTTCCTACAAGAAAAAAGACTAGCCAAATATGGAACAATTATATTTTCCTTCTAGGAAAAGGGAAATCCAATTATGGTAAATATGTTGTCCTTTTCCTTCATGAAATAGGAAAACCAATTTATGGTAAGAAAAATTCTGGACAAACAACCTAACAATCTCTCCCTTGGCCTGAATTTTCTAACAATATAAACTTGATCCACTTTCTTCACATAGCCTTTAACAGGTCGCATCTCCAAATCTCCACCACAAAGTTTGTCTCAACGTGCGCGTTAGCACATCGGTCCAATTTGTCAGACAAAAATCACGATTATAGAGAAATATACAAAAGAGATACAAATATTTAACGTGGTTCGGCTAACTGACCTACGTCCACGACGGAGATGAGTAATCCACTATATAAAAAGAGAATACAAAATATCGAGAGAACAAGCTCACGAAGAGGTAAACACAATGACACACTTATAACACTTGTCCCGTAAAATTCTCCCCCTGCACACGACTCTCAAATCGCATATGGCTACATTGTGGATGCTACTGAATGAGAAGGAAGGATCTTCAATTTATAGAAGTCCAAACTTTTTCCTACAAGAAAAAGGACTAGCCAAACATGGAAAGGAATTATTAATTTCCTTCTACAAAAATGAAAACTCAATTATGGTAAATATGTTGTCCTTTCCTTCAAGAGATATAAAAACCAAATATGGTAAGAAAATCAGGACAACACCTAACAGTTTGCTCATTGGTACTAATACTCCTTTACATGCAGCCATCATCAGTTGGGCTCTTCTAGTTTTAGGCTGTAATTTTCTGAAATTGCTTATAGCCATGAAGTTTCTAGGATTGATTCTTCAGAGTTTTGTAATAATATGGCTTTCCTAAGATGAGGCATTATTGCGTAATCCTGCACAAGATCTCGCTCGTGGTTCCATGCTTCTCTATGATGGAGGAGCCTACGTGCTTTGTTTGTCTCTCTCCACCCTGTTTGAGATAGATAATTAAGACCAAGGGCTGCGTCTGCTCATTGGTACTAATAGTCCTTTACATGCAGCCATCATCAGTTGGGCTCTTCTAGTTTTAAGCTGTAATTTTCTGAAATTGCTTATAGCGATGAAGTTTCTAGGATTGATTCTTCAGAGTTTTGTAATAATTTGGCTTTCCTAAGATGAGGCATTATGCGTAATCCTGCACAACATCTCGCTCGTGGTTCCATGCTTCTCTATGATGGAGGAGCCTACGTGCTTTGTTTGTCTCTCTCCACCCTGTTTGAGATAGATAATTAAGACCAAGGGCTGCGTTTGTGGTGTCTTAACATATATGAAATACATTACCACATCCATAACTATCTTCTCTGCTACTGCATGCTTGGTCTGTTAAACTTTTCTTTTCCTTTTAGGTTATCAATCATCAGCCATACGATCAGAAAGCAGATGTGTTTAGTTTTGCTATTGTTATTTGGGAGCTTGTAACAGCAAAGGTATTTGACTACTCGTGAAAGAAGTCACATGATGGCCATCAGAAGTTAAGGATGTGCCTCCTTTGATTCATGTACTTTTTTATGCTACAGGTTCCGTATGACACCATGACCCCACTGCAAGCTGCTCTAGGAGTGAGACAGGTCTGTATTACAAATTGCTTTTAGCACGTGGAGCATGTTGTGAATCGTATTTTCCCGTTAAGCAAGCTAGTCTGTTGTTTTAGGCGTTTGAGGGCTTCGCATTTTGGGAGTGGAAGGGCTCCTTGCAGATTTGTGCTGTAAAACTTAAACAGATATGAAGTTTTGTGTAGTGCTGTATTTGGTTAATGTTAGCCTCATTACATGTTAACTATGTTTTATGAATCCCTAAGAACAAGTGAGATTCCTTTTATCTAAATGATAGTGTGCATAGCTAGATTTTTCCTGCAGGTGTAAAGTTCCAAGTCCGTTAAACAGTCCTACATCCTTGGATCTTGAGTAGATGTACATAGTTGGAATTTAGATTAACATTCATGGGCCAAATACCGATGCATGCAATATCTATATTATGTGCATGATTGCTCGTATAGCCATTATGATATTAATTAAGGATAGTGACTTTAGGAAAGAAGGAACACTTGCAAAGTCAGATGACACTTTTCCCGTGCCATCTGTTACATTTCATTCTAACTCGTATTTGAGTTCGACTCTATTATGTTGTCTCCTAGGGCCTCCGACCCGAGCTTCCAGAGAATGCACATCCGAGGCTGCTAGACTTGATGCAGAGGTGTTGGGAGGCCATTCCGAGTGATAGACCCAGCTTCTCTGAAATACAAGTTGAACTTGAACTACTCTTACAGGAAGTTGAGGTAAAAATATCTCTATACATTGTACTTCGTTCGATATCCCTCAATTAGATTACCATTTTTTAATGTGCATCTTCTTCTGATTAATCTTGTGACTATTTCTATTATTTGTGTCTCACAGGATGCGGTAGAGGCACCAAATGAGAGATGAGCATGTGCTACATGTATTGGACTAATGATACACTTTAACAGTAACAAAAGAGGATTTTCTTTACCATGCCATATATACGCATACCTTATTTTTTGGGTGAGATCTATGTTACAAGCGAAAGATACAGAGGACTGCTGGCTATTTTTGGAGTTGATAGCAAAGTGACCCGATTTTACTGTATAACAAATACCACTAACATCCTTGTAAAATCTTTTTTTCCCCTTTGAGGAAAAATGTAATGTCTTTTTTTTCTTTGAGGGGTGGGGTTTTGGGGGATGATAAAGGAGTTTGGGTGAGAATTTCCCAAGTGTACCAGCGTTTTCTGTTTTACGAGTTTGGTTCAGATCAACTTGTTGTCTTTTACTTTCTGTTCAATTGATTGCGCTGTTGTTTCACTTAATGAGCAAGTTTGAGGAGAAAGCTCTTTGTTGATGCTACGTATAGCTGATGTATCACTTGGCTTGAGAATACTCCAATTCATTTTTCACGTGGATCTGTTTGGCTTGAGAATGCTACATATGAGATATTTCAGATGTTATAATTAGTCCCGTAGAGTCAGTTTTCCTTGTCCTTATTTTGTTATATTGATAGGGCGGTTAAATAGGCCTGTTGGATCAAGTTTGAGCCTGTTAAAAATGTTTGAATCAATAATCATGCCATGATTTCATGTACTAAAAAAAATGGTAAAATTTTGTAAAAGAAATAGTATTTCATGACATATGCGCGATACCTACTTGAAATAATAACTTCAGTAACATAATCTGAATTATATACAACTTAGTCTTTTCCGTACATAATACGCAAATTTATCATACGAAAATGATAGTAACCTCGATGTTATAGCTAAATACTACTCCCTCCGGTCCAAAGTAAGTGATTTTGTGGATGTTTTCACACAGATTAAGAAATTCATCTTTTAGCATAAATTAGCAATGAAATTGACCATATTAACCTTACTATCTCACATAACACTCCTAACACATACTCCAACATTATTTACTCCAAGGACAATGTAGGAAAAATAATAATTAATTCATTCTTGAAATTTGAAAAAATCACTTATTTTGGACAACAAAAAAAGGCCAAAAAATCACTTATTTTGGACCGGAGGGAGTAGTATAAATTAGTAACTTAAACCGTCAAGGATAGTGTTTATTAATTTTTACGTGAGCAGTGAGCATACGCCCATGTTGAGTCATATGGGTGGTAATAGTGAGACAAGGTGAGATAATGACCTGCCCCATTTAACAAACTTACGCCCCAAGTCTAAGTAACTGCTGTTTCCCTCTATCCCTGTTTCTTACAGCACCAGCGTAACCGCTCTTTACCTCTATCCCCTCTTTCTTACAGCACCCAAACACCAATTAAACCGTTCTCTTCTCTTTTAACTGTAAACATTTACACAAGTAAAAACGACGTACTAGTGTCCTTCACCTTTTCTTGAAATTCAAAGTAATATGGACAACCAAAATACCTATTGCACTACTATTTCCGGTTTTATTCAACCCCTTGTTCTACAGAGTCATGTAATTGGCGATCATCATCCTCTGGATCAAACCCATGAAGAAGAAGCATCAAGAAGATTCACAATGTTTGATACAAATGTCAGGTACAAACCTCAAAATCCCAGAAAGAAAAGAAGCAAATTGTTAAGAATTAATGATAACTCCTTTAAAATCAGTAGTACTAATCCTAGTACTTCAGGAGTTGTTAGTGAAACTGTTATTACTAAGCCTAAATGTGCCAAGAAACCACCAGACCCTAATGCCCCCAAAATTACTAGGCCTTGTACTGAATGTGGCAAGAAATTTTGGTCGTGGAAAGCCCTTTTTGGTCACATGCGTTGTCACCCTGAACGCCAATGGCGTGGTATTAACCCTCCTCCCAATTTAAAACGACCAATTCATTCTTCATTTCCCCAACAATCCCCCAATTATTCCCTTTTACTAACAGACGAGGACCATGAAATTGCTGAGTGCTTATTACTATTGTCTAATGGACAGCCTCGTACTCCTTGTACTGGTAATAGTCCTAATGTTTTGTTGGAAAATGACAACGTTGTTTGGGACGTTGATCACATGGTTATAGATGGAGGGGTTGGAGAAAAAGGTGTAATTGAATCAGGGACATTTTCTTCAGGAGTGAATAATTGTTGTAAATTTGAGTGCACAAGTTGCAAGAAGGTATTTGGTTCTCTCCAGGCATTAGGGGGACATAGGGCAACTCACAACAATGTCAAGGGTTGTTTTGCAAATACAAGAAATTATGGGGAATGTAGCCAGCAATTAGAAGAGGGCAATATGGGAATTATGTGCCCCATAGAACAAGGGAGAGGCAGTGATAGTGAAGATACAATTAGCAACGACAACAAGAGGATGATGGTATTGGGACATAAGTGTAGCATTTGTTTGAGAGTTTTCTCAAGTGGACAAGCTTTGGGAGGACACAAAAGGTGTCATTGGGAAAAACTCGGGGACGAAATAACAGCAACAACAACAACAATATCAGCAGCAGAATCAGACTTAACGCGAGCTGTCATTGTCAATCCAAAGGCACAGGGAAATAATGTCGCTAATTTGGATCTCAATTTTCCTCCTGTTACAATCTCAGGAGATGATCAAGATGATTCTTCAGCTTCTTATTCATCTATTTCAGGGCTGGAATTGGACTTGAGGTTGGGGCTTTAGTAGGAATTTGTAATGAAGAAATGTACAAAGGTTCTTGTGTTGTGTACTGATATTAGTGTTACCTATATTGGCTAGGAATATTAACTAAGGTTTTCATGATATTAGTGATGTATATGAAGTAGTTGGACTAACTTTTGAAGGTTTTATTCCTTCTAATGGCTCCAATTTTAGGAGTTATAATTCTGTTGTGATTTGGGGCTCCTTAATGACACTGATATATGTAATTGTATCTACTACACATTTGTGATAGGTGTGAGTAATAATTTCTCTGTATGAAATAGCAGCATTGTTACCTGTAAATTTGGAGTAGTTCATTTACTTTTATATCTTGGTATATTTGATTTTTAGGTCACCATTATTACCAGATTTTTGTTCTGTTTTGGTTATATTATTTTTCTGGATGTTGTTACTGTTTCTCTTTCGGTAGTTCTTTGTCATAAGTGATGTAATTTTGATTTCGTTGAGCCGACAGTCTACCGAAAACAGTCTCTCTATCTTCACAAGGTAGGGATAAGGACTATGTACACAGATCCCACTTGTGACAATATATTACGTATAGTGTTGTTGCTGTATCTTGGTTTATTTGATTTACACTGACATTATTGATTAATTTGGCTGTTGGGTACACAAGTGATGTGTGAGCTTGAAGGGATACATGCAAAATTAGTTAACCAATGATAAAAAAATTTTGGAACAAACTGGTATTAGTGAAGATTCTATTAGTAATTGATATTCCCTCCGGTCCACAATAAGTGACCAATTTGCTTTTTTATTTTGGTCCAAAATAAGTGTCCATTTACATAATCAAGAAAGAATTCAATTTGATTTTACAAAATTACCCTTATGTTCATATCCCTAAAAAGTTTTCTTACTCCTCACATTAAATATTTAATTAAAGGTAGTTTAGTCATACTAGATATTTTTGTATAGAATTTAATATTTTTTAATGGGCGTGCCAAAAACAAATTGGTCACTTAGGACCGGAGGGAGTTTTAATTAAGCTAGCAATAGAGTGAATAGACACATAAGATAAAAAGAAAAATTCGTTTTATTTATAGATATTAAAATTTGCATGCATGTCAATGCAAATTTCCGTGTTCATTATGTTCCTTGACTTGAAGGCCTGAACAATCTTATCATCATGGTGGGACTTTCTCTTTGTCAGCCCTTCCTTTAAGGCAATAATGCTCTCTCCTCTCAACTTTCTCAACTATTCTACCCAATCACCATAGCCATGGATCCACCAATACCAAGCCATATGCAAATTGACTCAACTGAAAATCATCCACAACCCAAATCTTCTTTACAAACACTCACATCCAACTCAACCCTACCAACTTACATTTCAAACACACAAGCTATCAACACTTCTGTTGATTTAACCGATGAAACAAACAATGAATACGACTCCGATGACTTCATACCCCTAACAGCGGAAGATAAAGCTCGACTATACACTCCTTGACAAAACTCTATCATCGTTAAGGTCTTTGGTCGAACAGTGGGACATCAACTGCTAAAAGCAAAACTAACGTCCACTTGGAAACCCACAGAGGAAATACATCTCATCGATTTGGGATGTAATTTCTTCCTAATTAAATTTCGCTACGAGGAAAATACGAATAAGGCTCTTCACGAAGGGCCTTGGTTCATCTTGAACCACTTCCTGTCGGTCCGTCGCTGGGAACCCAAGTTTATCGCCTCCAATGCACAACTAACATATGCTGCACTTTGGGCACGTTTACCAGAACTACCTACCGAGTTTTATGACTTCCAAATCCTACAAAAAATAGGAAGCAAGATCGGCAAGCTCTTAAAAGTGGATACTTGTACCACTTCTACTACAAGAGGCAGGTATGCAAGAATATGCATCGAGGTGCCATTGGAAAAACCCCTCAAACTCACGTCCATCTAGGCACCCACAAACAAATCCTTCTCTATGAAGGGCTCAACCTCCTCTGTACTAGGTGTGGCAGGTTTGGCCACGCTAGTTGGAGCTGTCAATACTCCCAAACACCACCCCTAAACTCGATAACACCACCAGCGGCCACTACTCCCCCACACTGACCCTCCATTACCTATTCCATCACAAAAGGACTCTGAGTGGAAAACTGTAAGCTTTCCAAAACGACCAAATACAAAAAACAACAAACCACACATACATAGACCTACAGAAGGACGCTCATCTCCACCACAGCCGGCACATACAAGCACACTCATGGAAGTGGCCACGCCAATCGCTAAGGTAAGAACAGGTATGCCTACAAACCCTAATCCAATAGTGGATACTAACTTTTTTGCAAAACTCAGACATCTGGACCCTGCAGAACAATATGGACATCAAGGGCATGGGCCACTCACAAATCCATGCACTCGCACATTAAGCCCACAGACCATAGAAGATGACCTAATGGACCCTAGCCCAATAAAAACTAAGACGGATTATATTAACACTAATTACGAAACTGTTAATGAATCTTTAAATAATAACTCTAACAACACCATTAATACGTCATTACACACAAACAACCACCTTTCACAAAATATTACGGAGGAGGTTACTCCTAAAAACGACATAATGAATCTTCACAGCCCCAACCCTTCTCCCACGTTAACAAGTACAGCTGGACAAAACAACTCTACCACTACTCCTACAAACGACACATCAGCCATGCACACTGACATTACACAAACAAAATCCACCAAATCTATCTCCGACCACTTAAAATCTATCTCCCTGCATGCCACCCCAAACAAGCCAATCGAAATATTACCTTCCTCTACTCAACTTCACTCTTCTCCATCTCCCCTATCGAGTAATCATACCACTCCATGTGATACAAAATTATCAACCCTAACCCATCAAACCTATATTCCATTCATCAACCCTGTTGATGACCATACACCCAAAAACATTGACATACAGGAACAACCTATCACAGACCCAAATATAAACACCACTACCACCTTGGAAAACCATGCAACGACCTTGGTACACCACTTTCCGAGAAAACCATCAAATAAACCACCAACACTTCCACTTCCCACGACTGATCATGAGTGGTCCACCCCATCCCAACCCAACCACGCCATTGATATACACATCCCAAATGCCACCATTGGAGTACCCTCTCCAATCATGGCTGGAGATGATACTTCGAGGTTACTCCCTCATCTACACAATGGAACTCAACAACCAAGAGATATTCTTCTAGTTCAAAACCCAACACACCTAGCGGAGATTGTTACAGAGGGGATAAGGCTAGGAATGGAGGCAGTAGCACAAACACAATGGTCCAACATCAACACACCTCTCCTGTTGGACCAGACGAGGGCCTCGACCACAACCCAATCACCTTGGGCACATCCAATCACTCCACCTATTCACACCTTCCATCAGGTTATAAGGACACTTCCCTTCTACCCTCAACATCACACGGGCATGATATATGCTCCTTGGTTTCAACACATGAACACATTCTCCCTACCGGAGATGATTCTGTCACCAACAAGCACTCAGGAACCACTTTCTCCTCTCTTCAGTCCACCAATGACACCACCTTCATCGCCCAACGAACTAGGAGAGCAAACAAGGCTGGAATTAGCTCAAATAATGGAGGAAATGCGCGAACAGAGTTCATTTGGCTCAAGGGGTTCTTGTCACGACCCCAAACCCGATCGTGATGGCGCCCAACAACATTGCTAGGCAAGCCAGACCACAATCGTTCCCAAATTAACCGTAAACCTCAAACCGACAATCTAAAGAGATTATAATAGTTTTAGAATAATAATCCAATATTTATAATAGAATAATACTGAGAAAAATACGAAGTCTGATAAAACGCTCCCAAAGACCTGGGGTCACGAGTCTAGAGCCTCTAAAACAATTTGAATAACAATATCTGAAGGAAAATACTCAAGTCTGGAAATATATATATAAATAAAACTGAAATAGGAAGAGTAGTCAGGTCCTGCGAACGTCAAGCAGCTACCTCAACAACTCTGATAAGCTCTGGGAAACAAAGACTGCTCAGCTAAGCCTCTGGTGTACCTGAATCTGCACACAAGGTGCAGGGAGTAGGGGTGAGTACTACCGACTCAGTGAGTAATAAGCATATAAAATGTCTGAAGAAAAGAAATCCACGAAATGACACAAAGTAAAGCTAAAACTAACAGTCCAACACCTAACTACGAACCAACAGCAAAACAACTTCAAATATATCAGTCAAGTATAATGTAAGGATGCAATGCAATGCACATGACCGCTACGGCGCGTAGCCCGATCCATTTAACGTCGACGACGCTCACTGGGGGTGTGTACAGACTCCGGAGGGGCTCCTTCAGCCCAAGCGCAAAATAATCATACCATTCGCTGCGGCGTGCAGCCCGATCCATACTCAGTCCACAATATGCATATGAGTCACGTAACAGATTCAATTAAATTCCCAATTTCCAATTTATTAAGAAGAATATACTTTAGATCTTTAACTTCAGGAAAAGTGACTTAGCATTTCGTAACAGTGATTAAACACAGGACTGAGATCAATGATTATACAAAGCATGCTATCACAATGACATTCATCCTCTAAGGATGCTACAGATCGGCACAAGGCCCCAAACACGGCAATAAGCCCAGATATATTCAATACAGGGTGCGTATCAGTTGCCAATATAGAAACATTCTTGTTCGGGATGGACCAAGTCACAATCCCCAGTCATAACCAATCCCGCACCTGCCATGGGGTGGGAGTCACGCCCTACAATAGCGTCACAGTGTGATAAGCCGGGGTTTCAAACCCTCAGGCCATCATATACACCAACTACTCACCTCTATCCGGCCGTAGAATGGTCTGCAATGCCTTTTCCTTTCGTATCGACCTCCTCGCGCGTCGAATCTAGTCAAAATCACAACAAATACATAAATATGGGTTAAAGAAACATAACCCAATCAAAAATACTCGAAAAGTACTAAAATTCACGAAGTTGGTAAAACCCGAACCCCGGACCCACTTCTCGAAAAATTCCGAAAATCACTTCCTCGTCTCGCCACGAGTCCGTGCATATAAAGTTTACCAAAATCGGAGCTCGTTTGACCCTCCAAATTCCATTTTTACATCACAGCTTTCCAAGCCCTAGCCTGACCTGTTTTTGATGAATTTTCTACAATTTACATGTAATTTCTACCATAAATCCGAATATTTAGGCCAAGGAACTTACCTCTAAGTGATTCTCAGTGAAAACCCTCGAATTTCCTTGTTCAAAGCTCTTAAGAACGTCAACAATGGAGGAAAAATATGAAAGGGTCGCGAATGAATTATTATTTTAAAACCCTTCTGTCGCCCAGCAATTTTCGCTTCTGCGGTCCCGCTTTCGCTTATGCGGGACTGCTTCTGCGGCCACATTTCCGCTTAAGCGGTTTTCACTTAGAAGCCCGGACTTCGCTTATGCGACGCGAAGTCCGCTTCTGCGGTTCCTTCAAAGACCGCTTCTGCGGCACCTTGTCCGCTTATGCGGACCCGCTGGTGCGAGCCACCTTCCGCATCTGCGGAATTTCCCTAGCCGGCCACGACCGCTTCTGCGACCACGTACCCGCTTCTGCGGTACCGCTTCTGCGGTCCATTTCCGCAGAAGCGGAAACACCAGATGACAGAAAAATCTGACCTGCAATTACACCTCAAAACTCTCGTTTAACCACCCTAATTCACCCCGAGGCCCTCGGGACCTCAACCAAATGCACAGATATGTTCTATTACTTCATTCGAACTTGCTCGTAACATAAAAACACTATCATAAACACCAAAATCATCGAATTACCACGAATTCAAGCCTAAGTTAAACTAAAACTTCCGAAACTTGCATTTGATCTAAAACCCGACCTAAACACCTCCGAATGATCTGAAACTTTGCACGCATATCCAAAATCACCTAACGGAGCTACTGCAACTCTCGGAATTCCATTCCGACCCTCGGGTCAAAATCTCACCTACCATCCGGAATTCGCCAAAATTCAACCTTAGCCAATTCAAGCCTAATTCCACACCGGACCTCCAAATTCAGTTCCGATTGCGCTCCTAAGTCACAAATCATCTCCCGAAACTGGTCGAATCATCGGAAATCCATTCCAAGCCTTCTAACTCATAAGTCAACATTCGGTTGACTTTTTCCAAACTAACCTTATCATAAAGAGACTTGTTGTCTCATTTCTAACCAAACTCTATCCGAATTACTTCAAATTCTCCAAACACGTATAATGAAACATATAGAAGCATAAAACGGGGAAAACGGGGCGGTAACTCCCGTAACGACGGGTCGGGTCGTTACAGTTCTACCTCTACAGCCTCAAAGAACAGTACGTAAAAAAATTCATTCTGAAATGCCCCCCCCCCCCCCGATCTCATCACATGCAGTGTCAACTTCAGGGTAAATCCAGATCCACAGGAGGGCAAATACTCCATGGTGATCATACCAACCCTGAAAAGGAATACTACTCCACCACAGACATCTCAAGTGTCTCTGGAAGGGACAACTGATGTAGCTGACCTTGATACACTAGAAAATCCCAACCCTATAATGAATTTGATCGTTTGGAACTGTCGAGGCTCAAACAATGTAGAATTTAGACGCCATTTTGGTTCACTGCTGGATAATTACAAGCCATCCTTAGTCGCTCTTCTGGAGACACGCATGCATGATCATATAATACTTAAAAACGATTTTAACTTCTCCAACATGGCACAAGGAATGTCAGGTGGCATAGCTCTACTGTGGAATGCAGATTTGGTCCAGGTGGATGAAATCACAATGACTACACATGAAGTTCATTGCATGGTCCAGGTATTGCCTAACCCTACACAATGGTTATTTTCTTCCATTTATGCAAATAATAATGTTCACTCACGTAGCATACTATGGCAAAATTTGAAATGTGTATATGACAATTATAAGGGCCCTTGGCTAGTTGGGGGGGATTTTAATGAGGTCATTAGGCAAAATGAAAAATATGGGCGTAATTCTATTAATAATTCAAGAGTGGATGCTTTTACAAATTGCCTAAATTATTGTAACCTATTAGACCTTGGGTTTAAGGGTAGTAGGTACACATGGACAAACAAACGTAGAAATGGCAATACTATTCTAGAGAGGTTGGACAGAATACTAGCTAACTCTGACTGGCTTAACATTTACCCCGAAAAATAGTACAACATCTACCACGCATATATTCTTATCATTGCCCTATTTTGGTCACATTACAAAAAAATAGAGTCCCTACAAACAAAGTATTCTGTTTTGAAAAAATATGGACGTCAGACCCTTCACTTATTAACATAAGTCATCAATCATGGCTACATACCTCCTCTTTAGAAGAATTCATGTCAGCCTTTAAGGATAATGTAACTCATTAGAATAAGTATTCTTTTGGGAACATTTTCTTTAAAAAAAGGAAGATCTTAAACCGTATTAATGGTATACATAAATCAATACACTATCCAACGAGCCAATTCCTTCAAAACCTAGAAATACAGCTTACTAAAGAGTTTAGTAATTTACTTAGGCAAGAAGAAGATTTTTGAAAATTAAAATCTAGAATCCAGTGGCTAAATGATGGTGATGCAAACACAAAATTTTTTCACATGTCTACTTTACAAAGACGTAGACGTAATCGCATAAATGCTCTACAAGATAGTGTGGGCAATTGGATTTTTGATCAAATAGACATATACAAATCAATAATAAATTACTTTACTGACCTTTTTACAACACAACATTGCTACACTGAGCATATCTCTACAAATTCTCCAATAAGTCAATCATTAAACTACAATGACAAGCAGGAACTAGCAAAACCACTTCAAATACATGAAATCAGACACGCAGTCTTCTCTTTCCAACCTTTTAAGGCTCCGGGGCCTGATGGCCTTCACCCATATTTCTTCTAAAATTATTGGCAACATGCAAGCACCTCCCTTATTAACTGTTGCAAAAAGACTTTCCAAGACTGCAAAATCTCAAACAATCTTAACACAACTTATATGTGCTTAATTCCTAAAGTTAAAAACTCTGTAACAATCAATCAATATAGGCCCATTAGTTTATGTAATACAACTTACA
This sequence comes from Nicotiana attenuata, assembly GCF_001879085.1. NCBI lineage: Eukaryota > Viridiplantae > Streptophyta > Magnoliopsida > Solanales > Solanaceae > Nicotiana > Nicotiana attenuata. The sequence continues at coordinate 73,467,350 of NC_031990.1, forward strand.
AAATTATTACAAAAATAATTGTTAACAGGCTTAAACCAATTATTCATAAAATAATTGGACCTACTCAATCAAGTTTCCAACAAGGAAGAAGGGCCTCAGATAACGCTATTATTGTACAAGAATTACTTAATCACTTAAAAAGGAAGAAAACGGGTAGAATAGGACACATGTTGCTCAAATTTGATTTAGAAAAAGCTTTTGACAAGCTTGAATGGTCTTTCATCCATACTACATTACACTACTTCAACCTACCACACAACCTAATTTCTCTAATCATGTCTTGTGTTACCACCTCGATCATATCTATCCTAATTAACGGATCACCCACTAAATTCTTTCAACCAACTAGGGGAATCCATCAAGGCGACCCCTTATCACCTTACTTATTCATCATGTGCTTAGAAAGACTATCTAGGAATATATTCCAATCTGTAGATTACTTAAAATGGAACCCTATAAAACTCTCAAAAGATGGCCACAACTCTCACATTTATTCTTTGAGGACGATATTATTCTACTCTCTGCAGTGCAAGATAAGAGTTGCACCACCATTATTGACACACTCAACACATTCACTAAACTTTCAGGACAAACACTCAACTTCAACAAATCAAAATTATTCTTTTCAGGAAACTGTAGCACTCAAGCAAAACAAAACATCCTTGAAAGCTTTAATATGCGCGAGGGAACTCATTTTGGGAAATACTTAGGATACCCAATATTCCAAAAAAGACCCCAAAAATTAGATTTCCAATATCTTTTAGATAACTTCAAAGCTAGGTTGGCAGGATGGAAAACAAAGTTTCTCTCTATACCGGGGAGAATAACTCTTATAAAATCTACTCTGTCAAGTTTACCAACTCACATAATGAAATTCATTGCAATTTCACAATCCATTCTCAAAAAGATGGAGCAGTATATGCGTAATTTCCTTTGGGGAACTACTCAACAAAAAAGGAAAATTCACTTGGTAAAATGGAAAAGTGTAATGATGCCCAAGAACATATGAGGCTTAGCTATACAGAACCTGAAATTAAACAATGAGGCTCTACTAGCTAGCTTGGCATGGCGCCTTTTTCAACATCCAAACTCTTTATGGGTATCCACCCTTATTCACAAATACAAAAACAGCCATGCAAGCAAATTATCATCAAACACTTGGAAGAACGTTATACTAGGATGGCAAAAATGCCAAGTTGGCATACAATGGAAACTAGGATCACACTCAAAAATAAACTTTTGGTCTGAACCATGGATTGCTCCCAATACTACAATTAGATCGCTAATACCCGGGCCTATACCTCTCGCTCATATAAATAGAAGTATTAGCTCCTACAGGGAGCATGATACTTGGAATTGGGCACAGATTCCTTTTAATGTAACTAACGATTTAAAAACAAAACTAAATAGGGTTAATGTACCCATTTATACAACCAAAGTGGACACGCTATCATGGGGAATTAGTCCTAATGGCAATTTTACTGTGCAATCAAGGTACTCTCATTTGCTAAAGAGGAGTTACAAACACAGGAGTCACAAAATCATTATCTTTGGCTATGGAAAATACAAATACCTCCTAAGATCAAAACATTCCTTTGGATCATCATGCATAATAGACTACCAACAAAATCCTCTTCATCATATAGGCATCACAATCGACGACCAATGCCAACTTTGCCATGCGAAAAAGGAGACCATCAACCATGTCTTCCTCCATTGTACGCATGTAGCTCACATCTGGAAAGATTTAGGATTAACACACATTATAAACCAACTCCATCGACGCACTCAACCCTACCAATGGCTGCTTAAAATTATGTATAAAAACTACGGCACTGTGCCTCACCTCATCAATAGGAAAACTTTCTTATCATACACATTGTGGGACATTTGGCTATATCGGAACCACAATAATTTCAACAATATAAAAAAACACTTAACCTTTACACAAATCACTGATCATGCTCTAGAATTCACCTATCTTGCTGCAAGACACACACAGCACAAATTACTCCTGCCAATCAAATGGATCCCTCCAAAACCAAACTACTACAAATTAAACACGGATGGGGCTGTAATTACATCAACCCATAAAGCAGGTATAGGCGGGGTCATACGTGACTCCAATGGCCATTGGATCGTAGGTTTTGCAGGATATTTGAACCATGCAAACATTGTACAAACAGAACTATAAGCTCTCTTCCATGGACTTGAACTAGCAAAAGCATATCGATTGACTCCACTGGAAATTAACATCGATGCAACAGAGGTAATCACGATGTTACAACAAGATCACCCACTTTATACTAATTTGATTCATGACTGCACGCACCTCTTGGACCAGCTGCTTAATCCTACTATCACGCATATCTACAGAGAGGGGAACGAGGTGGCTGATGGCTTAGCTAAAGCGGGATGCAGCATGGATTCAACGATCACTACCACAATTTTTGAAACACCACCACATTTTGTCAATGTCTTTTTGGAAAGGGATCAAGCAGGAGATACTCGCCTCAGGAGGACAACAGGGACAAAGCACATACAATGGGACAACCAACAACAAATACCAGCTCACTATAGTGAACACGCACTGAATAGCAGTACTAGTTCTAGAGGCAACAACTCCTATATTGATGAAATACTTTTAATCTCTAACATAGATGCAATAACATCACCCCCTCTGTAGCGACTTTATATTTAATGCAATTATCTTTCCAACCAAAAAAAAAAAAGACACCATCCTCAGCTCTTGAATTTTGCATACCTATCATTGTTGGGCTTGAAGCTCCGTATCTGAAATTTTATGCGTATTTCAATATCTATCATTGTTGGGCTTGAAGCTCTTGAATTTAAACTTTTTATTTTAAAGATTTCTTGTTTGATTCAAAGTGAGTGTTATTAAATATTACTTATAGTAACTTCTGGAAGTTCATACTGAAATTTGATCGTATTTGGAGCTGATTTGAGGTGATTGAGATTGAATTTTTCTGCTGAAAATCGAAGAAGAACATAGTTACCCAACAGTATACCGCCACGATATACAATATATTGTAGGAGTATATAGCTATACTGCAACGGTATACTATTATAGTATATAATATACTACAACGGTATACTGTAATAATCTAAAAAGAATACAGTTACCTAACAGGATACCACTATGGTATACAATATACTGTAGGAGTATATAACTATACTGTAATAGTATACTGTTATAGTATACAATATACTGTAATGGTATACTGTAATAATATGTAGTATACTGTAACAGTATATTGTAATAGTATACGATATACCATAATAGTATACTTTGACTGCTATTTGTTGAATCATCTAGGTGTTATTGTGCAAAGCTAAAGGTATGGTTATAGTAGCATTATATTGTTATAGTATACAATATAATATAACAGTATACTGTAATAAATAAGTCATTTTTTAATTTTTTTTAATTTTTCCAACTAGCTCCTTGCAAATATTTTCTTAAAGGAATTTTTTATGGAGTTCCATCAAAATAATATTAATTGTATATGAAGTAGTTGTCGGAAGACATAAAATTATAATATAAAAAAAAGAAATTAAAAAAAGTTCAATGAAATTAGAAAAGGAACGCGAAATAAAATAATAAACTAAAAAGAAAGAAAAATAAAAAAAAATGAGCCAAATTGAGTATAAAACCAAATTATTGAATAAAGAAATAAAGAATAATATGATTCTGGAAAAAACTATGAACAGAAAAAAAATGAGAAGAAATAAAAGGAGGAAAGAAAGAAAAGAAAAGAAAAAGCAGAGAAACAAAAAAGAAAATGAGAAAAAAAAACAATTTTCCACAAAAGCTGCAATGGATAGGAAGGGTAATTAATTTGGTGGGTAGAAAAACTAATGGGTAGGTAAGGATAATTAGTTTAGTTTTTATGAATAAAGGTATAAAACTCCCGATAAAAATTCGAATGAACTACACATTGGGCCTTAGCACACTGGCCTTGTCATTTGAACATTAGGCTATTGTCATAACCCTTATCATGACAAGTATTAACATTTAATTGTCAATATTGTTTTTTATGTAATTTTTAAATATATAAATTTTATTTTAAACAAGACAACAATAATGTCCATGCTTTAATCTAAACAAGTTTGATATATTTTACTTAAAAATATAAAATAATACATGATGAATACTATATCGAAAGTTAACGAACTACAACAAAAACAGTAAAAACAAACTTTGTGTAATCTTACAAATGGGGTGGTAATGTGTACGCAAACCTTACCATTACTTTGGGAAGAGGATATTTTTCGGCAGACCTTCGGAAAAAAAGAAAGCAGTATGTCATGACTCACGACTCAAATTTCCAACCAAAGCGATCATGATAGCGCCTAACATCGCTAGCTAGGCAAGCCAACAAGTAGCGATAATAAAGATAATGTGAAATGTAAATAACATAATACTTTAAATAAATGATAGAAATCAGAAGAATTAGATCAAGTCTAAAACCCACAACCATCAAACATCTCCCCGAAACTGGAGTCACTGAGTACATGAACGCCTACAGATTTAATTAAATTCAAGATCTAGAATGATAGTACGTTGTTCGAAATAATAAACAATAATAAGACTACAAGACAGGAGACTCCAAGGCCTGCGAATGTGAATGCAACACTACCTCATATCTCCTCCACCAGCTAGCTAGTTTGCCCTCTGAGTACCACCGGAACCAGCACCAAAATGTGTACAAGAAATATAGAAGTATAGTATGAGTACAACCGACTCATATACTTCGTAAGTGTCGAGTCTAACCCCGACGAGGTAGGACAAAACTAAGACAAGATACCTACATATAAGCCTGTGTAGTTAAGTAATGAGAAATAACAAGACGAGATAACAAGTAAAATAACAAGATGACAGGATAAATAACATGTGAGAAAGATAACAAGTATAAAAGTAAGAAGATAAAGTACGAGAAAATAAAGGAAGATACGACTAAAGTAAATCATAATTTTATACTCCCACAAACAACTTCAAACAAGCCTTTCAAAGATAACCACAAAGCAACATAGCCAAGTCCTCAATCTATATAGTAAAATAAAGAACAAACAATACCAACAAAAGGCACGACATCACCCTTCATGATTTCACTCTTATTCTCACAAGCACAATATAATAGCAAGCACGGAAACACTCTTCGCGCATATTCTCTCTTCCTCTCAAGCACGGAAACATCGTTCGTGCAATAATTTTGATGCATGAAGAAAGCACGACAACATCCTTCGTGCACAATCACCCTTCCTCACAAGCATGAAATCACCCTCGTACAATTCACTCTTCCTTATCAAGCATAAACATATAAAGCAGTACCGAATAAGGTAAGAAGCACAAACAATATCAAGAAGAGTAATTGAACATAACTCACCATATAAGAATTTGCCATCACTTTTGTACCAATAGACAAATTAATATTTGATTAATCATAATACGCAATATCTCAACAAGATAAATATCGCTATTATCAAGAATAAGAACAGTCAAAGAGTTTCATAATTTATTTAGAGCATGGAAGACATAATACATAAAGCAACATGCATGGCATAAATAAAGCTAGTTCTACCTTCATGCTTAACCCATGGCAAATGCATATACACTCGTTACCTTGCATATACGCCACTCCGAACACATAGAGCACATAGGATTTAGACACAATTATATCCTAATTCTCTCAAATCAACGTTACCAAGATACTTACCTCCCTCTAGAAAATTCAATAATCCAACATCGCTTTGTCTTTAGAGCAAACCTGCAAACCACCCAAATCTAGCCAATTAATATTCAAATAAGTTAAAACAAGATTTAGGAACTATCCTAGTATAAAAATTATTTGATCTTTAGGAGAAGTCAACAAAAATTCAACTTGGACCTATGTGGTCGAATCCAAAATTAGGGCCAACACATTCTCCCCCGAGTCCAAATATGTGATTTGTTTCAAGATCCGACCTCAAATTGAGGTCTAAATCTCTAAAATATAAAATCTTAAATTTTTACTAAAAAAACCTTATTTCTACTCTATGAAATCTTATTTTTATGCATGAAATTCAATGAAAAAGTATCTCAGCGCATCCAATTGCGATAGTCGCAAATACGACAAAAGTTTCAAATGCGAGGACTGGAATTCTCGCAAATGCGAACAAAGCTTCGGAAATGCGAAGCTGCCCCAACTCCCCTGATGTAAATGATGAATCTATGTTAAATTTTATTAATTGTGGCAAAGATCATGTTTAAGAGCTCAAGTCCAAACATATGGTCTTATTTTCAAGAAGTGCAAGAAGTCCAAGAAGCTCAAGATTGATTTCAAGAAGCCAAGATTCTTTCTTTCTTAAAATAGGATTTATTTTATTCCTTTTAGAATAAGGATTTTCCTTTTAGTAGGATTCTTGTTTCTTTTCCTTGTAGAATAGGGATTTTACTTTCCTTGTCTTTAATTATTTTATTTCCTTATTAGAATAGGAATTGTAGTCATCAAAGAAGAGACTCTAGGCCTATATAAAGGGTTCTCTTGCATTTAGAATGCAATTCACGTTTTTAAGGTTTGCCTAATTTTAAAATAGAGTGTTTTTCTCTCTTTTGTCATCTTTATCCTTGTTTTTGGTTCCAAGCAAGTTGGTGATAGTCTTTATCTTGTGTTCAATTGTGTGTGGTGTTTCTTTATCACGTTAATTGATTCCAAGTGATGACTTTAGGAACTTATTTAGTTCTTGATCTTTCAAGAACACGTTTCTTGATCTAAATTCGTTCTTTTGATATCATAAAATCATAACTATTATTGAACTGGTGGAGCATCGTTATTTACTTGTTTTGAACGAGTAAATAGTCTTTCTTATAGTTCAGATCGTCATCTTTCACCTCGTTTTTGAATCATCATATTCTAAGTCCTAAAACTTCAGATACATTGTTTCTTGAAATCAGCCCACAAACTATATTTTCGTTTCAAGATCTTGATCCTGGTCGGTTGGTTCTTTGTTAACTCGAAGAATCACATCATCCCTCCAGCATAGCGAATTCGAGCAAGCATGCACAAATGTGAGGCTTGCATTTGCAAACAGATTATTGCTATTGCGACGTCTGCAACACCATAAAACTGAAACCTCTTCCAAAATAGTCTAAAACTTATCCGAAACTCACCTGAACCCCTCGGGCCCCAATTCAAACATCCACACAAGTGCAATAACATCCTACAAACTCGCTCGTAAGCTCAAATTATCAAAATAACTTCTAAAATCAAGAATTAAGCATCAATACTTAATAATTTCAAAGTTCATGTCATGCCCCCGACCTCGGGAAGCGCGACCGGTGCTCAACCGAGATAACCCTAGATTGCCTTCTACCCAACTCACCCATAAATAAAGAGGAGATAAACTTCATTAATTAGCACCAAGAGGATTCATGAACAACACTAATTCCATCACCATTAGTTACCTCATTTTTTTAAGTCTCAAAATATATACACTTTCATAGTTTGAAGTGAAACAAGTGATTCAAATACAACAAGACTAGTTTGACTTTCCCAACACCCCTATACAATCCACACTGTGTGTACAGAGCCTCTAATCGATATAAGAGAATACTATGATAATGCCGGCAACAAGGCCCCGACTATACCTTAAAACATAATACACGTGGGACAAAAGATACATGATCCCGAATGAAGTGGGGCTCACCAAATCTGCTGGGAAGAGGGTATGCTGCTATCAATGATCAATGCCACCTACTGCGGACCACCTGCATCAATTAAAGATGTAGCGCCCCCGGCAAAGAGGGACGTTAGTACATATCAAATAGTACTAGTATGAAACCAAAACACCTATTCAAGGACTTGGAAATACAACATGAATATGATGAATCATGGTAACAATAAAAGGGCTTAGATAGACGTTAAAGTCAAACAAATTTATTAAGAACTTTCAATAACATTTATAAATTTCAAGTCGGGGATCCCCTATAACGACCTTTACACAAAGTGGCCCTGCCGCCTCACCCCAATGTATGCGAATGGAGGTGTAATCATAATACCATAAACTCTACACAAAGCGGCCATGCCGCCTCACCCCAATGTATGCAGGTGGAGGTATTATCGCAATACCACAACTCTACACAAAGCGGTCCTGCCGCCTCACCCCAATGTATGCGGGTAGAGGTGTAATCACAATACCACAACTCTATACAAAGCGGCCCCGCTGTCTCACCCTAATATGTGCGGGTGGAGGTGCACTTGCAATACCCATCTCCACACAAAGTGGCCCCGCCGCCTCACCCCAATATGTGTGGGTGGAGGTGTATTCACAATGCCACACTTTGGATTCCCAAAACGATAATAGTTTGTACAAAGAATTCTCTTCCAATCAACCATTTGGCACCTTTGGCCTTAGCAAGTGTAAGTTTATACGGTTTCATCATATGAGAAATAAGTGTTTATTGACTTCATACAAGATTTTCTTCCCAAAGGGGTATAGAATAATTCAGTCAAAAATAGAGAATCATTAATACATGAGGGTCCTAACACATTATGCAAATCGGGAATCAATTTTACCAGTCTGAATATCCCACATCAATAGCGTTCCATGTTTGAACTTCGCACGATGGAGTTTTGTAAGAATACGGGAATTCCAATACCAGAAAAAGAGTTAGCCTTCATACCTCGAAAGAGATTTCCGTAGTGCCACAATAATGTCCCAACACTCATAACGATGCTAATCTACAGAGGAGGAGAGAATTACAAGCACGATTAGAGGAATTCGCATGGCAAGGGTTGTTACAAGTATAACCCGACTTTTCCCTCAACTAATTCAACAACAAAATCACTCAAGATTGTTCAACAACTTCCCCACAATCATTATTAGCTCATGCATGTGATAAATCTACTATCACCACCCATAATCAATCCAAATCCGAAATTGAAAAGTTGGGGGAAGAAATTCTTACCTCTTTGAAGCCCTAGCAAGTTCCTTTTGATGAAATTCCAAGGTTTGATCAAAGTAGAGTAGTGAAATCCTTAATCCTCCCTTTCCTCTCTATAGAATAGCTCTCACCTCTCTCTAAAAATATCAGATGAACCCTTAAAAATGACCCCCAAATCCTTTTTCTAAAAATGGGATCGGGTAAAATTTCCAAAACAAACTTGCCGAAACCGGGTCTGTGGTTGCAGACCGGACCACAAAACAGGTATGCTACCCACAAAGGGGACCGCAGAAAAGGGTCCCAAAACTAGGCTATTCGGGTTGGGTTTGCGGCAGGTCTGCGGTCCGCAGACTAGTTCTGGAATCGCATAAAAGCGCTGCAGAACTCCTCTCCGAAAATTTTCATGTTGGATCTGCGATGGATGTGCGGCCCGTAAAACGATTATGCGGTCACGTAATTGACCGCATTATCATTAAAAATTTGCCCAGTTCTCTGCTTCACTCTACGACAGATCTGGGGTCCGCAGATCAGTTCTGCGATCGTAGAATAGATCGCAGAAAATGTCCTACTCTGCCAATATTTTATTCAACTCCCAACGCACTGTTCAATCCAAAAAGTCTGTACCATCTCTACAATCATCAACACATAAGTCTATCCTGGCATCACGAAACCCTGAGTTTTAGGTGAAATTTTACGGGCCTTAAATCCTCCCCCGCTTAAGATCATTCGTCCTCGAATGAGGGCCAAAATCCGTCATTAGAAACCAATGTAACTCAGCTGCTATTTCACACACCAACAGTTCTAAATTTTTGACTAACTCCCTGAATTTTCAAAAATTTTGCCAGAGTTTCCCCTGTAACTAGGTCTATCCACCTGTCAGAGAATCCCAGAAACCAACCCTAACAACATATACATGAACCAACAACGCAACATAATGTAAAAGTAACGCCAAATGTGGCCTCGTGAGCAGTATATTACCAAAAAGGAACACCCTTATCATAATTGTACAAGTGAAACAAAATTCATACAAGGCAAACTCTTAGCATTTTCATAGAACACAACTTTATAAATATATGGCTATTCAAACAAATGAGGGTATTTCTTCTTCATTTCCTCCTCGGCCTCCCAGGTGGCCTCTTCAACTTGTTGGTTCCGCCATAGTACTTTCATGGAGGTAATTTCTTTATTTCTCAGCTTACGGACTTGCCTATCAAGAATGGCAACTGGAATTTCCTCATACGTCAATTCCTCGTTAACCTCAACAGTCTCAACTGGAACAATAAGTGAGGGATCTCCAACCACCGTCTTCAACATGGATACGTGAAACACTGGGTGCACTAAAGACATCGCTGGAGGTAGTTCAAGCTTGTGCGCAACCCGACCAATCCTCTGAATTATTCTGTATGGTCTGCATACCTCGGACTCAACCTTCCTTTCTTACCAAACCGCATTATACCCTTCATGGGGGAAACCTTCAAGAATACCCAAGCATCCTCTTTAAACTCCAAATCCCTATGACGCACATCCAAATAGGAATTTTGATGACTTTGAGCAGTTTCCAACCGATCCTTAATGGTCTTAACCTTCTCCATAGCCTGATGCACGAGGCCTGGTCCTATCAATTCTGCTTCCCCAATCTCGAACCACCCAATGGGAGATCTACATCTCCTACCATATAAAGCCCTGAACGCTGCCACTGAATACTAGAATGATAATTGTTGTTGTAGGCAAATTCTACGAGTGGCAAATGTTCGTCCCAACTACCCTTGAAGCCAAGAACACAAGTGTGCAACATATCCTCAAGCGTCTGAATAGTCCGTTTTGCCTGCCCGTCCGTTTGCAGGTGAAGGGTTGTACTAAGATTCACCTGAGTACCCAAACCTTGCTGAAATTTCTTCCAAAAATTAGCCATGAACTGTGCCCCTCGATTTGAGTTAATAGAAACTGGAGTGCCATGTTACTTGACTATTTCCTTGATATACAATTGAGCATACTGTCCTACGATGTTGGTATCCTTAACAGGTAAGAAATGTGCTGGTTTTGTGAGTCGGTCCACAATCACCCAAATCATTTCAAAGTTGCGAGGCGTGCGAGGCAGTCCCACCACAAAGTCCATATTGAACACCTCCCATTTCCACATCGGAATTTCTATGTTCTGTACCAACCCATCGGGCCTTTGATGTTCGGCCTTTACTTGCTGACAATTTGAACACCTCGCCACAAAGTCTGCTACATTCCTCTTCATATCATTACACCAGTAGACTTCCTTAAGATCATGATACATCTTTGTAGAGCTCGGGTGCACAGAATACCTAGAAGTGTGAGCCTCGGTCATGATTCTTTCCCGGGGACCATCCACATTTGGAACACATAGTCGCCCTTGGTACCTTAGTGTACCATCATCCATGCCAAGAGAAAAGGCCATGGTCTTATGTTTATGAATCCCCTCCTTTAACCGTACCAACATTGGATCGTCGTACTGCTTCTCCTTGACTTCCAGAACCAGCAAGGATTCAGCCCTATTTTGCACAATCACCCCTCCTTCCCTAGAGTCCGCAAGACGAACTCCCAAACTAGCTAACCGATGAACCTCCTTGGCCAACGGCCTTTGATATGCCTCGTGAGCCAAACTGCCCATCAATTTTCGGCTAAGATCATCGGCCACAACATTAGCCTTCCCCAGATGATATAGAATATCGATGTCGTAATCCTTGAGTAACTCAGGCTATCTTCTCTACCTTAGATTCAAGTCCTTTTGTTTGAAATATATTGAAGGCTCTTATGGTCCATGAATATATCCACATGGACCTCATACAAATAATGACGCCAAATTTTCAATGCAAAAAACACTGCCGCAAGTTCTAAGTCATGTGTTGGATAGTTCTTTTCATGATTCTTGAGATGCATCACCTTGTCATTTTGTATCAATACACACCCAAGTCCGATCCTTGAGGCATCACAATATACTACAAACCCATTTGTACCCTCTGGCAGGGTCAACACCGGCGCCGTAGTCAATCTCGATTTCAACTCTTGGAAGCTCCTCTTACACCCCGTAGTATTGTACGTTGGATTTATCATAAGATAATTGACATCAGTTCAAGGACAAGATTATTTTGAGGTTATAAGTATTATGTTATTTATAACAAGTGATAAGTAAAACTGTGAAGGTCAGAGGGTAAACAAGTTGAAGAAAATGAGTTTCGTCGAAGTTTGACATTTTGAGGTAAAATACGGTCCAAGCTATAATACCCCGTATTTATGGACTAGTGCCATACAAGGTACCACATGACCATGATAGTAAGGTATATAAAGTGTGTTAAAAATGATCAGTATTTTAAGTAATTTGAGATAATTCTTAATTATGTGGATAATTAGGTAATTATTGATTTTTAGTGGGAGATTAACTAATTAATTAGCATCTTTGGATAAGCCTAATGGACCTCAACGTGGCAGCCAAGGGATTAAGTAATAAGTGACTCTTAATTCATGTACTAGGTGGCATGTTTAGGAAAATTGTGGGCTAAGTCATCACCTAAAAATGGGGCCCACTCACTATGACAAAAAAATAACCTCCCTCATCATTAAAGGGGAATGGAAATGCTTGCTAGAGTTACGAATAGGAATTCTCCAAAAAAAATTCATATGAACCCTTACAATGCTATAACAGCATGAATTGCAAATTCTAAGAAGTCCCGTATAACCTTTATCAAGAATATCATACGAATTTTTCCTACTTCGATCCGGCATTACGTATTTTTTGCAAAAGATGTGGGTTAGAGGGATTGTTAAGAGAATCGACTGCGGTATGTTAAGGCTACTGTTCTTTCCTTTTGGCATGATCCATACGATACAAATGAAACGAGCAAATGCACAACTTTAATAAATGACTCTATTCATAGAAGTACTAGAGATGCCTATGTTCTTGATTCCCCATGTGTCCTGTTATTCTATCATATGTTCATGGGTCTCAGAAAATACGTAAATTTATAAAGTTTATTTCATGACATTAATCAAAGGCGTAATGATCTTATGACATACCGACAAATCTTATTAACTCACTTCTTATGCGCATTCAGTTATACATGCATATTGACCCATGACTAGGTGGCGTTATATACGCGTATATATATGTGTATATATGTATATATATGTATATGGGGTATGAGGAAAGGTTATAGCGTTATATACGCACCACCACTTGATCAGCTGGTATATGTTGATGATTTTGCCCACAGTGGCCGAGATGGTATGATGGGAGGCTTAATGATGTTACGTACGCATATACCTATGCTTCATATGAAATTTATATGCATATGCATGACACTATAAATATTAAATGATTCACATAGTTATTCAGACTTACATGTTGAGTCTTTTAATCCATGTTTCTCTTATGTCTTTTAGTTACTGATTTTCATTCCTTACATACTCGGTGAATTATTTGTACTGACGTCTTTTGCCTGTGGACACTGCGTTTCATGCCCGCAGGTCCTGATAGACAGGTAAGGAGTCCTCTGAGTTGGCTATCAGCTCAGTGGAAGGTGTTGGTGCGCTCCATTTGCTCCGAAGTTGCTTATTTGGTTAGTATGATTTGGACATGTATTGATTGGTATGGCGGGACCCTGTCCCGACCATTATTTTACTTATCTACTCTTAGAGGCTTGTAAACATATATCTGTCACGACCCGGATTTTCCACCCTCGGGAGTCGTGATGGCGCCTACTAGTGAAAGCTAGGCAAGCCGACCATTTGAACAAATTACCTTTTTCCCATTTTAATTCTTTAACAATTGTGAATCAACAGTTTATAAACAGCGAAAATTTAAAACAAGCGGAAGAAACAATTAAGCCATCTAAATAACTCCAAGATGATTTCTTAAACAAAAACTACCCAAGATTGGTGTCACAACTCCATAGACGGTCTAAGAATTCTACAAACAAGGTCCGAAAAATAAATGCAACATTGTTTCTGAATTACAAAAGTGAAACAGGAAGAAAAGATAGAGGGAGACGCCAGGGCCTGCGGACGCCTGCAGGACTACCTTGGATCTCCGTATGGACTGAAGGCAGCCGCCCAAGCTAAGGTCCAAAAGCTGCTGCTCCGGGATCTGCACACAGTGCAGAGTGTAGTATCAGCTCAACCGACCCCATGTGCTGGTAAGTGCCTAGCCTAACCTCGGCGAAGTAGTGACGAGGCTAGGACCAGACTACCAAATAAACCTGTGCAATTATCTCATATACCGTGGAAAAATAAAGCAGAAATGTCCAGTTAAGAATGGGAGGGGAAACATGATGCGGGACAATAACTCAGGAGAAAAGCATAAAGAACGATTTAAAATTCGCAGCAGAAAGAATAATGAAACCGTAGCAAAACAATAACCACTTTTACCCTTTAATGTTGCGGCGCGCAACCCAATCCAAATCATATATATAAACACTGTTGCGTCGTGCAACCCGATCCAAATATAATATTTCTTGCGGCGTACAACCCGATCCCAATATAGTATTGTTGCGGCGTGCAACCCGATCCAAACATAGTATTGTTGCAGCGTGCAACCCGATCCAAATATAATATTGTTACGGCGTGCAACCCGATCCAAATGTAGTATTGTTGCGGCGTGCAACCCGATCCAAATATATTATTCAACACCAGTCACAAAAGTGTCCCAGCAAGGGAACAATAAGGAGACAACAATCTCCCGGCAAGGGAGTCGACAGTAAGAAGTAAATACATCCCGGCAAGGGAATCAGCTATAACCAAACTTGTGTCAACATTTAACTTCACAACAGAAACCTCGTCTAGAACCAATATTCAACCATAAGCGATTTTCACGAGATTAATCATAACCCTTGTCCGACACATAGAATCAACAACTTAAGCATTTGTAGTACTTGTTAAGAACACAACAATTTAAATTTAAGACTCACGGGCATGCTTGACACCAACGTATAGATACTCGTCACCATGCCTACGTACTCAACAAATAACACATAGCAAATAGGACTCGACTCCTAATCCCTCAAGCTAAGGTTAGACCAAACACTTACCTCGAACTTCCACGGCCAACTCAAGCCTCAAACACCGCTTTTCCTTTAGAATTCGCCTCCAAATAACTCGTATCTAGTCCAAATTGATTTCACAACATCAATAAATGCTAGAGAATTCATACCCAATGCTTAATTATAAGTTTTCTATCATTTTCCCCAAAAAGTCAAATATTGACCCCGGGCCCGCTTGGTCAAAACTCGAGGTTCAGACCAAAATCCGATCACCCATTCTCCCACGAGCCCAAATATGCAATTAGTTTCGAAATCCGACCCCAAAACGAGGTCTAAATCCCCAATTAATCAAAAGCCCTAACTCTACCCAAATTCCTAATTTCTACCATAAAAACCCTAGATTTTAAGATGAAAATTGATGAAATGCAATGGGAAATCGAAAGAGAAAGGTTTAGAATCATATACCAATGTTTTGGGGAAGAAATTGTTCTTTGAAAATTGCCTTAATGCTCCCAAATTTTGAAAATATGAAGTAAATGGGTTCTGCCCATTTTTGCTTTTGTTTTAAAATCACTGGGCAGGCCTTCATCGCGTTCGCGATGGGCTTGTCGCGTTCGCGAAGGGTCAGACCAATTAGCCTTCGCGTTCGCGTATAGTGGCTCGTGTTCGCGGAGCTTTGACTCCTCGAGCCTTCGCGTTCGCAGGCCAGCGGGCGTTCGCGTAGAACAAAATCCCCTTCCCCCTGCCCAGGCCCAAAGACCTTCGCGTTCGCGATAGCAGGTCCGCGTTCGCGAATGGTGGCACCCCCCAAAGCTTCGCGTTTGCGACCTGTTTCTCGCGTTCGCGTTGAAGGAAAATTCCTTCAGCCTGACTTACCCTCCGCGTTCGCGAGAGTCCTTCCGCGAACGCGAAGAACAAAGTTCCAGAACACCAGAAACTGAAAACCTGCAACTTTTTTCTAAGTTTAAAACCTTCCGAAACCTATCCGAAACTCACTCGAGCCCTCGGGACTCCAAACCAAACATGCATTTTAACTCAAAAACATCATATGAACTTATCCGTGCGATCAAATCGCCAAAATAACATCTTTAACAACGAATTTAGCATAGAAATCTAAGAAAAACCTCAAAACTTTCAAAGTACCAATTTTTACAACTACGGGTCCGAATCACATCAAACGGCTTCCGTTTCTTACCAAATTTCACAGGCTCGACTTAAACCACATATAAGACCTGTACCGGGCTCCGGAACCAAAATACGGGCCTGATACCAACAACTTCCAAACATTTTTTATTTCTAAAAACTCACATATTTTCCAGGAAACAATTTTCTTTAAAAATTCATTTCTCGGAATTCGATTCCGGGCATACGCCCAAGTCCC
Source organism: Nicotiana attenuata (assembly GCF_001879085.1). Classification (NCBI taxonomy): domain Eukaryota; kingdom Viridiplantae; phylum Streptophyta; class Magnoliopsida; order Solanales; family Solanaceae; genus Nicotiana; species Nicotiana attenuata. Next base: position 73,483,677 of record NC_031990.1, read on the forward strand.
ATATTTTCCTACGGACTTTCCAAGACCGTCAAATCACGGGTCCGGATCCGTTTACCCAAAATGTTGACCAAAGTCAACTTAAATTCATTTAAAAGCAAATTTTATCATTTTTTACAGATTTTCACATATCAGTTTCCGTCTACGCGCCCGGACTGCGCACGCAAATTGAGGTGATGCAGAAAGAGGTTTTCAAGACCTCGGAACACCGAATTTATTTCCAAAACAAGTGATGACCTTTTGGGTCATCACATCCTCCACCTCTAAAACAACCGTTCGTCGTCGAACGGACATAAGAAGGAAGTACCTGAGTCGGAGAAAAGATGGGGATAAAGGCTACGCATATCGGACTCGGACTCCCAGGTCGATGCCTCAGCAGGCTGACCTGTCCAATAAACACGAATAGAAGGGAAACTCTTCGATCTCAACTGACGAACCTGCCGGTCTAGAATAGCTACCGGCTCCTCCTCGTAAGACAGATCCTTGTCCAACTGGACAGTGCTGTAATCTAACACGTGGGAAGGATCGCCGTGATACTTTCGAAGCATGGACACATGAAACACTGGATGCACGGCTGATAAACTCGGCGGCAACGCAAGTCTGTAAGCCACCTCTCCCACTCGATCAAGAATCTCAAACGGGCCAATGAACCTAGGGCTAAGCTTGCCCTTCTTTCCAAATCTCATCACGCCCTTCATAGGCGACACCCGAAGCAATACCCGCTCACCGACCATGAACGCTAAATCACGAACCTTACGATCGGCATAACTCTTTTGCCTAGACTGAGCTGTACGAAGCCTATCCTGAATGATCCTGACCTTGTCCAAGGCATCGTGTACTAGATCTGTACCCAACAACCGAGCCTCTCCGGGCTCAAACCATCCAACCGGCGACCGACACCGCCTACCATACAAAGCCTCATAAGGAGCCATCTGGATACTCGACCGGTAGCTGTTGTTGTAGGCAAACTCCACTAAAGGCAAGAACTGATCCCACGAGCCTCCAAAGTCAATAACACAAGCCCGGAGCATATCCTCCAAAATTTGAATAGTGCGCTCGGACTACCCGTCCGTCTGAGGATGAAAGGATGTGTTCAACTCGACCCGTGTGCCCAACTCACGCTGAATTTCCCTCCAGAAATGCGAGGTAAACTGCGTACCTCGATCAGAAATGATAGACACGGGCACACCATGAAGACGAACAATCTCCCGGATATAGATCTCAGCCAACCTCTCAGAAAAATAGGAGACTGCCACAAGGATGAAATGCGCTGACTTGGTCAGCCTATCAACAATAACCCATACTGCGTCGAACTTCTTCTGAGTCCGTGGAAGTCCAACAACAAAGTCCATAGTGATACGCTCCCACTTCCACTCAGGAATCTCAATCTTCTGGAACAGACCACCAGGCCTCTGATGCTCGTACTTAACCTGCTGACAATTCAAACACTGAGCCACATATGCAACAATGTCCTTCTTCATTCTCCTCCATCAATAATGCTGCCGCAAATCCTGATACATCTTGGCGGCGCCCGGATGAATAGAGTACCGGAAACTATGGGCCTCCTCTAAAATCAACTCCCGGAGCCCATCCACATTAGGCACACAAACTCGACCCTGCAGCCTCAAAACTCCATCATCTTCTAATGTAACCTGCTTGGAACCTCCGTGCTGCACCGTGTCTCTAAGGACACACAAATGAGGATCATCATACTGCCGATCTAGGATACGCTCCAATAGAGAAGAACGAGCAATTGTGCAAGCTAATACACGGCTGCGCTCAGAAACATCCAACCTCACGTACTGATTGGCCAAAGCCTGAACATCCAAGGCAAGCGGTCTCTCACCGACCGGAATATATGCAAGATTGCCCATACTGGCTGACTTCCTACTCAAAGCATCGGCCACCACATTGGCCTTTCCCGAATGATATAAGATGGTGATATCAGTCTTTTAACAGCTCCAACCACCTTCTCTGCCTCAAATTTAACTCCTTCTGCTTGAACAAGTATTGCAAACTCTTGTGATCCATGAACACCTCACATGCCACGCCATACAGATAATGCCTCCAAATCTTCAGCGCGTGAACAATGGCTGCTAACTCCAAATCATGGACTGGATAGTTCTTCTCATGAATCTTCAACTGACGCATAACATAAGCAATGACCTTGCCATCCTGCATCAACACCGCACCAAGCCCAACACGAGATGCATTACAATAAACTGTATATGGCCCTGAACCTGTGGGCAAAACCAACACTGGCGTCGTAGTCAAAGCTGTCTTGAGCTTCTGAAAGCTCGCCTCACACTCGTCTGACCACCTGAACTGGGCACCCTTCTGGGTCAGCCTGGTCATCAGGGCTGCAATAGATGAAAACCCCTCCACAAATCGACGATAATAGCCTGCCAAACCCAAGAAACTCCGGATCTCTGTAGCTGATGTGGGTCGAGGCCAGTTCTTGAATGCCTCTATCTTCTTTGGATCTACCTGAATACCTTCTGCTGAAACCACATGACCCAAGAAAGCAACTGAACTCAACCAGAACTCACACTTCGAAAACTTAGCATACAGCTGACTATCTCTCAGAGTCTGAAGAACCACTCTCAGATGTTGCTCATGCTCCTCCCGGCTGCGGGAATAAATCAAAATATCATCAATGAAAACTATCACGAATGAATCCAAGTAAGGCCTGAACACTCGGTTCATCAAATCCATGAAAGTTGCTGGGGCATTTGTCAACCCGAATGACATCACCAAGAACTCATAATGCTCGTACCGAGTGCGGAAAGCTGTCTTAGGGACATCGGATGCCCTAATCCTCAACTGATGGTAGCCAGATCTCAAGTCAATCTTTGAAAATACCTTGGCACCCTGAAGCTGATCAAACAAATCATCAATCCTCGGCAATGGATACTTATTCTTGATCGTAACCTTGTTCAACTGCCGGTAATCTATACACATTCGCATCGATCCATCCTTCTTCTTAACAAACAACACCGGCGCACCCCAAGGCGAGACACTAGGTCTAATAAAGCCTTTCTCAAGCAAGTCTTGCAACTGCTCCTTCAATTCTTTCAACTCAGGCGGGGCCATACGATACGGCAGAATAGAAATAGGCTGAGTGCCCGGAACCAAATCAATGCAGAAGTCAATATCCCTATCGGGTGGCATGCCCGGCAGGTCTGAAGGAAATAACTCCGGAAACTCACGAACAACGGGCACAGAATCAATAGAAGGAACCTCGGCACTAGAATCACGAACATATGCCAAATAGGCCAAACACCCCTTCTCGACCATACGTCAAGCCTTCATATTTGAGATAACACTACGGGAAGAATGACCAGGAGTCCCTCTCCACTCCAAACGAGGTAGACCCGGCAAGGCTAAGGTCACAGTCTTGGCATGACAGTCCAAGATAGCATGGTAAGGTGATAACCAGTCCATCCCCAATATGACATCAAAATCAACCATGTCTAGAAGTAACAAATCTACACGAGTCTCAAGACCCCCAATCACAACTATACACGAACGATGGACTCGATCTACCATAATAGAATCACCCACCGATGTAGACACATATACAGGAGCACTCAATGAATCACTAGGCTTGACCAGATACGGTGCAAAATAAGATGACACATAGGATTATGTAGACCCTGGATCAAATAGGACTCAAGCATCTCTACTACAAACCAGAACAGTACCTGTGATAACTGCATCGGAAGCCTCAGCCTCAGGCCTGGCTGGAAGAGCATAACATCGGGGCTAAGCCCCTCCACCCTGAACTACATCCCTGGGACGGCCTGCTGCTGGCTGGCCTCCATCTCTAGCTGCCTAACCTCCACCTCTAATACCTCTACCTCCACCTCTAGAACCTCTACCCCCACCCCTAGCTGGCGGAGCGGGCGGTGGAACACCTGGCGCCTGAACGATAGCACGAGAACCCTGTTGCTGCGACTGAATACCCACTAATCTCGGACAAGCCCTCCGGATATGACCATACTCACCGCACTCAAAGCATCCACCTGAGTGTTGCGGGAGGAAACTGAGACTAACCCTGGCGGCCTGAATGACCACTCCGAAAACTCTGGAGCGGCGGTGCACTGATAGGAGTTGGTGGTGCACTATAGGGCTGTTGATCAGAATACTGCATATGAGAACCACGGCCACATGAAGCGACGTGAGAAACCTGAAGTGCTGACTGAAAAGGCCTAGGAGGATGGCCTCTACCATACGAATCCCTGCCTTTAGATGAGGCACCACTGAATCTGCCTGAATGACGAGGCCTCTTGTCTGACCCCTGACCACCCCCCTGCGATAGACCCATCTCAACTCTCCTGGCCACATTGGCTGCCTCCTGAAAAGAAATCTCACTCCCTGTCTCCTTAGCCATCTGAAGTCGAATAGGCTGAATAAGTCCCTCAATGAACCTCCTCACCCTCTCTCTCTCTCGGTGGGAAGTATGATAAGAGCATGACGGGCCAAGTCGATGAATCTGGTCTCGTACTGAGTAACAGTCATAGAACCCTGCTGGAGACGCTCAAACTGCCTCCGATAGATCTCTCTCTGAGTGATAGGGAGAAACTTCTCCAGAAATAGCTAAGTAAACTGCTCCCAAGTCAAAGCTGGTGATCCGGCTGGTCTAGCCAAACAATAATCTCTCCACCGAATCTTGGCGGATCCAGACAAGTGGAAAGTAGCAAAGTCGACCCCATTGGTCTCCATTATCCCCATGCTCCTGAGAACCTCATGACAGCTGTCTAGATAATCCTAGGGATCCTCAGAAGATGCACCGCTGAAAGTAGTAGAGAAGAGCTTGGTGAACCTGTCCAATCTCCACAAAGCATCGGCAGACATAGCTGCTCCATCACCGGTCTGAGCTACCACACCCGGCTGAACTTCTCCAACTGGCTGAGCTGCTGAAGTCTGAAATTGGGGAGCTATCTGCTCCCGAGTGCGAGTAGCAGGAGTCTGGGCTCCTCCTCCAGCCTGAGAGACGGCTGGTGCTACAGGAAGCAAGCCTGCCCGGGTAACACTCTCCATAAGGCCCACTAGACGGACCAGAGCATCCTGGAGTACTGGGGTAGCAATGAACCCCTCTGGGACCTGAGCTGGGCCTACCAGAACTGCCTGGGCCGGAACCTCCTCGTCAAACTCGACCCGAGGCTCCACCACTGGCGCTGCTGCTCTGGGCTGAGCTCTGCCCCTGGCCTCGGCCTCTAAAATGGCCTCGGCCTCGCCCTCTGCCCCTCGTGGGAGCTGCTGTTGGGGGCTCGGGCTGCTGATCAGCGGATGAGGAAGCGCGTGTTCTCGGCATCTGCGAAAGAATAGAGTAGAAATTCAATTAGCATTGAGAAACCAAACCGCACGACAGGAAAGAATAGATGTGAAGTTTTTCCTAACTCTGTAGCCTCTAGGGATAAATACAGACGTCTCCATACCGATCCCTCAAACTCTACTAAGCTTGTCTGTGAGTTGTGAGACCCATGTAACCTAGAGCTCTGATACCAACTTGTCACGACCCGGATTTCCCACCCTCGGGAGTCGTGATGGAGCCTACTAGTGAAAGCTAGGCAAGCCGACCATATGAACAAATTACCTTTTTCCCATTTGAATTCTTTAACAATTGTGAATCGACAGTTTATAAACAGCGGAAATTTAAAACAAGCAGAAAAAACAATTAAGCCATCTAAATAACTCCAACATGATTTCTTAAACAAAAAATACCCAAGACTGGTGTAACAACTCCACAGACGGTCTAAGAATTCTACAAACAAGGTCCGAAAAATAAATGCAACACTGTTTCTGAATTACAAAAGTGAAATAGGAAGAAAAGATAGAGGGAGACGCCAGGGCCTGCGGACGCCTGCAGGACTACCTTCGGATCTCCGTACTGGACTGAAGGCAGCGCCCAAGCTAAGGTCCAAAAGACTGCTGCTCCGGGATCTGCACACAGTGCAGAGTGTAGTATCAGCACAACCGACCCCATGTGCTGGTAAGTGCCTAGCCTAACCTCGGCGAAGTAGTGACGAGGCTAGGACCAGACTAGCAAATAAACTTGTGCAATTATATCATATACCGTGGAAAAATAAAGCAGAAATGTCCAGTTAAGAATGAGAGGGAAAACATGACGCGGGGGAATATCATTTACCAACAATAACTCAGGAGAAAAGCATAAAGAACGATTTAAAATTCGCAGCCAAAAGAATAATGAAACCGTAACAAAACAATAACCACTTTTATCCTTTAATGTTGCGGCGCGCAACTCGATCCAAATCATATATATAAACACTGTTGCGGCGTGCAACCCGATCCAAATATAATATTTTTCGCGGCGTGCAGCCCGATCCCAATATAGTATTGTTGTAGCGTGCAACCCGATCCAAATACAGTATTGTTGCGACGTGCAACCCGATCCAAATATAGTATTATTGCGACGTGCAACCCGATCCAAATATAGTATTGTTGCGGCATGCAACCCGATCCAAATATATTGTTCAACACCAGTCACAAAAGAGTCCCAGCAAGGGAACAATAAGGAAACAACAATCTCTCGGCAAGGGAGTCGACAGTAAGAAGTAAATACATCCCGGCAAGGGAATCAGCTATAACCAAACTTGTTTCAACATTTAACTTCACAACAGAAACCTCGTCTAGAACCAATATTCAACCATAAGCAATTTTCACGAGATTAATCATAACCCTTGTCCAACACAGAGAATCAATAACTTAAGCATTTGTAGTATTTGTTAAGAACAAAATGATTTAAATTTAAGACTCACGGGCATGCTTGACACCAACGTATAGATACTCGTCACCATGCCTATACGTCATACTCAACAAATAACACATAGCAAATAGGACTCAACTCCTAATCGCTCAAGCTAAGGTTAGACCAAACACTTACCTCGAACTTCCACGGCCAACTCAAGCCTCAAACACTGCTTTTCCTATAGAATTTGCGCCCAAATAACTCATATCTAGTCCAAATTGATTTCATAACATCAATAAATGGTAGAGAATTCATACCCAATGCTTAATTATAGGTTTTCTATCATTTTCCCCAAAAAGTCAAAAATTGACTCCGGGCCCGCTTGGTCAAAACTCGAGGTTCGGACCAAAACCCGATCACCCATTCTCCGACAAGCCCAAATATGCAATTAGTTTCGAAATCCAACCCCAAAACGAGGTCTAAATCCCCAATTAATCAAAAGCCCTAACTCTACCCAAATTCCTAATTTCTACCATAAAAACCCTAGATTTTAAGATGAAAATTGATGAAATGCAATGGGAAATCAAAAGAGAAAGGTTTAGAATCATATACCAATGTTTTGGGGAAGAAATTGTTCTTTGAAAATTGCCTCAATGCTCCCAAATTTCGGAAATATGAAGTAAATGGGTTCTGCCCGTTTTTGCTTCTGTTTTAAAATCACTGGGCAGGCCTTCACCGCGTTTGCGATGGGCCTGTCACGTTCGCGAAGGGTCAAGCCAATTAGCCTTCGCGTTCGCCTATAGTGGCTCGCGTTCGCGGAGCTTTGACTCATCGAGCCTTCGTGTTCGCGGGCCAGTGGCCGTGTTCGCGTAGAACAAAATCCCCTTCCCCCTGCCCTGGCCCAAAGACCTTCGCGTTCGCGATAGCAGGTCCGCGTTCGCGAAGGGTAGCACCCCCCAAATCTTCGCGTTCACGACCTGTTTCTCGCGTTCGCGTAGAAGGAAAATTCCTTCAGCCTGACTTACCCTCCGCGTTCGCGAGAGTCCTTCCGCGAACGCGAAGAACAAAGTTCCAGTACACCAGAAACTGAAAACCTGCAACTTTTTTCTAAGTATAAAACCTTCCGAAACCTATTCGAAACTCACCCGAGCCCTCGGGGCTCCAAACAAAACATGCATACTAACTCAAAAATATCATATGAACTTTTCCGTGCGATCAAATCGCCAAAATAACATCTTTAAAAATGAATTTAGCATAGAAATCTAAGAATAACCTCAAAACTTTCAAAGTATCAATTTTTACAACTACGGGTCCGAATCACATCAAACGGCTTCCGTTTCTTACCAAATTTCAAAGGCTCGACTTAAACCACATATAAGACCTGTACCGAGCTCCGAAACCAAAATACGGGCCCGATACCAACAACTTCCAAACATTTTTCATTTCTAAAAACTCACATATTTTCCAAAAAACAATTTTCTTTAAAAATTCATTTGTCGGGCTTGGGACCTCGGAATTCGATTCTGGGCATACGCCCAAGTCCCATATTTTCCTACGGACTTTCCAGGACCGTCAAATCACGGGTTCGGATCCGTTTACCCCAAATGTTGACCAAAGTCAACTTAAATTTATTTAAAGGCAAATTTTATCATTTTTCACAGATTTTCACATAACGGCTTTCCGGCTACGTGCTCGGACTGCGCACGCAAATCGAGGTGATGTAGAAAGTGGTTTTTAACTCCTCGGAACAGTGAATTTATTTCCAAAACAAGTCAAAAGGTCATCACAATATCATGAATATGAAAGATTGTATGGCCTTGTCTGGCCTATGTTCAGTGTACGAGTGATCATTATGGCCTTATAGCCCCGTACGTCATATGTATAAGTCGGTATATCATGTTGGGTCATCCTGTGTCAAGTATTCCTTCATGCTTTATTCTAGTCATCTCATGATAGCCTTTCTGGTTCATTTACCTATGATAACATGATATGAAAGATACGTTACGTTGGTACTCAATTGAGTAAGGTACCGGGTGCCTGTCGCGGCCCATTGGTTTGGGTCGTGACAGAAGTGGTATCAGAGCAGTTCTATCCTAGGGAATCTACAAGCCGTGTCTATTAGAGTCTTGTTTATGGGTGTGTTGTGCACCACACTTATAAGCAGGAGGCTACGGGGCATTTAGGACTGTCACTCTTTCTTCTTACTCTAGATCGTGTAGTAGAGCTTACTTGTAAGAATTCAGACTCCTAAATTCTATTTTATTCGTAATAAGACAATACCTACATCCAAAAGACGGTTGGTAAGAGATTGCATGTGGTTGTGGAAGAGTTGAGTTAGAGGAACTCGATGTTGCATCATTCTTATGATGGATAAGTGTGAGGTGTGCAGTAGAACATGTGTGTACTAAGACGTGTAAGCCTCTTGATAAGGAGCCCTAAGGCATGAATATCTATCCACCCATATGGCAAAAAGTAACGAGAGAATCAGAAGGTACAAGTTTCAACTAGTAAAAGAAGCAAGGTGAAGAAGGGTACGAGATACCCAATTAGTGAAGATGATCATTATTTACAATTTAGGAAGAGAGATATAAGCATTTTGAGTTACCTTCAAAAGTACCAAAGGTATGTACAATTGGCCACACTGACCTCAGTTATGCGCTAGGGAGCTAACAAGATATAGTTTAAGAGAAGGACAGGATATCGGGATCTAGCTGGGGTCAGAGTAACCCAAAATGGTGGATGGATTGTTTGCATTAGTTAACATTTCCGAAGGGTATTGCAAATGTGCTAATAAATCTCCTTGTGAGACACCCAAATGGTGCACTTTAGAATAGTACAGCTAGATATGAATACTAGAGTGTTCAAAAAAAAAGTTACAAAGACAGGCACTGGAATCCTGGAAGGGATAAATATTACCTTAGTGTGGATCCCGTCCCTAGTAGAGAGACAATGTTAGGCAACCCGAAGAGCCAGTGGATGGAGCAAGGAGAGCTAAAAGCAAAAGAATGTCTTGTTGAAGTTTTCAAAATAAAGTGATAGACAGAAATGTTAGCAGGGAATAAGAAGAGAGTTAATGAAGCATTATGAGTAAGATGTGATACATGGATGACAACGGTAGATCAAAAAATGACAGTATTACAGAGTATATAGTCAAGGGAAGGAAAAGATGAGAGGTGACAGGCCTTGAGACAACAAAAGAGTATAGGCCATAAAGTCATATCCTCATTTCGAGAAATAAGTTCGTGACTCTAGCGTGATTACCAGAAGGAAAAGTTAGACCCTAGAGTAATAGAAATAAGTATGGACTGGTGAGTAAGATAAACTAAACATGAATTAGGGACTGAGTAATAGTCGACATCATGAGAATTTCAGAGATTGCGTCCCGATGATAATAGAATGGACGACAGAAGAATACCCTTTAAAGGTCATTCAGGAAGATGATTCCCTAAAGCAAGCAGCGTGAGCAAAGTTAAGCTTAAGGGACTATGTGCTCCAGTTACACTAAGTGTCACCCCTGTGAGTAAGGAATTTTGTTATCCTTGGTACAGAAGGATTATAGCAAGGCGAGTAAGGGTCATCGATGATGTGAAAAGACGCCAAAGATGAAAAGGTAAAACATCTATAGGTAGATCATCGTAGCTCTAAATCTTAGTACTCCCCTAAAGGGGGGGATATGAAGCGATGTGGAATTAAGTCAGAATTAAGTGGTTCTAGTAATTATGGAATAGTAAAGGAAGAATGCGATAAAAATGAGAAAGGAATGAGATTGCACTTATCCAAATCCTACAGATATGCTACGATTCCTGAATATTATGCAAACACAACGTCAAGGAGAGTGTTGGCCCAAGTTCAGGTGAAGTTTTGAAGAATGACAAATGAACTCAGTCATGGACCAGGTCCATCAAGTGAGGCACAGTATTTATTAACCTAGACATGTGAGATATACGTAAAGGAGATAAGTCTTAGTGATCAAGCAGCAATATCTCGTGAACTAATCGAAAAGGTTGCATATTGGATGAGGAGAGAAAGTATCCTTATGGGAAGAGGACACAATCCGGATAAAGGATAGGGTTGGAGTTTGTATTGTTCAAGGACTCAACTTCGATGGAAGATCAGCAATTGAGTCTCAATCAAACTCTGATTACTAACTCATTAAATAACAAGGATTGTTCTCTTTTACAGGTATTGCACATACGCAGAAGTTAAACTAAATTGAGAGCAAAAGAGCAAGGCAATTTTGCAAGTAATTTATGTGAGATTTAAGTGTGCACTCCTGAAGCTACTTGAACGAGATAGAAGAATCAGTTCCATTGTGTTTACTCTTATTCTAGTTCAATTGTAGTAGGTGGTTTAAAGTTGTACCTTTCCAGCTTTCATAGAAGCAATTGTATTAGGTACTTTGAGTATTCAAGTTAGAGTTAACTTGAAGGTGCCGGAACAGTTGAGGTTGTGTGCTACACTGGGATTAGAGTTAATCCTTAGGTTTACAAAGAGATTTTGTAAATGCTGTTTTGGCTCAGTGATTTTAGTGGAAGTTTGGGAAAATCCTACTGAGTAGTAGGTCGTGGTTTTTTCACCTTTTGAGCCAGGTGTTTTCCACGTAAAAATCTCTGTGTTCTTTATTTTCTGTACTTTTAATTTCGCAAACAGTAGTAGTTAGAACACCTAGAAGAACCAGGTTCTTCTAGATCGAAAATTGGGTACCACACAAATCACCTCCCTCTTGTGTGGTATTGACGTTTAGAACATCAGAGAGGAAGTAAGGGTTCCTGCCTGAGATGTTATTGATAAATAAGGAGCCAGTGCGAGACGTAAGTTAAGACAAAGGAAATAACCCAAGAAAGATTACGCGGAATATTGATATGAGAATGGTCCAACGAGTAGTTAGTAGTTGATTCAGGAAGAGCCTAGTTGCGGCTAGACAAGAGGATACAGACAAATCAACAGATCCTGCAAGATAAACATAGTGAACCCCAACATGGGGAATTCAGTCTCGCAGATATGACTCGTGATCCTTGAGAAATTATCAGATAGGAGTTGGGGTAGTTAAAGGTTCCGTATAAGTGTTACGGAAATAAAAGAGAGTGCCACTTAGAAGACAGTCAAAATATCAATTCAGAAGCAACCCTACAAGCACAAGGGCGTGGAGGTAAGTAACTACGAATAATTATAGGTGAGGAAGGACATCAAAAATTCCATCGAGTATACGATGTAATAAGCTCGTAGTTTTACAAGAGTCAGAGGGTCCTCCCTAAGTACTACAATGAAAGACTAGCTGAGGAAATAAGGAAGAAGGCTTCAACCTAAACATAGTAACTGAAGGAGAAATGGTCATGTAGAAACAGTCTCACTACAAAATTGTATGCACTCCAAAAAAAAAGTGGCACCTACCGTGGCAAATGAACGGGGAGTAAAATCGAAAGTAATATTCGAGACCATATGAGTTGCACAAAATTCCGACATGCATGGGAATTAAGATAAGCTAAGTACGCATGCAACAAGGGGGCAGAAAGACCAGGAAAAGTAATTGCCTATGTTTAAAAAAAGCTGAGATGGAACAAAAGGAATTATTCAATCAATGATCCAGAGTTAGTTACGTTGAACGCACTGAAGATTTCAGAGTATTATCCATGTAGCATATATATTGACATTCATACAGCCGTAGAAGACTTCGGTATAAGTTAAAAGAAAGAATTAAGTCCAGGTCATAGATAAAGGATTGAATTGTTAGATGATGGTATCACGGATATTCCATAGCTTCCATGAAAGGCTAAAGTAATAACTTATACCATGAGCGGCAGATCGGAAGATAGCTTAAGCCTACATAAAGGTTCACCAGAGAGAAGAGGAAACTAAAGAGTTACATCAACTAAGTAAATCAGGAGTCTGATTATTGGACCCAGAAAATTATAGAAATCGTGATTAAGAGCAATGCAGTATCACCCTTAATATCAGAGGTACAAGAGAGATAGTACAACAACAATCTTCTATAACAACTCTACGATAAAGCCAGTTAGAAAGGTACCAGCCTCATAAGAAGTCAGTATGAAGCTCCTACCGGACTGTGTATGCACTAGAGGTGCAAGTATTATAATAGAGCTTCTAGTTGTGGATGTGGATTATACCTATATGGAAGGGAGGTCATGAAAGAGATAGAAGATGTGATGCGAGATTTTAAGGTAAGTAAGGTAAAGGTGAACAACGTACGAGATACTCAAATGCAGAAGGTTATGAATAGTCCATACTTTGGATAGAAGGCTAGAAGCGCTGGGATTCAGTATCCAGGAATGATAGCGGCGGCGTCAGTGGCATATCTTCCACCCTATGGTTTCTAGGTATCGAGAGGCATAGTTAAGAAAGTAAAGAAGCATTAGAGACGATGTGATGTCTCGCTTGATATTCCAAAATAACATTAGGAAATCTATGGTGCAAGAAAGTTGAAGGAAGGTTGCGAGTAGTATAAATAGATATGTGTGGGTCACAAGCTAAAGTATGGTAGAGAGACAAGGTCTTAGGAAGACAGGAGTAAGGATAAGAAAAGGCGAGTGAGAAGGTGACGAGAATGGATAAGTCCTCGGGATTAAGCCCATGAAAACAAGAGAGCTAATGGTTTCTCTAAGTTATAGAAAGCTCAGTATAGCCTGAATGAACTCAAAGGAGTCTAAGACTAATAGCATTTAGAAGAGATGGAATGCTGCCCTAATAGTAGAATAAGGGTGAAATTGTGATAAATAAAGGATGACGTTTCGGCCTTCGATTGAGTAATGATTTGAAGGAAAAAAAGATATCACGGACGGCACAGGATTAGAATACCCCCCCCCCCCCCATAAGATGAATCACGTTGGGATGCTATGAAATACGGTTATTGAAGTATAATATCGCCCCTAAGTGGATTACGCAAGTCATTTTAGATATTCCCCGATGAGACGTAAGCCCTAGTGACAAGGTATTACGTAAGAGGTTTCAAGTTATCAGTAGTAGATTGTAGATCAAGTGAATCAACAATAGATGGATAAAAGTTACAAAGTATGGGATGAGATTAGGCCATCATTCTTAAGATGAACAGTAATGAAGAAGCATTAAAGGACTTAGATTTATACATGTAGGATAAGCAACGAGAGTAACCTGGAGTTTGGTAGCAGAGCTCAGTCACGATAAATCGAAGTAAGAGTTATGGTATAGTATGACCTACCTAGATGCGGTAAAATCATACGGATAGATAATTGGGTCTATGAAATAAGATATAGCAATATTTGTAAGTTCGACAATGTACCGAGCTAAGAACTTTAATACACCTATAGATGCCTAGAGGGACATCTTGTCAAGTTCTGTATATGTTCCCAAAGTGAGGCCTAGAGATTGGCTAAAAAGTATAGGGAAGAGTCGCATAGACGCACATATAAGGAAAAAGTCGTACAGGCTGCACGACAGAAGGTAGCAACAGTTACGAAATTGGAAGAATTCCGACCACAAGTTGTGGTGTGAGAAAGAGGCCTAAAGGTGGGAAAGCCCTGGAATTTGGATTTATTCATAGAACAGTTGCCTAAATGGCAACGACAATATTAAAATCATTTGTAAGAGCTATTCGGTTATGAGACCGATAAGTGCATCAGTCAACATTCGAGGACGAATGTTCCAAAGGGGAGAATGATGTTACACCCCATAGTATTATACATTGGATTTGTCATAAGATAATTGACATCAGTTCAAGGACAAGATTATTTTGAGGTTATAAGTATTATGCTATTTATATCAAGTGATAAGTAAAGCCGTGAAGGTCAGAGGGTAAACGAGTGGAAGAAAGCGAGTTTCGTCGAAGTTTGACATTTTGAGGTAAAATGCGGTCAAAGCTATAATACCCCGTATTTATGGACTAGTGTCATACAAGGTACCACATGACCATGATAGTAAGGCATATAAAGTGTGTTAGAAGTGATCAGTATTTTAAGTAATTTGAGATAATTCTTAATTATATGGATAATTAGGTAATTATTAATTTTTAGTGGGAGATTAACAAATTAATTAGCATCTTTGGATAAGCCTAATGGACCTCAACGTGGCAGCCAAGGGATTAGGTAATAAGTGACTCTTAATTCATGTACTAGGTGGCATGTTTAAGGAAATTTTGGGCTAAGTCATCACCTAAAAATGGGGCCCACTCACTATGATAAAAAAATAACCTCCCTACATCATTAAAGGGGAATGGAAATGCTTGCTAGAATTACGAATAGGAATTCTCCAAAAAGAATTCATATGAACCCTTACAACGCTATAGCAGCGTGAATTGCAAATTCTAAGGAGTCCGGTATAACCTTTCTCAAGAATATGATACAAATTTTTCCCTACTTCGATCTGCCGTTACGTATTTTTCACAAAAGAAGTGGGTTAGAGGGATTGTTAAGAGAATAAACATGGGTATGTTAAGGCTATGCCTTGTTTAATTTTGGCATGATCCATACGATACAAACGAAACGAGCAAATGCACAACTTTCATAAATGACCCTATTCATAGAAGTACTAGAGATGTCTATGTTCTTGATTCCCCGTGTGTCCTATTATTTTCTATCATCTGTTCATGGGTCTCAGAAAATACGTAAATTGATAAAGTTTATTTCATGACATTAATCAAAGGCGTAATGATCTTATGACATACCGAGAAATCTTATTAACTCACTTCTTATGCATTGCATTCAGTTATACATGCATATTGACCCATGACCAGATGGCGCTATATACGTGTGTGTGTGTGTGTATATATATATATATATATATATATATATATATATATATATATATATATATATATATATATATATATATATATATANTATATATATATATATATATATGGGGTATGAGGAAAGGTTATGGCGTTATATACGCACCACCACCTGATCAGCTGGTATATGTTGATGATTTTGCCCACAGTGGCCGAGATGATATGATGGGATGCCCTCAGAGGCTTGATGATGTTACATACGCATATACCTATGCATCATACGATATTTATATGCATATGCATGACATTATAAATATTAAATGATTCACAGAGCTATTCAGACTTACATGTTGAGTCTTTTACTCCATGTTTCTCTCATGTCTTTTAGTTACTGATTTTCATTCCTTACATACTCGATGCATTATATGTACTGACATCCCTTTTGCCTGGGGACGCTGCGTTTCATGCCCGCAGGTCCTGATAGACAGGTTGAGAGTCCTCCAAGTAGGCTATCAGCTAAGCGGAAGGTGTGGCGCGCTGCATTTGCTCCAGAGTTGCTTATTTGGTTAGTATGATTTGGACATATATTGATTGGTATGGCGGGACCCTGTCCCGACCTCTATGGTACTTATCTACTCTTAGAGGCTTGTAGACATATGTCATGAATATGAAAGATTGTATGTCCTATGTTCAGTGTACGAGTGATCATTTTGACCTTATAGGCACGTACATCATATGTATAAGTTGGTATATCATGTAGGGTCATCATATGTCAAGTATTCCCTCATGCTTTATTCTAGTCATCTCATGACAGCCTTTCTGGTTCATTTACCTATGATAACATAATATGAAAGATATGTTACGTTGGTAACGGGTGCCCGTCGCGGCCCATTGGTTTGGGTCGTGATAGCTCCTTTCACAAGCATTTGACCATTGAAACTTAACCGCCTTCTGCGTCAATTAAGTCAACGGAGAGGCAAGAGTAGAGAACCCCTCCGCAAATTTCCTATAATACCCAGCTAAGCCCAAGAAACTGCGAATCTCTGTTGGAGTTGTAGGTCTAGGACAATTCTTTACCGCTGCAATATTCTGAGGGTCAACCTTGATTCCTTCTCTAGAGACAACATGACCCGGGAACGTGACAGATTCAAGCCGAAATTCACATTTCGTAAACTTCGCATACAATTGCTGCTGATATAGGGTTTGCAGAACCGACCTGAGATAATCGGCATTGTCCTCTCGACTGCGTGAATATACCAGAATATCGTCAATGAACATTATCACAAAGGAGTCAAGAAAAGGCTTGAAGACTCGATTCATAAGATCCATGAAAGTTGTCGGGGCATTTGTTAGCCCAAAAGACATTTCTTGAAATTCAAAGTGCCTATACCGGGTCCTAAAACTTGTTTTCGGAATATCCTGCTCCTTGATCTTCAATTGGTGATACCCGGGTCTTAAATCAATCTTAGAGAAGTACATAGCACCCTGTAATTGGTCAAACAAGTTATTTATCCTTGGCAGTGGGTACTTATTCTTGATTGTCACCTTGTTGAGCTGCCGATGGTCAATACACATTCTCAGTGACCCATCTTTCTTCCTTACAAAGAGAACCGGTGCACCCCAAGGCGACACACTCAGCCGAATGAAACCCTTCTCTAACAAATCCTTCAATTGTTCCTTTAGCTCCTTCAATTCTGCCGGTGCCATTCTGTAGGATGGAATAGATATTGGCTGCGTGCCCGGCATCACATCAATCCCAAAATCAATCTCCCTGTCTGGTGGGATCATAGGGAGATCATCTGGAAAGACCTCCGGAAATTCACTCACAACAAGCACGGACTCAAGTGTAGGTGCCTCAACATCGGTGTCCGTAACCAGGACCAAATGGTAAATACACCCCTTGTTAATCATTTTGTGGCCTTAAGGTAAGAAATAAACCTACCTTTCGGCACCACATCCCCTTTCCATTCAATCACTGACTCATTTGGATATTCAAACCTAACAGTTCTGGTTCGACAATCAAGCTTAGCAAAACACGAATAAAGCCAGTCCATCCCCATCATTACATCAAAATCAACTATACATAATTCAATGAGATCTGCCATGGTGTCCCGACCACGCACCGTGACAACACAATCCCTACAAACCCGCGCGACCATAATAGACTCACCAACCAGAGTAGACACAGAGAACGACTCATGAAGTTGTACCGGTTCTATCCCAAATTCCATAGCAACATAAGGAGTTACATAGGACAAAGTGGAACCGGAATCAAGAAGAGCATATACATCATGAGATTGGACAGTCAATATACCTGTGACGACATCTGGAGAAGCCTCTGAATCCCGACGCCTCTGCATAGCATAAAATCTGTTAGGCCCTCTCGAGTTATGGGTACCACCCCTAGCTGCACCACGCCCTGCGGGCGCTGGAGTGTCTCGAGCTGGAAGAGGTGTTGCAGATGTAGTAGCTGCAGAACTAGCTGGTTGTGCCGCACCCCTGCCCATGATCTGGCGGGACAAGCGGCAATCCCTCTGAATGTGACCCCTCATACCGCACTCATAGCATATAGGTAGGTCCATGAAGCAAACCCCAAAGTGCATTCTCCCAGACTTGGGACATGGGGGCCTCCGCTGCTGCTGGAATCTCCCTCTAGACCGACCCTGCTGGTGGGGTCCCCTATTGCCCTGACTGGGCCTGAAATGACTCCACTTCTGCTGACTAGGCCCTGATGGTTGTGCACTCATTGAAGACTGAGAGAAATACTGAGATCGCCTTGATGACCCTCTCCTAGATGCCGACCTACCACCACCACCACCGGAAGAACTACCAAAGTTGCCCATGGACCGGGCCTTGTTGCTACCTTCACGCTCCATTCTAGTTTTCGGTTTACGATTCTCTGTAGCTTGAGAAAATGCCACCATCTTCAAATAGTTCATATCATAATTCAAGGCAGCTGTAGCGACCTCATTAATAACCAAGAGGCCTAGGCCCTGCATAAACCGGCACACTCTAGCCTCCATAGTGGGCAACATGTGAATAGCATACTCGGACGGGCGCGCAAACTCCATATGGTACTCCCACACACTCATGCTACCCTGTTTCAGGCTCTCAAACTCAGCGACACGGGCTGCCTTAGTCTCTTCAGGCAAGAAATGATCCATAAAGGCATCAGTGAACTCACTCTACCTCGCTGGAGGGCTCCCCTCCTCACGGGACTCCTCCCACATCTCAAACCAAGAATAGACCACCCCTTTCAGGCGGTAGGAGGCCAACTATACTCCCTCTGTCTCCGTAGCATGGATAACTCAGAGAGTATTGTGCATCTCATCAATGAAGTCCTGAGGGTCCTCCTCAAGATCAGTACCTATGAACACTGGATGATCAAACTGAAGAAACCTGTTCACCCTGGAAATCGCAGAATCCCCTGGCTGACTAGAAGAAGTGGGTGCAACATTTGATCACTGTGCTTGGGAAGCTACTATCTGAGCCAACATCTGTATGGCTCCCCTAAAATCCCCATCAGAAACACCGGGACTGGAAGCTAGGGCTGGAGGTGGAACTGAAATATTAGTTGGAGGAACCGTTGCACCCTCGGTAGGTGTAGGAACTGGTGCAGTCTGAGCAGGGATGATAGAATCAGGCGGTGTAGCAATTGGGGGAATATCCTCAACCCACGGGTGCTCACCCGCATCATCAAATATAGAATTAGCTGCCACTCCTGGGGTGGCATAGGATCCTTGGCCAATTCTTGCCTTCTTTCTAGGCGCCATGTACTGAAAGTTAAAGCAATGCACGAGTTAAAGGAGGACCAATCTTACAATCAGCTTTATCGCACGATGGAGAACATCAAAGAATGGTATTATTCCTAAATATCCAAGTAGCCTCCTAATTATAGATGTGGTCGACAACACACTTATAAGAAGGACTCTACTAGACACGGCTCCGAGACATCCTAGGACACTTTAAAACCTTAGGCTCTGATACCAAGTTTGTCACGCCCCGACCTCGGGTCGCAACCGGTGCTCAACCGAGATAACCCGGTCGAGCAAGCCTGCTAGATTGCCTTCTACCCAACTCACCCATAAATAAAGAGGAGATAAACTCCATTAATTAACACCAAGAGGATTCATGAACAACACTAATTCCATCACCAATAGTTACTTCATTTTTTTAAAGTCTCAAAAAACATACACATTCATAGTTGAAGTGAAACAAGTGATTCAACTACAACAAGACTAGTTTGACTTTCCCAACACCCCTATACAACCCACACTATGTCTACGGAGCCTCTAATGGATATAAGAGAATACTATGATAATGCCGGTAACAAGGCCCCGGCTATACCTCAAAACATAATACACGTGGGACAAAAGATACACGGCCCCGAATGAAATGGGGCTCACCAAATCTGCTGGGAAGAGGGTGTACTGCTATCAATAATCAATGCCACCTGCTGCAGAACCACCTGCATCCATTAAAGATGCAGCGCCCCCGGCAAAGAGGGACATTAGTACATGTCGAATAGTACCAGTATGAAACCAAAACACCTATTCAAGGACTTGGAAATACAACATGAATATGATGAATCATGGTAACAATAAAAGGGCTTAGATAGTCGTTAAAGTCAAACAAATTTATTAAAAACTTTCAATAACATTTATAAATTTCAAGTCGAGGATCCTCTATAACAACCTTTACACAAAGCAGCCCCGTCGTCTCACCCCAATGTATGTGGGTGGAGGTGCAATCACAATACCATAAACTCTACACAAGGCGTCCATGCCGCCTCACTCCAATGTACGCGGGTGGAGGTATAATCGCAATACCACAACAATACACAAAGCGGCCCTGACGCCTCACCCCAATGTATGCAGGTGGAGGTGTAATCACAATACCACAACTCTACACAAAGTGGCCCTGCCGCCTCACCCCAATATGTGCAGGTGGAGGTGCAATCACAATACCAATCTCTACACAAAGCGGCCCCGCCGCCTCGCCCCAATATGTACGGGTGGAGGTGCAATCACAATACCAATCTCTACACAAAGCGGCCCCGCCACCTCACCCCAAGATGTGTGGGTGTAGGTGTATTCACAATGCCACACTTCGAATTCCCAAAACGATAATAGTTTGTACAAAGAATTCTCTTCCAATCAACCATTTGGCATCTTTGGCCTTAACAAGTGTAAAATTATAAGGTTTCATCATATATGAGAAATAAGTGTTTAATCACATTGATTTCATACAGTATTTTCTTCCCAAAGGAGTATAACATAATTAAGTCAAAAATAGAAAATCATTAATACATGAGGGTCCTAACACGTTATGCCAATCGGGAATCAACTTTACTAGTCTGAATATCCCACATAAATAGCGCTCCATGTTCGAACTTCACATGATGGAGTTTTGTAAGAACACGGTAATTCCAATACCAGAAAAAGAGTTAGTCTTCATACCTCGAAAGATATTTTCGTAGTGCCACAATAATGTCCCGACGCTCATAACAATGCCAATCTACAGAAGAGGAGAGAATTACAAGCATGATTAGAGGAATTCGCATGGCAAGGGCTGTTACAACTATGACCCGACTTTTCCCTTAACTAATTCAACAACAAAATCACCCAAGATTGTTCAACAACTTCCCCACAATCCTTATTAGCACATGCATGTGATAAATCTACTCTCACCACCCATAATCAACCCAAATCCAAAATTGAAGAGTTGGGGGAAGAAATTCTTACCTCTTTGAAGCCCTAGCAAGTTCCTTTTGATGAAATTCCAAGGTTTGATCAAAGTAGAGTAGTGAAATTCTTAATCCTCCCTTTCCTCTCTCTAGCATAGCTCTCACCTCTCTCTAAGAATATCAGATGAACCCTTAAAAATGACCCCCAAAGCCTTTTTCTAAAAATGGGATCGGGTAAAATTTCCAAAACTTAAACTTGCCAAAACAGGGTCTGTGGTCGCAGACCGGACCGCAAAACAGGTATGCTGCAACAAAGGGGACCGCAGAAAAGGGTCCCAAAACTGGGCTATGCGGGTTGGGTCTGCGGTTGCATAATGCGCCGCACAACTTCTCTCCATAAATCATCATGCTGGATCTGCGATGGATGTGCGGCCCGCAAAACGATTATGCGGTCGTGTAATTTACCGCAAAATATCATTCAAAATTTGCCCAGTTCTCTACTTCACTCTGCGCCAGATCTGCGGTCTGCAGATCAGTTCTGCGATCGCAGAATGGACCGCAGAAAATGCCTTGCTCTACCAAAAATTTTCTTCAACTCCCCAACGCACTGCTCAATCCAAAAAGACTGTACCATCTTTACAATCATCAACACATAAGTCTATCCTGGCATCACAAAACCCCAGGTTTTAGGTGAAATTTTACGAGGCCTTACAGTTCAAAACATTAAATTTTATCTTTGCACAATAAGAGCCGAAATGGACTCGGGTAACTAGTGACCCCAACCAAAAATGTGTACAAGTCCAAAATCATCATACGAACCTACCAGAATCGCCAAAATTACCGATCCGATTTCATTTACCATATTGATCGTGGTCAACCCTAACCATTTTAAAGTTAAAAATCAATTTTTCTTTGAAAAATTATATTTAACCTTTCCTAAAATCAACACTGACCACGCACGCAAGTCACAAATCATCAAATAAGGCTATGCATGGTTACAAACCACGAAACAGGAAGCTAGAACTCAAAACGGCCTATTGGGTCGTTACACTCTCCATTTTTAAAAGAAAAGTTCATCCTTGAACAGACATAGAAACGTACTTGGACTGGAAAAAAGATGCGGATATCTATCCTCATATTGGACTCGACTGTCACGCCCCGACTTTGGGGAACGCGACCGGTGCTCAACCGAGACAACTCGGTCAAGCAATCCTTCTAGATACTTTCTACCTGACCTTGCCCATGAATGGAGTGGAGATGTATTCCACTATTTAAACATTAAGAGGATTTCTTAATCAACACCAATTCCATTACCATTGATAAATTTATTCACGATCTTCCAAAATATTTTACACATTCATAGTTTTGTAGTGAAAACATATGATGCAAATCCAACATTTTCTAGTTTTGACTTTTCCAACACCAATATACAACCCACACTATGTCTACGGAGCCTCTACTTGATAGGAGTGGCATGATAGTGCCGGCGAAAAGGCCCCGGCTATACCTCAAAACACTATACATTGAATCCAAAAGACACAAGACCTTGATATGAAGTGGGGCTTACCAAGTCAGCTAAGAGGAGGATGTACTGCTATCACTGATCAATGTCGCCCTACTGTGGAACCACCCGTATCCATTAAAAGATGCACCGCCCCCGAAAAAATGGACGTGAGTACATGTGGAATAGTACTCATATGTAAGGTAGACAAAACAACATATGAAAATTGGTAACCCAAATAAGAGGCAAATGAAGCACATCAAGAAACTACGAAACGACCCATAGAATCACATGTCAAGTCTTATCATACTTACATCATTTTGAACTTCTTTTGGGATCAAGTGTGCCATATGAACTATGTGTGGGATACAAAATATAATATAAATGTAACAACATGTACAAACGGTGGATATGGAAGTGGCACCTATTGTTCTATGCATCTCACCAGACCGTCCATAGCCATCTCTTACTATGCACCTATGCGTTTCACAAGCTGCCCATTAGATCTATCCAAACTATTCACCTATGCGTTTCATAGACCGTCCATAGGGTTCATTCATATTATACACCTGTGTGTTTCATAGACCGTCCATATGGTTCATTCATACCATTCACCTATGTGTTTCATAGACCGTCTATAGTGTAACAACTCGATTGGTCATTTTGAGCATTTGCACTTTGATCGGTAGTTTGAGGGCATGAGTATCTCTGCATGATGTATTATGACTTGTGTAAATCGTTGGTTTTGGTTTTCAAGTTACTCGGAATCAATTTGGAAGAATGAACTTCAGGATTGAAGCTTTAAGTTGGAATAGCTAACCAAGTTTGACTTTTTAGCATTTGACCTTGGATTGGAGTTTTGATGATTTCAACGGATTCATATGGTGATTTGGACTTAGGCGTGCATCCAGATTTGGAATTGGAGGTCCATAGGGTAAATTGAGGCATTTCGGCAAAAATTGGAAAGTTGAAGTTTTGGAAGGTTGATAGGTATGACCGAGAGTTGAATTTAGTGATATCGGGGTCGGAATGCGATTTCGAGAGTTTAATTAGCTCCGTTATGTCATTTGGGACTTGCATGCAAAATTTAACGTCATTCCGGGTTGATTTGATATGATTCGGCGCGAGTTGTAGAAGTTGAAAGTTCATAAGTTCATTAAGTTCGATTTGAAGTGTGATTCACAATTTTGACATTATTTGATGTGATTTGAGGCTTTGAGTAGGTCCGTGTAATGTTATGGGACTTGTTGGTATGTTCAGACGAGGTCCTGAGTGGCTTGGGTGAGTTTCAGATAGGTTTAGGTTATGTTGCACTTGTTTTTGATGCTTCAGCGTCGTTTCCTCAAGCATAAATGGTTCCACATTAAGAAAATGAGCTCTAAATCCAGTTTTTATTAAAGCATTAGATCCTTATCTTAATTAAGGAGCTATAGCAAAAAGAATCATCGGATTCGGACATCATAGTGAGAGTTATGCTCATTTCCGTGTCGGTGAGACTGTTGGTTTCTGGTGTAGTCGCAATTACGAACATTTTTATCGCGATTGCGATGCCCAGTTGCAATTGCGAACATTTTGTCGCAATTGCAACATTTTCCAGCCCTGTTCTTGTTCGCAATTGCTTAGGCTTCTTCACCTTTGCGAGGGTTCGCAATTGCAAACCCTGGATCGCAAATGCGACATCTGCAACTTGTTTTCAGCTGTGTAATTTGGGTTTTTGATTCATTTTGTCATGTTTTGAACCCTAGCCTCGATGGGAGGCGATTTTGTAGAAGGATTTTCATACCAAACTATCGAGTAAGTAGTTTTAATCAACTTTTAATTATATTTCGTGATTATACATAAGATTTAACATCAAATTCATTAGAATCTAAGGAAAAATTTGGGAATTTTGCCAAAGCATCGAAGAAATGAAAATTTGGGATTTGAGAGTCGAATAGGACTCGAATTTAGAAACAGAACACGTATATGGACTCGTGGTGCTATGGGTAGTCAAGACCTACCCTTGGACCCGGGTTTGGACCGGGCAGGCACGAGGTTGACTTTTGTTGACTTTTTGGAAATTGTATAAAGGTCATAGCTTTATTAATTGAAATTGTTTTCTCTTACATTTTGTGATGTATTTAAGTCGTCTTTGGCTGGATTGAGCTAAGCGGAGGTGAATTTGTAAATAAAAAAGCTAAATTGAGTATTTAGTTGGCCAAATTGAGGTATGTGTCTTTTTTTTTAAGTAATCCACTAGGCAGTGCCTAGGGCTAGTTTTTATATATATATATATATATATATATATATATATATATATAAATAAAGAAATAAAGTACAAAATGTCATAAAATCCTAAGAAATGAAAGAAATAAACTTTGCAAACTACATATAACCTATTATCAAGGTTGAGGGAAATACTCAACAATGACAGCACATAAGATCTACTATAGATTTTATATGTATGAACTAGCTCTTGAGGCGCACTTGATGTCCATGTGAAGAATCCATTCTTTGCAGAAATAGCCCCATTCATTAAATATCACTGCCAAGGTCCGCTTGTTGCAAGAATAGCCATATCGCCTTTGCAAAAGTATATCCACTGTCCAAAATATGGTGCTATGATACACCCTTCCTTGTGCTTGTGCCAATAAATTCAACCAAATGTCCATCCAGTAGTTCACATCTAAATGGAAATATGAATCACGCAAAATCTGAAAAAATATATTGTCCCAACAAGTACGAGTGTACTGCTTTTGCGTTCATTTTGTGTGCATTTCCTTGCTTATCTCTTGAGGCCTTTGCAAGAAGTTGTTCCTGAAATATCCAGTTAGCTTGCCGTGTGAATATTTTAACCCAATTTGTATCCCGAGTGCCTGATATAAGCTGCTAAAATATCCATAATGATGTCCATCGTTGCTCCGCTACACTGTGCCATAGACTTTGCGTCGTCAGGTCCCTAGCGAGGAGAAGTTGGCGTAATACCTCACGTCGCCAGGGTATTAATCTCGCTCATGGTCCTGATGGGCGAGGTCTATAGCGAGGAAGAGCAAGCCACAGCCTGTGCCGCCAGGTCCATAGCGTGGAGGAGCTGGCGAAATACCTGGCCTCGCATGGGTGTTGATCTCGCTAATGGTCGAGCTGGGTGAGGTCTAAAGTGTGCTGGGGAGCTGTCTAAGCCTGCTGATGTAGCTCGCGTTTGTTGTTGCGCCACAAAGACCAATGCCTGGGACAGTAGGTCACGTAGCCAGGCTTGTTTCGTGCTATGAATGTTCATTTGCCTCCTTAATTCCATGCTTGTACATGCCATCTTTCCTCCTTCAAGGGAATGAGCACATAGTGCTAATACCACCCATAGAAGTCGTAATAAATGGCAAGTCATGAGTACAATAACGTATCCTGCAAAAAAGAACACAAGGTTAGTAGAAAAAATGATCATTATATTCTTTTCCC
Source organism: Nicotiana attenuata (assembly GCF_001879085.1). NCBI lineage: Eukaryota > Viridiplantae > Streptophyta > Magnoliopsida > Solanales > Solanaceae > Nicotiana > Nicotiana attenuata. The sequence goes on from NC_031990.1 coordinate 73,509,724, forward strand.
AAAGGATTTGAATATGATGATCCAGAGATGTCTCCCATACCCTACTAGCCCTTTCCTCCTTCCTTCTTAGTTCCTTGCTACCTTCACAAATCATACCCTCACCCTTCATGATTGCTCCATTCATATCAATTAGAACTTGGCTTGGCAGTCCTTACCCTATCATAAGGTATTTGAAGCTTGTCATTGTTTAATATTTTCCTACCTTCTGATTCCAATTCCCAGAACGATTGCACCTGAATCATATGTTCCTGATCCAATGTCAAGTTAGCTAAGTGATCTACTAAGTTGTTTCCTTCCCTCAGCACGTGCATAATCTGGAAAACACCTTTAGACATAAGATCTTTGATTTCATCCACCTGATTAGCAATGTCCCAAGGTGGTTCCCATACCCCATCTAACACTTTCTTCATCAATAATGAGTCAGTCTCAATTATACAAGGAGGAGAGGTAAGTGTCTTGTCTAACTTTGTTGAGGAAATTTTTCCTACTATTTGACATTATTTGCTACATGTGGGTGTGATACGTATACGAGGTGACAAGCATATATGCATGTGCCAGGCTTAATCATGCTCGGGAGTAAATTTTACTATAAATTGTGCCTTGTAGAATTACGTGACCATTCTTTCCTCATGTCCTACTTGACTTCTAGATCACTAAGAATATGGAATTAAATGTTAGAAACCAAGATTTAGTTTATTATAACTTGATTAAAATTTGACGGAATTTTGAGAAACGTTGATGTGTCTAATTCGGTCATCATTATGCTTAATCATTAATACATTGCTACGGCCGATATTCTTGAGATAATAGATTTTATACTCATGTTGTAGATCATTCTTGAGATTTATTGAAATACTTAAATAATAAGGTTCTTGAGGGTTCATTGAACTATTGTTGGCTTGAAAGTTGTGATTGGGGTTCATTTGGAATATTCATTTAAATACTCTCCTTGACGTTATTTATGCTTCCTACCTTGTTTGTCATTGATATACATATGCTTGGTGAGGAAGAGTGTAAAGCACGAAGAGTGATGTCGTGCCATTGTGTGTGTATCTATATATATATATATATATATATATATATATATATTATCATGTGAGGGAGAGTGTAAAGCACGAAGGGTGATGCCGTGCCATTTCATATATTTTATCATGTGAAGGAAACTGTAAAGCACGAAGGGTGATGTCGTGCCATTTCATTTGAGTGTAAAGCACAAAAGGTGATGTCGTGCCATGTCATGTGAGTGTAAAGCACGAAGGTAATGCCGTGCCGTTTCATTCGCGAATAAAAGCACGAAGGGTGATGCCGTGCCATTTCATTTATATTATCATGCTTTTATATATCACGAGTTCATGGCACGATGGGTGTTTCCGTACAGGCGAGGATAAGAGACATGCATTATGTTGTGATATTTTTTCCTTGTGTATACGTTCATGCCTTTACCTTGAGCTGTTATCGTCGTACCTATGTTTCCTATGTGACTTGTCGTTATTGTCCTGTCTTTGTTCTCTATCTCAATTGTTGTCGTGTTGCCCATGCCCTCTACTTGTTTAACTTGTAAATATCATGCCTACTTCCTGTTGTTATATTTACATCCATGCCGTATCTAGTTCGTTGCATTTTGGTATACGTTTCCTACCATGTTAGCCGTTCATGCCTCTACTTGTTAGCTTATAAAGATTATGCTTTCCCCTCTTATTTGTTATATCTACATCTATGCCTTCTACCATGCTAGTTAGGTGAAATTATGTTCTTCTTTCCTAATTGATTTCATCCTTCCTATATTTTCTACCTTGTCATTACTGTTGTTGGCATTTCTTTCACTCGGTTGGTGTTGTTACACGTATATTTGGTGAGGATGAGATAAATGTACGAAGGGTGTTGCCGAGCCATTGAATTTGATGTCTTGAGTATTTTTCTCACATTATGAAAGTTATGGATTTATTACCGTGATTTACTGGTTATCGCTCCAAGGAAAGGATTGGTCGTGATGTTGAGGAATATTAATCGTGATTCTTCCAGAAAGCATTTACTGCTTCGCATAATTGTTTTCCTTGTATTTTTTTTTGTTATATCGTAGTATTGTCCTATTGCTAGTTTACTACACATGTTATGTCAGTGAGTATATTTTAACTAAAAAGCCTCGTCACTACTTCACCGAGGTTAGTCAAGATACTTACTGAGTCCATGGGGTCAGTTGTACTTATACTACACTTCTGCACCTTGCGTGCAGATTTTTGGAGCGGAGCTGTGGGTGATGTCGGGAGCTGACTCTGAAGATGTTCGTGCCTTTCGGATATGGCTACCACTTGGCCCACGGTAGTCCTAGAGATGAATTCTGTTTAAGTACATTTCAAATAGAAGTTGTATTTATTTCATATCCGTTTTTGCAACAATCTAGTCTTAGTAGCTCATGTCTTGTACTACCGGTCCTTGAGATTGTGTATGGAAATTCAGTTATATCGATTGTTGATAACATTTATTTTATTAGGGCTGTGTTAACTGTTATTTGGCTGACCTAATGGTCGAGTTAGGTGCTATCACGACTTGTGGATTTGGGTCGTGACACATAGGGTCTATCCATATATGCACCTATGCGTTTCATAGCCCGTACATAGGATCACATGTTATACACCTATGCATTCATAGACTGTCCATAGGATTCAAATATTATATTATACACCTATGGGTTTCATAGCCCGTCCATAGGATTCACATATTATACATCTCTGCATTTCATAGCCCGTCCATAGGATCACATATTAAATTATACACATATGCGTTTCATAGACCATCCATAGGGTTCATAACACATCATTATGCACATGGCCATATATAAACTCAAAGCGACATGATTAACATTACATTTAAGGTCGTAAGTTCCCAGATCATTGGAATACTTCATGTTCATGCTCATCATGGAGAAACACAGCTTATTACATTAACACATGTATGTCAAATCAATAAGTAGATTTCAATGGCACATGGACCCAATTTCTTTTCTTAAGATTCATCATCATTTCGCACATGACATCTCTCTTCCACCTCATTGTATACCCTCTTGTCATCTTAAAGTCATTAGCTAAGTTCATGATTCTTGGGGACTTAACATCGAAGTCATTTGCATTTATTATTTTAGAAGCACACATATTGTGATTGAAACCATTGGAACATACAATGCCTCATAATTCTCATTTTGGCAAGCGACCACATTTCATGTTGATACTATCACTTGCTTGTACTTGCCATGAGTGATCATAGGACATTAAGAACATTTATCATATAAAGGAGTCAAAACTCATTTCATAATCTATCACACATTCTTTCATTTCATTGGCACTATTGGCCATAAATGTAATTCTCATTCTTGGCACGATGGCCATCTTTCTATATCTCATACTCGCTTCTTTCACGTTCAAGCATCATCATAGGTTATCAATATAAGAGCATTGGGTTTCCTTTCCAAAATTAAGTGTAATAACATTCATTTGAAACATGAATTGAAGTCATAACATTTTGATACATAAACCACACTTGAACACATTCCTAAAGGAGAGCATAATGTGATAGGAGCAATTGAATCACATTTTGAGCATATAATTTCTGACACAATGCTGATTTGGAATAACTGAATATATTAGGAATGACCCGGATCATGAGAAAATAAGAACTTGGGCCAACCACGTTTGAAAGATACGATGACATCATGGAATTCGATTCAACGGAGGGAGTTTAGCCAACATACCAGAAATTCACCCCTTAATGATACTACAATGATCCACTACACGAAGAAACTTCAATCTACAATAACAACATCCAATAGAAACAATATTAGTAACAAATGCCATAGTTTAGGCGATTTAGACACTTTATCAAACACCTAGTAGGCATAAATCTCTACATATCTTAACCATAGAATTAGTTCATCCAACTACCGCCATTTACCAACAATTTATCTCACCATCATTCTTAAATAATTTATAACTTCCAACATCACATGCATGACCATCCATCCACACCCAACCAACAAAATTCCATCAAATAATCATCTTTCAATCTCTACAATGGTTATGTATTTAAATTGGGAACTTATGGCTTCCAATCACCATCCCATGAGTCCAATACTTAATTCATACTCATATTCCCATAATAAATCCATTCATGTAAGTCTAAGGGTGTAGGGTTACCTTTTTTGGAAGAAATCTTGCAAAATCCTCCTTTGAGTTCTTGAAGAAATTTCTTGAAGATCTAAGGATTTCATGGAGGATTGAGTTAGTTCTAGTGTGGAAATGATAGGATTCACACCAAGATAATGGGGATTTCTCACCGTGAAGATAGGAGGAGTTGGGGGTCTTGAGAAAGTGGAGGAAAGCTCCAAAATTTGTCCAACTGAAATGGGAAAAGTGAATCCCCGAATTGACTTAAAAAGAACCTTCAGCTGGGGCTCGTCCAGTCTAGCGAAGTGTGCCTCACTTTGCTGTCCACTGCATGTAAGGGAAGACAGGATCCGCGTCCGGTCTGGCGAAGCGAGCCTCGCTTCGCTGTCCGCCAAAATAACTGGGTGGTCTAACTTTAGTAATTTGATCATAACTTTTAGGAGGATAGTCCAAATGACAAACGACTTTATGCGTTAGAATTTAGACTCAAAGGGCTATATCTAGGGGCAAAATTCATTAAAACTATCTTTATATATGAGAGCTATACCTCTTCAAAATCAAGTGTAGTGCAAATTTAGACATCTTTTTTAATCAATATATCCAACTCGTTCCAAGTAACTTCTTCCCACTTACAAACCTCCTTAATATATTCTGAAACACTTTTCATGTCAAAATAATGTGGTTCCACCCTATAGGTCTCCTTTTGTACTCACAAAAATTATTATTCCCAATCGTCGTTGGAGCACTATGAAGTCTTAAATCATTAGAAATTTTTTAGAGGGCCTTACATCGTCCTCCCAAGTAGCCTCCTCAGTCGGTTGACCTCTCCAAAGTACTTTCACAGAAGAAATATCCTTAGACCTCAACTTTCGAATCTGCCGATCTAGATAGCTGCCGGTTCTTCCTCATAAGTCAAATCCTCATCAAGCTGCATTGTGATGAAGTTTAAAACATGTGACTTATCTTCATCGAACTTCTGAGGCATAGAAACATAAAATATCGAATATACCCTTGCTAGGCTGGAAGGCAATGCACGCTTATAAGTAACCTCCCCAACTCTCTCCAAGATCTCAAGTGAGCCAATAAACCTCAGGCTCAACTTGACTTTTTCCCAAATCTCATCACGCCCCTTATAAGTGAAATTTTGAAAAGTACCTTCTCGCTCTCCATATAAGCCACATCACGGACCTTCTTGTCTATATAACTCTTCTGCTTGCTTTGCATAGTACGAAGGCGAGCTTGAATCAAATTCACCTTCTCCAAAGCATCACAAACCAAATCTGTACCTAACATCCTAGCCTCACCGGGCTCAAACCAACCAATAGGAGAATGGAACCGCCTACCATATAAAGCATGATATGGCATCATCTGGATGTTGAACTAGTAGGTGTTGTTGCAGGCAAACTCCATCAATGGTAGAAACTGATCCCACTGGCCCCCCCAAAATTAATAACACAAGTCATCAATATATCCTCAAATATCTGGATAGTCTGCTCGGACTGGCCATCCGTCTAAAGATGAAATACAGTGTTGAGCTCCACTTGCATGCCCAACTCATACTGAATAGCTCTCCAAAAGTGCAAAGTGAACTGCGTGCCACGATCTAAGATGATAGAAATGGGGACACCGTGCAGATGAACAATCTCCCTGGTGTAGATCTGAGCCATCGCTCTAAATAATAGGAAGTCATCACCAGAATAAAATGCGCAAATTTGGTCAGTTTGTCCACAATGACTTAAACAACATCATACTTTCTCTAAGTTCATGGTAAGTCTACCACAAAGTCCATAGTAATGGCTCCCACTTCTACTCCGGTATCACCAACATCTGAGTCAAATCGCCCAATTATTTATGTTCATACTTCACCTGTTGTTCTATTCCGGCACCAGAGGATATGCCCAATAATGTCATTTTTCATCTTTCGCCACAAATAATGCTGCTCTAAGTCATGATACTTCTTCGTGACACCTGGATGAATAAAATATCGTGAGCTATAAGTCTCCTCAAGGATCAACTCTCTCAAACTATCAACATTCGGAACACAAATCCGGCCCTGAAGCCGCATAACACCATCATCCCCAATCGTAACCTTCTTAGCACTACCCCATTGCACGGTGTCTTTCAACACCATCAAGTGAGGATCATCAAACTGGTGAGCCTTGATTCGCTCCAACAAAAACGAATGCATCACAACACAGACAAGAACCCTACTAGGCTCCGAAATATCCATTCTCATGAATCTGTTGGCCAAGTCCTGAACATCCATAGCCAATGGCCTCTCTATTGCCGGTATAAAATGGCAAAGTATCCATGCTCTCCGCCTTCCTACTCAAGGCATCGACCACCATATTGGCATTCCCTTGATGATACAATATGGTGATACCATAGTCTTTTAACAGCTCCAACCATCTTCGCTGTCTCAAATTCAGATCTTTCTGCTTGAACAGATGACGGAGACTCCGATAATCAGTGAAAACCTCACATGACACGTCGTATAAGTAGTGCCTCCAAATCTTGAGTGCATGCGCAATATCTGCCAACTCCAAATCATGCACATGGTAGTTCTTCTCTTGGACCTTTAATTGACGAGACGTGTGGGCAATTACCCTAACTTCCTACATTAATATTGTGTTAAGTCCAATACGCAAAGCATCACAATACACGGTATAAAGCCCCGAACCTGTAGGCTATACCAACACTGGGGTTGTAGTCAAAGAAATCTAGAGCTTCTGAAAGCACTTCTCACACTCTTCAGACCATTTAAAAAGAGCGTCTTTCTGAGTTACCTGGCCAACGGGGATGTGATAAATAAGAGCCCTTCCACAAAATGGCGATAGTAGCCCGCCAAACCCAAGAAACTACGAATCTCTGTAGCTGAGGTAGGTCTAGGCCAATTCTAAACTGCTTCAGTCTTCTTAGGATCCACCTTGATACCATCATAAGATACAACATGACCTAAGAAGGCAACTGAGTCAAACCAGAACTCACACTTTGTAAACTTGGCATAAGGTTGACGATCCTTAAAATTTTGAAGTACAATCTACAGGTGCTGCTCATGCTCCTCTCTACTACGAGAGTAATCTAGAATATCATCAATAAACACAATCACTAAGGAATTAAAATAAGACTTGAACACTCAGTTTATCAAATCCATGAAGGCTGCTGATGCATTAGTCAAACCAAATGACATCAACAAGAACTCATAATGACTATAACGGGTCCTGAAAGTTGTCTTAGGGACATCTAATGCCCTAATCTTCACCTAGTGATAGCCCCATCTCAAGTCAATCTTTAAAAATACCGTGGCACCCTGAAACTGATCAAATAAGTCATCAATCCTAGGCAACGGATACTTGTTCTTGATAGTAACATTATTTAACTGCCAATAGTCCATACACAGCCTCGTCGATCCATCTTTCTTCTTTATAAACAACACGAGTGCACCCAAGGTGAAACACCCGGCCTAATGAATTTTATCAAGCAAATCCTGCAATTGATCCTTCAATTTCTTTAACTCGACTGGAGCAGATAAAAATTGACTGAGTACCCAGAACCAAACCAATGCAAAATCCAATATCCATGTCGGGTGGCATGATCGGTAAATATTCAGGAAAAAACTCTAGAAACTCTCTCACAACTGGCACTGAATCCATAGAAAGAACCTCTGCACTAGAATCCCAGATGTTAGCTAAGTACGCTAAATATCCCTTCTCAACTATACGTCGAACCTTCAAAAATAAAACCGCTCAACTAGTAGAATGACCGAGGGTCCCTCTTCACTCTAATTTAGGCAACCCCAGCATGACTAAAGTCACAGTCTTAGCATAACAATCTAAGATAGCATGATACGGGGACAACTAATACCTAGAATAACCTCAAAATTCACCATATCCAACAACAAAAGATATACTATAGTATCAAAATCATTAATAGTAACAACACAAAACCGGTACACCCGATAAACTACCATAGAATCCCCAACGAACATAGACACATAAATAGAAACATCAAGAGAATCACGAGGAATACTCAAGTGGATGCAAAGTATGAAGATATATAAGAAGATATAGAACCTGGATCAAACAACAACGAATCATCTCTATGACAGACTACAATTATACCTATAATAATTGCATCAGATAAGTCTGCCTCAGGCCTAGCTAAAAATGCATAGCAACAAGGCTTTGCCCCACTGATCTATCATCTGCCTCTAGGACGGCCTCTCACTGACTGGACTCCACCTTTAACTGGCTGGCCTCTACCTCTAGCTAACTGACCCCCGCCCCTAGCTGGCTAAGTGGGTGGTGTAGCAACTAGTTCTTGAATCATGGCATGAGTACCCTGATATGGCATACTGCTCTGTGACCTAGAGCAAAACCTCGCGACGTGCCTCAATCTTCACACACATAGAAAGCCCAATACTGACGTGGCTGCTGAATCTGGGGCTGTCCCTGATGACCTGAATAATCACCATGGTAGCTCTGTATTGGAGGCGCTCTAAATTATGGCTGCTCAGAATGACGTCCATAAACACTATGGCTGCCTAAAGTATCGTGAGAAACCTGGAGTGTTAACTACACTGGTCGAACAATATGGCCTGTACCAAAAGAACCCATGCCTCTATACGAGGCATCACTAAAACCTCCAAAATAACGGGGCCTCTTATCAGAGGCTGTCTCTCTCATCTAGACTCTAATGTGCTCAATCCTCCAAATCTCCACTATCTGTGTGAAAGAGGTCTCGGTCTCGGCCCCTCGGTCCATCTAAAGTTTGATGCCATAATTAAGACCCTCTATGAACCTCTGAACCTTCTCCCACTCGGTAGGGATCAGGATAGCTACATGATAAGACAAATCAACAAATTTGGTCTTATACTAGGTAATGGCATGCTACCTTGCTGAAGGTGCTCGAACTGGCTGTACAACTCATCTCTCTGAGTAAGGGGAATAAACTTCTCCAAGAACAATTGCGAAAATTGAGCCCATGTAAGAGGAGGTGATCCTGCTGTCCTGCTTAGTGCATAAACCTGCCACCGTCTCTTGGCTGAACAATAATCTAAAAGACAGTAGAGTACCCTCCATTGGACTCAACTAGTCCCAAGTTGCAAAAAATCTCATGGAAATGCTCTAAGAAGTCATGGGCATCCTCTGAAGGTTGCACCACAAAAGTAGGCGGGATGCAATTTTGTGAACTTGTCCAATCTCTTTAGCTCATCAGCTAACATCGGGGGCCGATCCTCGGGATGCGTGTTAATAATAGGCTGAACCGCCCCAACTAGTAGAACTCTTGCATCTGATAACCATGGGTCATCTACTCGGAGGTGTGAGTAGCGGGAGTCTGAACTCCTCCCCCGACTTGAGAAGCGATTAGTGCCATAGGAAACACACTGGCCTGGTCCATACTTCCCATGAAGCCAACCAACCATGCAGACTAAGTAATCCTGAAGCACTGGTAGCAATAAACCCCTCTGGGACCTGAGCTGGCCCTATCGGCTCGACCTGAACTAGAATCTCATCCTTCGGAGCCAACTGAGGCTCGATTGTGGGTGTTGCTGTGGGTGCCCTAGGCTGAGCTCTACCTCTGCGTCTGTCTTTGCCTCTGCCCTTGCCCTGACCCCTACTCTTGGTAGTGTGCAATCTGGGCTCCGACTCCTGATTAGCTGCAGTTAAAGCACATGTCCTCACCATTTGTGAGAGAATAAGAGAAGAAAAATTTAAACTTTAGGATAGATCAAAGTTGCACAATAGAGAAAGAAAGTGAAGTCTACTAAAACCTTATAACCTCTAGAAGATAAGAACATATATCACCATACTGATCCTAAAGACTTTACTAAACTTACTTATGACTCGTGACCTACGCAACCTAGTGCTCTAATACCAACTTGTCATGATCCAAATTTTCAACCAAAGGGATCATGATGGCGCTAACGCCACTAGCTAGGCAAGTTAATATATAACAATAATAAAGGTAATGTGAAACGTAAATAACATGATACTATAAATAAAGGATAGAATTCAGAAGAATTAGATCAAGTTCGAAACCCACAACCATCAGACAACTTCCAAAAATTGGAGTCACTAAGTACATGAACACCTACGGATTTAACTAAATTCAAGTTCTGGAATGATAGTACACTGTTCAAAACAAATAAACAGTAATAAGACGGGAGGCTCTAATGCCTGCGAACGAAAGTGCAGCACTACCTCACCCGGCCCTGTTGAAGCCGGCCTCACCCCCTCGGGGTGTTGTTATCTATCCTTTGCGCTGTTTGATTTGCGGGCACCAAGAGGAATTGGAACTCTTCCATTCGCATGGTTGGAAGCACCCGACAACGCTTGCCTCAATTCTTTCATGGCCTGGTCTTGTCGTGAGAGATGGCCCATGATAGCTTTTTGTTGTTCCCTCAGGATCCTTACCGTTTTCGCAACGTGCTCGTCTTCAGCGTCATCAAGAGTCGCTTCCCGTACGTGTCGGGGATACCGCCTGCCATGAACCGGCATGGCTATGTCTTCCTCGTTACGGGTGTCGCTGATTGAATCCTCGTATTGAGACGGATTTTCCTGTGCCTCAACGTTGTGTCTGGTGTTGACATCCTTATCTGCCATCTTTTATGATTTTTGCTAAGAAACAAAGAATCAAACAGATTAGTAATAGACACAAGAATCAACTCAATTACACAACTGTCTAAGCCCCACGGTGGGTGCCAAACTGTTTACTCGTAAAACGGTACAGTTAAATTTATAGCATGATTTATAGATAAGAGAATCGACTTGATCCCAAAATTATAAATATATTAAATAAAATGCAAGACTTATCGTTGAAATCGAGATAAGATAACAGGCAGCTTGGTTCCGGAAGCAAGGCTTGAGAAGGCAACAATAAGAATATTGATAGATAGAAAATAAAGTATTATTTAGCTTGGAATAACGTGTAGCATAAGTTTGTGAGAATTTTCCTTCCCTACTATGGCTGTTGAAGTTGAAGTCACTATTTATAGCTATACCTAGAGAATAAGGTCCTAAGATCAAGCTCCTCTTAAATGACAATAATAAGGCCATTGATGAAAATATATAAGAGCATGCTATGAATGCCAAAATTCTCTGTAACGGATTTTATATTTAATATTGAGGAATATCCTTCATTGAATGTCATTTGGTGGCAAATATTCGTTCGGCCCCATTAACAATGTTCCCTTCGGGGTCTGCCCGGTGCCAACCGAAGCTGTTGTCCTCGGTCTTGGTTTTCACCCGCTTTGTCTTCCGTCTGTCTCCGGTTCCATGTGTCGTTCTATCATTCGAGTATTTAATATGAACCGATTTTACCCTATATAATAATATTTAAATACTATACGTGAAGTAATTTCAAAGATTATCTTATATAACAAAATATTGATAATTAGTTCTATCAAAGGATATTTTTGAAATATTATAATTATTTTATCATTTAATAAGTTTCCTTCTAAGAAATCCAAAAAAGAGAATGTGAGTGGATTATATCAGATGATAATAAAGATTTTACTATATCAAAATAGAGAATGTGAGTGTATTATAATAACAATGAAGGCTATTCTTCTAAAAATAAACCTAAAAGACTTCTTTAAAATTATCTCTCAAAGAAATAAATTGATACAAAACACATAAATTAAAAATACATTAAATGAACCCATTTAAGATAAAGTTAAAACTTCTAATCCATGGAATAATATTATTAGTAAAACTATTTTATGCATTTTGAAACAATTGGAAAAAGAGGGTCTAATAAAAATTACTTACTCTGTACAAAGCATACCCCTATAAACTATTCTCACATATCAAACCCTTCTTTCTTATCGGCCGATTCCTCAATTTCTCCATTTCTCTCTCTTTTCAATCTTTCAGGTAACAGCACCGTCCTTCTCATGGCAGCTCAACGTCTTATTCCCGATATTAATTTTATCATCGGAATGTGTATTACTTTGTTTCTAGTTCTATAATCGTGTATCTGAGAATGAGTTTTTTTTTTTTTTTTTTAAAGTTTAATTTTTATTTTTTGGATGTGTTGATAAAGATAGAATTAAGATACATGTTGTTCCATGTGTTTTTAAACTGATTAGATCTGAGTCTATTAATCAGTTGAAGTAGATTTTGCTACTGTGGGATATTATTGTTTATTGGAGTTTTGTTCAGTGTTTTGGTGAACTAATCAGATTGTTGTAGTATTAGTTTTCTTAAATTTTTGAGCATCTGTTTTGATTTTGGATGGGGGGTTTTAAAGTTTTGTTTGGATTGTCAGTTTGTTGTATTAGTTTTGTTAATTTGGGTTTCGGTTTTTTGATTTTGGATGTAGGTTTTTGAAGGTTTGTTTCGTTTCCTGTTTTTATTGGATAAACAATACATCATCTGCCGAAACTGCTAGTGGTAAAGTTGCGTAATGGGGAGAAAGAAGGGGACGGAACGCGAAGAGGATAACCCTGAGCCTGCCAAGCAGGTTGCAGGTGGTGGGGGAGGTAAGTCGAAGAAGAAGAATCGGGGGGTGATTGACGATGATGAGTACTCTATTGGAACTGAATTGTCTGAAGAACCTTCGGTTCAGGATGAGTCACTACCGGCTGCACCTGCCTTTGGTAAGAAAAAAGGCAAGAAGGGCAAGAAATCGGGGCCCAGAGATGATGATGACGACGACGATGAAATGGACGAGAAGCATGTTGTGAAAGAGGATGATGTGCCAGACATAGTTTTTGCAGGTAAAAAGAAGTCATCTAAGAAGAAGAATGTGGCAATTGATGATGATGAGTACTCTGTTGGAACAGAGTTATCTGAAGAACCTGTGGTTCTGGAAGAAAAAGTAACAGGTGGCAAGAAAAAAGGTAAAAAAGGGAAGAAGGGTGGTGGGGCAAATGCCTCTAATTATGGAGTACTTGAAGAGGATGACGATGAGGAAGACAGGTTGGATCTAACGAGGGATAGTGACCAAGAAGATGGAAGCATTGCCCCCTTCTCTGAGAAAGTGAAGAAGTCGAAGCCGGGTAAAGGCCGTTCAAGTGTGTTTTCTACAGCTTTTGATACAATTGGTGATGAGGATGATGATGAAGATGGGCAACGGTCTGAGGAAGATGAAGAACCAGTGGTTGCTAGTACAGGGAGGATTGGTGGCAATTCATTTAGTTCGGCACTTCTTGATGAAGAAGAAGAGGCAGATACTTCTGTTTCTAAGTTGGAGGCTGAGACAGTTGAAGAGGATGATGTGCCAGAACTTATTTTTGCAGGTAAAAAGAAGTCATCTAAGAAGAAGAAAAAAGGTGCTGTCAGCATGAATGAAGATGATGTTAGGGAAGACGTTGAACCTGAACAAGCTAGCACGGGGTTTAATCCTGAAGAAGCTGATGATAACAGAAGCAAAAAGCAGGTGCCAGAAACTTCTAAGAACAAAACCAAGAAGAAAAAGGGTGGGCGTACAGTTCAAGAAGACGAGGATGAGATTGATAAGATCCTAGCAGAGCTTGGTGAAGCACCAGCTGCTGTTCCTGCTCCTTCTGAAGAGAAAGTGCAGGTGCAAGATAAATCGAAGAAGAAAAAGGGTGGTAAAACGGCTCAAGAGGAGGATGACATTGATAAAATTCTGGCGGAAATTGGTGAAGGGCAAGATACATCTGCACCGACTCCTGCTTCGCTTCCGCAAGAGGAGAAAGGTCAACTAGGTGATGATGCTGCTGAGAAGGAAGTAGTAGAAGAAGGAGCTGTGGAGTCTGCTGCTGCAAAGAAGAAGAAAAAGAAGAAGGAGAAGGAAAAAGAGAAAAAGGCAGCTGCAGCAGCAGCATCTAGTGTGGAGGAAAAGCAGGAAGAAACAAAAAATGATGCAAAAGGAAAATTGACAGATAAGAAACAGTCAAAGCAGGTTAGGGAGATGCAAGAGAGACTAAAAAAGATGAAGGAAGCTGAAGAAAGGAAGAAGAAGGAAGAAGAGGAAAAGCTAAGGAAGGAAGAAGAAGAACGAATTCGTCAGGAAGAACTAGAAAGACTTGCAGAAGAGAAGAAACGTTTGAAAAAGGAGAAAGAGAAGGAAAAGCTCTTGAAGAAGAAGCAAGAGGGAAAACTGCTTACAGGAAAGCAAAAAGAAGAAGCTCGAAGATTAGAAGCAATGAGGAAGCAATTTCTTGCTAATGGTGGGACACTGCCACTCCCGGGGGCTGAGAATAAGAAAGAGACAACTAAACGGCCCATTTATAAAACAAAGAAGTCGAAGCCACAAGCTCAGGCAAATGGCAAAGCCCAGGAAGAGTCTTTGGAAAGCACAGAAATTAAAGAACATCAGCAGGAGATTGTGTCCGAGGTTGATTCCATGGAAACTGAGAAGGTTGAGGATGTGGATTCGACGATTACAGAGGAAAAGTCAGAAGTAGCTGATGCACAAGAAAATGAAGTTGAAGAAGAAGAAGATGATGAGGAATGGGATGCAAAGAGTTGGGATGATGCTGATCTGAAACTGCCTGGTAAGAGTGCTTTTGAAGACGAGGAGGTAGATTCAGAACCGCAACCTATAACTAAGAAAGAGATTAAGGCTGCAAGTTTAGCTGCTCATGATGCAGCCACTCTGCCTGTTGCTGCCAAGTCGGTTATTCCTACTCAAAAAGCTGCTGCAACTGTAGCAGGTTTACCTAAGAATGACCAAAGTAGGAAGGGTGAGCCTGAGGATAGGGTTGCAGACCAAAATAAGCAGAAAGGCAGCCCTGAAGACCGGGTAACAGTAAAACCTGGTGTTCCTCCTAACCAGAGTGAAGACAATCTCCGGTCTCCTATTTGCTGTATTATGGGTCATGTTGATACTGGTAAAACCAAGCTACTTGACTGCATACGAGGCACTAATGTTCAAGAAGGTGAAGCTGGAGGGATTACTCAGCAGATAGGTGCAACTTACTTTCCAGCTGAGAATATACGCGAGAGAACTAAGGAGCTTAAAGCTGATGCCACACTGAAGGTCCCTGGTTTATTGGTCATTGACACTCCTGGGCATGAATCTTTCACGAATCTGCGTTCTCGAGGTTCAGGTTTATGTGATATTGCAATTTTGGTTGTTGACATTATGCATGGGCTAGAACCACAAACCATAGAGTCACTTAATCTTCTGAAGATGAGGAATACTGAATTTATTGTTGCTCTGAATAAGGTGAAGATCATCTATATCGATGCAATTTTTTATGGTTTTATTTTGATTGTATTCTTTTAATTTGAGTTGCTTATTTTATTTCATGTGATATTTTCGCTATGCAGGTGGATAGGCTGTATGGATGGAAAGTTTGCAAAAATGCTCCCATTGTAAAGGCGATGAAGCAACAGTCCAAAGACGTTCAGTTTGAGTTTAATAATAGGCTTACTCAGGTTCTTATAACTCCTCGATTTGACCATTCCTCAATTGGTGGACCTTATCTCTACAGAATTCTGTTCAATTGTTACAGGTTGTTACCCAGTTCAAGGAACAAGGAATAAATACAGAGTTGTACTACAAAAACAAAGATATGGGGAAAGATACTTTCAGTATTGTACCAACCAGTGCTATCAGGTGTGTCTATTTTTGCGTATATTCCCCTCTTATTTCCCTTTCTGGGGTGTCTGTCTAGCACTCCATTAGACTGTTGATTTTAGCTAAATATGTTGATTCTCTGGATCTTATTGATGTAACAGTGGTGAAGGTATTCCTGACATGTTGTTGTTACTTGTTCAATGGACACAAAAGACAATGGTCGAGAGACTTACTTTCAGCAATGAAATTCAGGTATCATTTTCACATATCATCGTCAGTTAAATAGAGATTCTCAATATGGGTTGATTAACTGTTGTTACTCTTTGGCAGTGTACGGTTTTGGAGGTTAAGGTTATTGAGGGTCATGGGACAACCATTGATGTGGTTTTGGTTAATGGTGTGCTTCATGAAGGAGATCAAATAGTCGTTTGTGGCATGCAGGCATGGAACTCTCCTCTTTTCTTGTCTGTTTCTTTAATCTTTAGGGAGCCATTACTTCCTTGCTATGTTTAGATCCTCCATCATGGTGAGTGTCTAAACGTTATAATTTTCTGCTTTTTGTGTCTAGGGACCTATTGTTACCTCAATCCGAGCATTACTGACGCCGCACCCAATGAAGGAACTCCGAGTAAAGGTATGGAACTACGCATTCCTTTAGGCACTCCAAGCTATTATTTTTGCATTAAAACATCTCTAACCTACTTATCAAAAAGATCTTCTCTAACCTTAGTTCAACTCCTTCGATTTTCCCGAACTTGCTAGGCATTGAGGAGTACTAGTTGTTGTTAGTTCAACTCTATATAATTATTGAAACAATGAATAAGCTATTTGTCCCGCCTGTATCATCAAAAGTAAAAGGCGAAAAAAGAATGGGGCTTGATGGGTGGGGTGAATTAATAAACAGGTGGGCTAAAAAGCGAAGTATGTATGTTGTGAGTATTCAGTCTTCTAAATTTTATATTATTTTTCATCGTTGTGACTTAATTGTGAAAGGTTGTGCAAGATCACTAGGATGTTCAAATAACCTAAATTTCGGTCATGACTTCTAGATCTGTTTGAATCTTACATGATCATATTCTGGTAATATCTATCCTGGGATTGTCATGGTACGCACTGAGCTAGAGTTATTAGGTTTCTCAATGCCAAATGTGGCTTACAAAAAATTGAAGTTTTCTGTGGGGCTCTAGCTCAAGAAAGATGTGGCTGTATGGAAAGTTGAGTTCATGAAATCTGTTCTTTTCTTCTTTTAAATTAGTGATAGGTATCAGTACCTGGTTCATTAGACCTCTATCTTTTGAGTTATGTTAATCATTTCATGCTCATGGATGCTTTCATGGACATGGGGATGTTGAGCTCGTACTTCTAGATTGCTGACATACATAGACACACTTGGTTTACACCACTTTTAATTTTCTCTGAACAAAAGAAACAAAGATCAGAAATTCGCCGAGGCTTCCAGAATTGTGTCTCAAATCCCAACTGCCCCTCCTAAAATATGCGTTTTCCACTATCAGTAGATCCACTTTAATTCTAATTTAATTTTCTGAATGTGGGACACGAGTCTGCTGGTTCAGTTATGTCCTAAGTTATTTTTCTGCATTTGGACCTTCTAATCCATGGAGCATGAAAAAAATCTGAAGAATGAAGTGATTGTCATGTTAATTTCTTTGGATTTTTGTGTATATGATTTATCTAATGAAATACTGATGAAAGTGTCTTCTTTTGTTTGGGCAAAATCCTATTCAGGGAACATATTTGCATCATAAGAAAATCAAAGCTGCCCAGGGTATAAAGATTACCGCTCAGGTATTGTCATCTACTTCTAAATCTGTCTCTTATAAAAAAAAAGCTATCATCTACTTGTAAATCTGTGAGCTCATTTTCGGTCAGTCTTCAGATCAAGCTTAGACAGTCTATTGGGTAAGATTTGATGCAGAGGCACAGAAGGGGATTATATGGCAACTGATCTGTAACGTATGTAGTTGAATCTCAGTGTAATTTGTAGTTAGAATTAGATGATGCTATATTTGGGTGCCTACGTTTTTTTAATAAAGAAATTATTTAGCATTATTTTGTCTAGGATCGGTCGGTGGCAGAGGAGGTTTCAATGCACTGGATATAGCTTTTGAGTATTGATTACTGTTGAAAGTCTAGCAACTTTTCACAAAGATTTGGAGGAAGCATCTCAATTGCACAAAAAATATAAGTGGATGAGCTATCTCTTTGGCCTTTGCACGTACACCCCTTTCCTTTTCTCTTTTCTCCCGTCAGGAAACCAACCAATCCACTGGCATCTCATATTCAACTAATTATGGTGAAATTTGTGCTAGAGGATGAGAAGGTTATTCTAATTTTGGGCACAGATTGTATCTCTTTTTCTTTTCCCTCTCTGTTCATGATGTCCCTGAACATATTAATTCTGTTCAGGATTTCTTATATTCCTAGGTTGGATATTATGTGATACATCTGCTAGTAGTTCTGTTGGAAAAGCCCGTATTAATATTATCCTATTTTGATTTAGGATAGTTGTAAGAAATCCGATGGTTGTTCTTGTGTTGTTCTGTTCAACGAAATTTGACTTGGAGTCCAACCTGCGAGCCATAAACTTAGAGTCCCTCGCATGAATGTATTGATATGTTTTGTTACTGATGTGTGATGCTGGCACTACTTACTATTTTGGTATCGATTCAGTGGTTTTTTCCATTAATAAGTGAGACTGAGGGAATTCTCCCTTCTGCCCCCTTGGTTCTTTTTGTTCTTGTGCAGGGCCTTGAGCATGCAATTGCTGGCACTAGTCTATATGTTGTGGGGCCTGATGACGACGTGGAAGACATCAAAGAAGCAGCTATGGAAGATATGAGGTCAGTGATGAACAGGATCGACAAAAGTGGAGAGGGAGTATATGTTCAAGCATCTACACTTGGATCATTGGAAGCTTTGCTGGAATTCTTGAAGACTCCAGAAGTAAGCATACCTGTCAGTGGGATTGGCATAGGCCCTGTGCATAAAAAGGATGTCATGAAATCTAGTGTTATGCTTGAGAAGAAGAAAGAGTATGCAACCATCTTGGCCTTTGATGTTAAAGTGACACAAGAAGCTCGGGAACTTGCAGATGAACTTGGTGTCAAGGTTTTCATGGCTGATATTATATACCACTTGTTTGATCAGTTTAAGGCCTACATGGACACTATCAAGGAAGAAAAAAAGAAGGAAGTTGCTGAAGAAGCAGTCTTCCCTTGTGTGCTCAAGATCGTACCAAATTGTGTCTTCAACAAGAAGGATCCAATTGTTCTGGGGGTTGATGTTCTTGAGGGCATTGCCAGGGTATTAACTTTTCTTGTCTATCGTCTCTTGATTCATTGATTTCATTTACCAACCTAACTGTAAAACACAAAGGAAAAAAAAGAAGAAGACAAATAAAAGGTAATGTGATCTCTGCATTTCATTTGGGAAAACCATTGTGTGCACATCAGCAATACAAATGGGAATAGATGATCAATGTTTAATGGGTTTCACTGATACTATCAGTTTCTCTCTAATTTCATTCTTCCATTGGATTGGGGGAAGGGATCTTGCTTGTTCACATTGATTTCTCGTTAAATGTGAACTTCTTGGTGTATCGCCGTTCTTGAGACGTAGCTGTTCTGACGTAAATAAACTTATGGATAGTCAGTATTCTGGAGACTTTTTGTATTTGTTTGGTGAAACTATACTGTAGTGAGCAATCTTCATTTACACCATGATTTTGCATGTCCAATATAGGGTTCTTATTTTGTTTTACTTACGAGATTTGGTCCTTGGAAAAACCATTTTTTAGTTCTAAGCCCATTCCATTTCTCTTCCATCATTGATTCTGTCATGCCGCCTTTAGACATGATGAACATTTAACACATACAGGATTCAAGTCCTGTCTTCTTGTTCTTGATCCTCTTTAGTTTGTTCTAGTTAGATATTCCTGCATAGTTTCATAGGAGTGTGTACATCATGTTCTCTCCTGGTTTACTCCTCCACATGTATTTCAGTTTATTGTTTATGGCCATGCTATAGGGTTCACATGATTAAGCTTTTCATTGTCGTGCTGGCAGTAGTAGCACTCGTCAATTTGCTACAGTGTTCAAAGAAAATAAAAGAAATAGTAGCACTCTTCAATTTTCTTTTACATAATCATCAATCATGGACTGCAAAATTTTCCTGTGTATTTTGGTCCTCATTGTGCTGAACTTAATCTGAACAGATTGGAACTCCAATATGTATTCCTCAAAAGGACTTCATTGATATTGGTCGTATTGCATCCATTGAGAACAATCACAAGCCTGTTGACTCTGCGAAGAAAGGCCAGAGGGTGGCTATTAAGGTACGAAGTGGTTGACACTTTGTATATATCCTTGTGGATTAGTTAAAAATTTTCTTTCTTTATGACCTGTTTGTTGAATGTAGAGTTGATGTAGTAGTTTCTCTTGGTTCGCAATATAATCGTTTTTTATCTCATAGTGACCTTTTTCATGAGTTTTAAGAAATTGATTTTGATCTTTGCTTATATACCCATGAGGTCTCACTTATTGCACATTTTTGCAGATTGTCGGATCTAACCCTGAGGAGCAACAGAAGATGTTTGGCAGGCATTTTGAAGAGGAGGATGAGCTTGTCAGCAAAATTTCAAGGAGGTCCATCGACATACTGAAGACCAATTTCCGGGTATGTAAAGTAGAGCTTTTGGTGAAGTTCCTTTTCATTAAAGCACCTTTGTTTATTCGCTGCTCTTCTGTTTTGAGCTACTTTCTAGTTTTGCTGAGTACTACTTTAACCTTCTACAGAAGGACCTGTCTGTTGAGGATTGGAGACTTGTCGTGAAACTGAAAACCCTCTTCAAGATAAATTGAGACAGTTTATTCATAGCTTTTGGAAGAAGTTGATTCCTGGGAGTCCTATAAGCACCACACTTGGGGATAGCATTCATCGAGTAATAAGTGGTGATTTTACCAGAAGCGAGGAGTTTGGACTCCAAAATAGAAGGCACATCGGGGACGAAGATGAGTAGAAATGAAGAACGCAAAGTACATTGGCTTCTTCAAAGAATTTCCTTTGGTTGGTACTACGAGCATTTTGTACATGGGTTTTTTTGGTACTAAAGTGTTAAAAGGAGCACCGAATTCACACAGCGTTGACCAATTGTAGAGATGAGTATCTGGTACCGGGGGGTAAAAGATGGCAACAAATTTTGTGTGATACAGAATTGTGCTTTTGAGTTTGATATACAAAAAACTGCAAGATTACTGGTTGCTATTGTTGGCAAGTCCTAGTAATTCTTTTTTGTTTTCTCAGAATTGTAGACCATACTTTTGGAGGATACACACCGGGATATGAAGAAATTTTCTTCGACGCATTTCTAAGCATACCAGCTCAACGTTCCTCGCCTTTTTATTTTACAATATCAATCTCTACTAACATATACTTTAACATTGTGTCATACACTGTTCACCATATCTCATTTTCTTGTGCAGGAGAGAGCCTTGAAACTAACCGTTGGATTTTGCCTATCACAGTAACTTAGGATTTTGCATAGAGGAATATCTCTTTTGATTCTGAAAAAGATGTCAATTTCCCTTTAACTCACGACCTTTACGGTTATATGCTCTATTTTCACCTCTTGTGGTGGTGGTGTTTCCCTGTTTTTTCCTCACAAGTTACAATGAGGTAAATAACTAGTGAGGAATAAGGACAATTTTATGAGCACCACCTACGATTGACTCTAGTTTTAGAATAAGAAATATTTCTCAATTTCGACTCTTTAACATCATAAATCTATTTTTTTGGATGTAGAAGGTTGTTCTTGGACCTCGAATACGGTCTATTTAAACCATAGATTTAATTCTTTAATTAGCAAATCAAGTTCCAATGTTTTGTTGGCCATTGGGTGCTAATTTATCTCCTTTTTCTAGTTAATCTAGAAATATATATACTCTCTCCGGTCTTTTTTAGTTGTTATGGTAATTAAAAATAATTAGTCAAAGATATTTGTCATTTTGGAAAATTAGAAAGAATTAGTCAAAATTTTTAACCATTACCTTGCTCTAATTCAATGTGGAGAGGGGTTAACATAGTGAAAGTAAGAATAATACTTAATAAAGTGAGATCAAAGAATAAATAAATACAATTTAGTCAAATTATCTTTCAAATAATATTTACATAAGAATTGTGCAAAAGTCAAACGTGATAACTGACAAGTAAAAGAGACCCGGAGGAAGTACCATATAAATATAATCAATGGCATAGCTACATTGGTGTAGTTGAAAAAATAGCTTAATTCTTATAAATTTTACCTAGATTTAGGACTAATTTTCAACCGAATCGGTTGAAATTAGTATCTGAAATTTTTCAGTTTTGCGACCGATTCAGTGAGAAAGAATGAATTTATGGTATTTTCCAATTATTCTATGCTCATATTCCACGATTGTTTCAGTCAAAAAAAATTAATTATTTAATTATTTTCTAATTTAATTTTCTGATTGAATAAGTCGGAAATTTATCGATCAAATCAATCGAAAACCCCTAAAATTATACCGCGCGTCAGACTGTCCCATATTTGGCCATTTTGGTCGGAAATTTTTGACTTCTTTAATCGTAAATGTTTTGCGACCAAGTGTTTTTTGACCGAACATTATCAGTCGGGAATCCATCGCAAAAACGTGATTTCTAGCCATTACTACGGTAAAAAATTAACCATTTTCTAGTAGTGCATTAAGTTTAACTTTGGTAATTTGTAATTTTTTAATCTCAAAAAGTTAAATTGTGTCACCAAAAAAGAGACTTTTTTTCTTTCTAATATCACCAGAGGCGGATCCAAGATTTGAAGGTTGAGGGTGCCGTATTACTTTGGACTTTGACTTGATCTCTTTTGAGTTTCGGTTCGGGTTATTCGTCTTTAAGTACAAATCAATAAAAAAAAATTAATAATTATGGTGAGCAAAGCATAAAACTTCAATAATATAACTAATATCAACAAAAAATTAGTATTATTCATTTACAATTGTCTTCGATGAATTTTCATATTCTGGAGTTATGGTTTGACTAAAAGTTGGGCAAATAGGAAAACTCGCAATACATGTATATTTAGATACTCAAAGCAAAATCTTACTTAATACACACTAGATTATTTTTTTATAGAACATTAAAAACTTTGAAATAGAAGCAAGAATATATAAAATTAAGAAAGTCAATGAGAACTCACAAGGAAAACAGAGTTACCAGCAATTGAAGAAAAAGAAAGAAAAGAAGAAACAAGGAAAAAAATTAAAAGAAGAAAAAAGAAGAATGAATGCACTAGCCTATGCTCGATCCTGCGCCCTAAGGGCAAAAAGTTAAGCCCTGCGCCAATGGCACCAAGCAGCCATTTGTTAGTCTGGGTGCCACTTTAATTATTTATCCAAATTTCGAAATATACATACATATACATATAGCAAGAGGTGTGCGGGTGGCGTGCTACCCTCTTCCTCCTTAGTAGATCCGCCCCTGAATATCACCCATTTTTTTAAATAGAGAAATATATATTTTTAGCCGTTCCTAAAAATAATAGCTATTAAATATACATTATTTTGTATATATGTATATTGTATACATATAACATAGGGGTTTTGACACAGTTACCTACAAAAACAAAACTATTTACCTTTGTTTGCCCATTTATTTTCCTACCCATAAACTAATTACATTTTCTACCCATAGTAGGTTTTTGTGGAGAATTTTTTCTTTATTCTCCAATTCTTTTTTATTTCTATGCTTTTTTTTTCTTTTCTCCTTTTCTTTTTTCTCGTTTTCTTCTTATTTTTTTCTTTTTTCCTTTTCTAATTTCATTTAACTTTTTTTTTATATTCTTTTTCTCTTCATAATCTAATTTCATTTACTGTTTTCATTATTTTTTATTATTCTTTTTTTGATATTGTTACTAAATAAAAATTAAATTGTGTACCAATTAAATGTAGCTAATACAACCAAATAAATATTAACTAACATATGATACCAGTATAGTATATAACTATACCAACAGGGTATACAATTGTGCGCAAAGAGTTAAAATTTTTTTAATTCAATTATTAAACTAAAATAATATCAGTTGTCAATAAAAAATTTAAAAAATTCTAAAAGGATCTAATTGTAAGAATATACCGTTACTTTATATAGCATACTATAATTTTTTATTTTTTTTTGCATTTTCAATTTGCTCCTCACGCTGGGTAAAAGCTTAAAACAAATTAAAAAGGAAAAGGCAAGTGAATTTACGGGTAATAAGTATATTATTATAGTATATTGTATACTATTGCAACATATTGTTACAGTATCTTGCAGATTATTACAATATACCATAATAATATATTGTATACTATAATAGTATACTGTTGCTGTATAACTATATACTCCTATAGTATATTAGTATACTGTAGCGGTATACTGTTTTGTAAACTATAATAGTGTACTGTTGCAGTATAGCTATATACTCCTACAGCATATTGTATACCGTAGCGGTATACTGTAGCTGTGTTCTTCTTCGATTTTCAACTGAAAATTTCGATCTCAATCACCTCAAATCAGCTCCAAATGCTATCAAATTTCAGTATGAACTTCCAGAAGGTACTATAAGCAATATTTAACAGCACCCACTTTGAATCAAACAAGAAATCTTCAAAAATAAAATTGAGCTTCAAGCCCAACAATGGTGGATAATGGAAAGATTCTCAAAGGATTATATTAGCATGGGACCAGAGACGTAAATGACCAGAGACTTCTGTAAATGCCATACCCACAAATATTATTACTGCCACACAAAACTAAGGATATTCTTTTGGAGTTTGAATCTCTATTCCAATGTTTTACTCACCAATTGTTTTGATGTTCGTCTCTCAGAAAATGGAATTTTCAGACTTTTCGTGCCAAACTCCAAGTTTGTCCTAATCCCTGGCTATCAAGCACCAGAATTGGAAAATGCCTATGATGTTTCTCCGAAATCTGATGTTTACAGCTTCGGTGTCTTGCTGTTGGAATTACTGACTGGTAAGGCCCCGTTGGAAGCAATTGGCAAGAACACAGGGGTTGATTTACCTAGTTGGGTTCGAGATATGTTTCAAGAAAAGCCTATTATTGATGTTTTTGACAGTATGCTGCTGCATAATTACCAGAATTCTAGCTCAGCTTTTGTTTGCAGATTTCGGCTGGAAAATTAGCGGGTAATTATTTTGGGTCTCATTGGTAGGAATAGTAAATAGTTTGGGCATGGGCATTAAAGGATAAATAGTTTGGATTTAATGGGTATAAAGTGAGATTTTCTCTATAACATATATATTTTATATACATTTTTGCTAGCGAATACAAATAGTTTCAGCCAACCGACCAATTTTGTAGTTTACCCCCTTTCTTTTAACTTTGGCATTGGAATAAGAGATTTTTCTCAATTTTGAATCTTCCGTTATAAATTTATTATTTTTGATGAAAAAGGATTTTCTTGGACCTGGAAAAATATTACTATATGAAAATTTCCTTTACTAAAGTCAACTTAGTCTTTTCTTTTCTCCCAAGACTTACTAAATTACATTTTTTTTTTTAAAAAAAATTGTAGGCTAAATAGTTAATTTAGGTGATTATTATCCTTTGGCTACAAAGAAGAAAATACTATACTGTAATGATGTTAATCAATCAGCTTGGCGTGTGGAATTACCTGGGAAAACAAAATTAGGAAACAAATGACTTTAGTCCCAAGAACTAAATTTCCTCCGCGTGTTAATAACAAAAAAACGTTAACTGTTTTGCCTTCTCCTAAATTTAGTCGGAAAAGGCATACAACTAATCTCTATATAATACTTCATCTCTAGTTGTTAAGCATATGTTTAGGGTTTTGATTCACAAATTATATTTCCATTGCCTTTTCCGATTTTTGTTGCTTTTCCCTACACTCCAGGCAGTAGCACTATGCCAATGCCAATGGCTATGAGAAGGAAGAATATGCCCTTTTGAATAGTAGAAAAAGAAAATACACTAAAGACGTGATCAGTTGTTGCGACAAGAAATCGATGACTTCCCAACAGAATTCAAATCTTGCAACAGGAGTTCGGACACTGCAGAGCTTTGATAGGTTTGATGATCAGAGTAGTCGCAAATTGAAGAGGATCGTGAAAACACAAGATTCAAGATCAAAATCAGTAAAACAAGACGGCGTTGCATTGCGCTCTGCCAATAAAAAATCAAAACTAAGTTGTAGTACTAAAGTTGCTGATTCAGACAATTTTTCCAATAGTGATTTGGGTCGAGCAGTAGCACTACCAGTTAAGGCGAGAATGATGTGCATCACGTACCCTCTGGAAAGTTTTGGCTAAATGGATCTTTTGTCTCCCTTTTCTTTCCAATTGCTACAGTATAGAACAGAAGCCTTTTTCACATGACTCAAGGATTTATTGAACTTGAGGAAGTATTACTTAACTTTTCCAACCATGCACAAGAAGGCAGATGTTTTTTATATATAGAAACTCTGGTGCAATTCCTTAACAGTAGAGTGAAGCATTTAGGTCACTAAGTCAGAAGCCAGAGAAGCATTAGAACATTGTATCTGCTTTTCCGTGAAGTAACTGTGGCGCAGGTAATTTTTGCCCGACTAGAAATACTCTTACAAAAATTAAAAATAGGTTTTCTAAATTATTTTTAGTTTTATAGAAGTTTTGTAGGATTTTCTTAATTAATTGTTTGCATTCTTGTGCACATTTAATATCTTTAAAATCATGAATAATACCAAAAAAAAATGTCAAAAATTTCATGCATTGCATTTTTAGGTTTTGTGTTTGTATTTTTAGGATTAATTTATTAATTAATTGCTTTGTTAAATAAAAATCACAAAAAAAATATTGTTCATTTTGACATTTTAGTTTCTAGTTTTAAATTAGTAAGTTCCTCCATTAGTTTTAAAGTTAATTAATGGTTCAAATATCAGAAATAGTTAATTAGGTTTATTTCATAGTTTATATTTAATTTAGGACCTAATTTAGGTTTTTAAATTAATTAATTTAGGATTAAAAAAAAAAGAAGAAAGAAGAAAATACAAAAAGGAATTAAAGAAGTGAGTGAAAAACTGGGCCAAAGTTTTAAATGGCCCAAAAAATGCCCAAATCCGCCAAAGATTTAGTCCAAAACCTTAGAGATCCGACCCAGTCTCTCTCTAATTGAAACGTCGTCGTCTCTCCCTCCCCTTAATCCCAGCCGTTGGATCATTTGATCCAACGGCTCGCAATTTATCACCCCCACCCCTTATAAGTGTCCGAAAAGACCCCCTAACCTCAAAACACCCCCCTCATTCTCTCTTCTCTCTCTCAGAAACTAACCCTAGCCGCCTTTAAACCCCTCACCAGCTCCACCGTCTTCCGCCGCCCGAAAATCGCATCACGGCGGCGGACCACCACCAAACCACCCCAAAACTTAACCATACAATCTCCAGCCTCTCCTCTTCACTAATCCACCTTTAGTTCCCCCAAATTCCTCACCAAATTGTTCGAATTCCAGATCTAAAAAGAATAGAAACCCTAGCTTGCCCTCTTTTCTAATTTTTTTATTTTTCTTCGAGGTTTCAAGACTCGATTTGATCGAAACCTACGCTAGTTGATCGTTCTCGACGAGAACGATTGATTAGCGTTATTTTTGGTCTATTTCAGAGTTTTTCGGGTACGTCGGGGTCCTTTCAAGCCAGTCGTCCCTGTTGTCTGTGTTAGGTATACTTGTTATCCTTTTCCCCTCTTTTTCTTTCTTCCGTGCTTTCTTTCTTCCTCTTCTGACTAGCATGTGCTCGGCCATTGTGAGGCCATTTGATTAATCAGTGCTTTGTTAGAATCCAATGACTAGGTTTAGCCTTAAACACCTTTTAAGACTGTTTGTTTGAAGTAATAACCTAATTAGCTTAATCACTTGTTAGTTAGTTAATTATAAGTTGTTAGTTTAATCAAATTTAGGTTAATTAGGTTAGCTATTAAGTTTTAATGCATCACTGTTTCTGTTTTTCTTTTTTTTTTTTTTCTCTATTGCTATTTTTCTTTTATTTTTGTTGTTTTGGAATTCAAGTTTGTTTAGGTTTATAGGATCAATTAGCTAAGTGCCCTAATTCAGTCATTCGCTTAGGTTTAAATCAGAATATTTGTTTTAGCTAAGCTGCCCTGACTTAGTTTCAGTTATTTGACTTTTGAGTTTTGAATGGTTTAAGAGTTGAAAAGGTAATAACAAAGGTTTAAAGGGGTTAATCGAAAACCAAATCAGGGAGTCCAAGTCTAGAACTGCCTAGAAGGTTCTAGGAGATTCTAGAAGGGACTAATTTGTTATAGAACAACTGAAATTAGGTCAGATTGAGGTAAAAGGGTAATAATAAGAACTTAAAGGGGTTAATTTAGAAGTAAAAATGGATACACTTTAGGTTAAAATATCAGAAGGTTCTAGTATTGGACACCTGTCCCTCTTTTTGGTGTGAAAATGCTGAAATTGGATAAAAGGACAGACAGTTGTACCAAATCTGTTAAAAAAGATGATGTACTATCTGACATTTTTGAAATTTAGGGTAAAACATTCCTTATTATGCTTATCCTTATACAGCCTATACAAAGAATAGACCCTCACTCACTCATCTACACATTCATTAGCATATTCACTCTAAAGAATTTTATGAATACACACAAGAAAAAGGAAAAGCTCCCTGCATTTTCTTGCTCTCAAAAATCAGCTTTTGTTAAGTTTCTATACTAGTTCACTCTAGTACTGTTTTCATTTTGATTCTGGGGAGAGTTCAAGTCAGCTGTTTTCTTTGGTTTCCTGGTTTCCTGGTGTGCTATTTGTTCTTGCTGCTGTTTCTTTTCTAGCTTCAGTTAGAGGCTCATTTTGTTTCCCTTTGGTTTTGCTGTTATAGGTATGTAGATCTCCATCTAGGATCATTCATGTTGATGTTCATAAATAAAATATGATGTTTGTTCCTGATTAGTTTTGTGACTATAGCTCCAGCCTGTTAGCTTTGAACTTGTTTTAAGTTTTCATTTGTTATTCAATGTATGATGCCATGGAACTGCTTCTCTGAACTTTCAGACCATTCTGCTTTGTTAAAATGATATTTGATATTTTTGTGTCATGCTTGTGCTTGGTCCTGCATCATGAGTTGTGATGATTTGACCATTTTCATTAGTACTATCTGCTGTTATGTTACTCTTTTGAAATATTGTGCTAATAAACATTCTTCATAATGAAATTTTTACTTCCTGATTGGGTGAGGAGTTTTAACAAGAGAAGGAAAGCTCTGAAATTATTTGGGTCCTCGTGGGATGTATAAGGAACAAAGTGCTGACTTGTAAACAGCTCTGTAGCTGCTTTTGTAATTCAAGACCTACTTGAAAGGTTGTAACAAGTGAAAGAGCCCAGAATCATGTTGGGTACTATTTTGATATAGCAGAAGTTTCTTTAAGCATAGTGCCATATCTAAGATTTTCTGTAACTTAGATTTTAAGGATTGTTTACTAACGAATGATTTGTATAAAATTAGTGTGGAATGTGTTGTAATAATGTTTGAATTCGATTACTGTAACTAATAGCTATGGGTTAGACTGTCTATGTAAATTTTATATCCAGTAGGCCATCTTGAGTTGGAGGTAGGGCATGTTCTCTCCAGATTATCTAAATGGGGATCACATGAGATGGGCCAGACTTGTAAATTGGCCCAATTGGGAATTGTTTGAACAAGTTTGGACCCCGGGCAGCTGGGCCTGGGTGCTAAACACAATAACTTGGCCTCGATCCTGTACCTATTTTTGAAATTACTGTAATTATAATTTTAATTTAGAGTGTTAGAAATCATGCTAGTATCGTTAACTTAAACTTGAGTGCAATAATGTTCCTATGTGATTTTCATTCTCGTGTGAACTGAATTGGAGTTGGACAGTGTGTGCTTTGCGATTCTTCATTCTAAAACAGAACATTGTATCTGCTTTTCCAACCATGCACAAGAAGACAAATGTTTATATATAGAAACTCTGGTGCAATTCCTTAATAGTAGAGTGAAGCATTTAGGTCACTAAGTCAGAAGCCAGAGAAGCATTAGAACATTGTATCTGCTTTTCCAACTTAGCAATGAAGTGATCAGTTTCATTTCAAATCTACACTAAAAAATAGTGTTCTATTGAAACAGTGAAGGATACTATGAGCAATTTCAATCCAGTTCATGCTTCATGAAAATCAGACCATATGTAGTTTTATATCTAGGGATGGACGATACTCCTGAAGCAATTTATGATAGGCATAGGATGGACGACATGTGTGAGTACGGGTTTGGAATGGAGATGGTGCTATAAATGGGAGATGTCGTACAATGTGGTATGGATGAAAAACTGAATTTGGGTGAATGATTATTATAAATGAGCATTGTTAAAAGAGTAGTGCCAAAGGAGAGCGTTGTACTTGGGACACATCGAAGGAAACATCCCTGAAACAACAGTCAATGCAAATGCAGTCAAAGGTACTATATTGGATTCTCTATATAGCATTAATGTTCTCCGGTTGGGATGAAGAAGGCTTTTATTCTCGCTATCCAAACACTATCAACCCTTTGCAAACTCTTTGAGCCGGTTACTTTTCTTTGATTACCCTATTTGGAACCTGAAAGTGTTATTGAAAAAAACATTGATTAAAAAAATGAAATGAAGAATGAACAAAAAAAAGAAGAAGAAAGATACAAAAAAAAGGGTGGAAGAAGGGACAAAAAGAAAATGAAATGAAAAATGAAAAAGAGAGGAAAAAGGAAAGGAAAAAGAAAGAGAAAAAAAACAAAAGAAAAATCAAAAAACAAAGTTCCCTGAACTACGTTCGACTTGATTCCGAAAGGATATGTAGGCAGCCTCTCTCTGGGGTTCAGTCACACCAAAATAAAAAAATTCAAATTCCCCCCCAAAAGTTGAAACTGGGACAAATGTTATAATGGTTCGGCGATGATCCCGCCTGAATGGTTCCAAAGTTGTAATTCAGCCCAAATTATTTTTACCCAAATCCTTTCAAGTCCTTCTGATCAATCGGTGAGAATGCTCAAGGATCGGAGAATACAGCTACTTGGATCCGATGGAATCAAAGTGAGGGAAATAAAATAAGAGAGTCTTATTGGTGAAAACCCACACGGGCACCGTGAGGCGACACTAAGTGGAGAAACTAAAATGAGAGAGTCTTGTTAGTGAAAACTCGCAAAGAGCACTACAAGGCGATGGTGAGAAGAGAAAATGAGAGAGGTCAGCTCGTGAGAACCCGTAAAGGGCACCACTGATCGAAAAAGAGGATCTTCAGTCATCGACATTGACGCAGTCCTGGGCAAGGTTTCTCGATTTCGAGGCAAAAGTTATGATGAATTTCTGAGAGTAGGACGGTTTGCACGGATCAAGCATCCAGTCCAAAAGGCACGTCATGTTCATTGAAGTGCGCAAGTACTCCAGATAAGTCCTTCTCTCCTTTCCCGAAAGGGATTCCTCTTGTCTAAATTCATTTGTCCATTCCATTGTTTGTTTTTCCTTTGAATACCTTTCGGTCTAACTCTATTCCGAAACTGAGACGTAGAAGGGATGGCAAGACTCATTTACAGGGTTCTCATTTGATACGAGCTAATATGCAAAAAACGCACCCAGCCTCGTCAAGGGCATCAAGTCGATTTCGACCAGCCATGGTGGATGATGTTTTGAAATTGAAAATTCTTGGAAGGAGAAAATCAAATTGAAGTGCCTATAAAGGCAAATGAAGTTGAAAAGGTTTGAGCCCCACATGGCTAACCGTCTCGGTAAAGATTTGAAAAAGTCAAGGTACCCCAAACACTCTGAAATTGAAGTTGGAAGAAAGAAGCCAGAAATGAAAAGCCTATAAAGGCGAAATAAAATTGGAAAAGGTTAAGTCCCACGCAACTAGCCGTTGCGACAAAGTTTGAGGAGCGAAAAGTTCCCCAATGCTCCGAAGTTAAAAGAAGAAGAAGAAAAACAAAAGAAAAGAAAAAGAAGTCAAAAGGGAAAGGCCTACGGATGCAAAATAAAGTCGAAAAGGTTGAGTTCCACCAACCAACCGTCATGGCAAAGTCTGGAAAAACCAGAGGTTCTCCAGGGCCTGAAATGAAATCGGACCTCAAGGAACAAACAGTTGCAGTTGAGATCATCATCAAAGAATCCGAGCCGAGATCAAGTGATTGAAACAATCAAGGCCACAAAACCAATCGCCATTTCAAACTAACAATTGTTCTTTGTTTGAAAACAGGAAACGGGTGCAATCCAAAAGCAACCTTGCAAGAAGCAGGTGCAACAAAAGGAAACCGCGCAGAGGCTAAAAAATAGCATTGCAGCAACAGCTCCAAAAAGGGAAGTCTCCTCCAAAATTCTTTCCCGCATTTACTCATTCTATGAAATTAAAAAAAAAAGAGAAAAAAAATGATGATGAAAATGAAAAAAAAAATTAAAAGAAGAAGAAAAATTCAAAATCATGGTAGTATAGGGTCTCCAATCCCTAGCTGCGTCTTTTCCAACATAGGGTCCCATTCCCTAGTTGATGCCGGCATAACCCGATGACTTTTCCAACATAGGGTCCCACTCCCTAGTTGATGCCGGCATAACCCGATGACTTTTCCAACATAGGGTCCCACTCCCTAGTTGATGCCGGCATAACCCGATGACTTTTCCACCATAGGGTCCCACTCCCTAGTTGATGCCGGCATAACCCGATGACTTTTCCAACATAGGTTCTTCAATCCCTAGTTGATGTCGGCATAACCCGATGACTTTTCCAACATAGGGTCCCACTCCCTAGTTGATGCCGGCATAACCCGATGCCTTTTCCAACATAGGGTCCCACTCCCTAGTTGATGTCGGCATAACCCGATGATTTTCCAACATAGGGTCTCCACTCCCTAGTTGATGCCAGCATAACCTGATGCCAACATAGGGTCACCACTCCCTAGTTGATGCCAACATAGGGTCTCCACTCCCTAGTTGATGCCAGCATAACCAGATGCCAGCATAGGGTCTCCACTCCCTAGTTGATGCCAGCATAACCTGATGCTAACATTGGGTCACCACTCCCTAGTTGATGATTTTCCAACAATAGGGTCTTCAATCCCTAGTTGATTTCATTTTAATATAGGGTCTCCACTCCCTAATCTCTTTTTTCCAAAGATACACAATCCTGATTTTAGTGCTTTCAATAATGAAGTAGTATAGAGTTTTGGTTACAAATAACTCACGAAATTTTCCTAGTGAAAACTAGGGCAGAAAATTTCCGTTTGTTTGTTTGTTTTGGTGTCTGAGCAGGTTTTACCTCAAGGCACAGGGTTCGAGACGATCAAAAGAAGAAGTCTCAATCCAGAATAAAAGAAAAAAGAATAAGACGAAAAAGAAGTGAACTCAAAGTGTAGAAGCGGAGAAAAAAATGTGGACTGCTCAAGATATGACTGAATCCACAAGCTCCGCGTGTCCCATTTTGATTCGAAAAGCTGAAGAAGAATGAACTAGCACCTGCAACTAACAAGCATCAAGATTCAGACCAGAGTCTTCATGAAGAACCAACCAAGACTCAAGATCAAGCTTCAGAAGATTTATAGATAGGAATCTTGTAACTCGTAGCTGATAGGCTTAGTTAGTATTTTTCATTTTGATTTTGGTGTAATAAGGAGCTCAGCAAGCAGTAATGCAGCAACAGCAGTGAAATCACAGTTTTCCGGTAGTCCCAGCTACCAAAATTTCCAGAACTACACCGACCTGATTCCTTTAAATCCAAGGATATGTAGGCAACCTCCGAAGCAAGGTTCGATCAAATTTTTTCAAAAGAAAAATGCTTCCAAATGGAGTATCAAACGGAAAAAAATTGTTTGTAATTGCTCACTTTATCTTTGCCCGAAAACTCTTCTTGTTTCCGAGCAAAGAGGGATAGCTGTGAGCACCTAATTTTTGCCCTACATGGAAATTACTCCTAAAAGTAGTCAAAAAATAATTATAATGGTTTTTATGAATTTTACGATTTTTCTTTATTTGGTTTTGCATTTAGTTGCATATTTAACATCTTAAAATCATAGAAAAGCCCCAAAAATATTCAATATTGCTTTGCATAGCATTTAAGATTTTAATTGCATGTAGAACTCAAATACATGGCTAATAACATTATTAAACAAAAATAAAAAAAATTTGTTTATTTTACATATTTAGCTTCTAGTTTTAAAATTAGTATGGTCATTTCTTTAGTTTTAAGTTAATTAATTTTTCTAATGCTAGAAACAGATAATTGATCTAATTCTACAATTTAGATAGATTTAGGACTTGGTTTAGGATTTTAATTAACTTTATTAGGTTAAAAATCAAGGAAAAGATAGCAAAAAAGAAAGAAGCTTTGTTTAAATCCCGAATTGGGCCAAAACTAGCTTTCATTGGCCCAATTATCCTAAAAGCCCTCTAATCCGCCAGCCCAGCTCCCCTACCCGACCCAGACCATTAACCCATTACCCTTTTCCCATCTTTATACCCTAATTCCTCACATTAAGAACATCAGACCCCTCCCATATACAAAAACGGCGCACCCCTTCTCTGACGGAAAAGAAAAAACACATCAGACCCTTCCTCTTCAGCTAAAATAAGCGCAACTTTCCCTTTCTTCTTCTCCATTCCCTTTTCTTCCCACACCTACTCTCCCTTCATTCCCATCAAAACGCACAGAAGCTATCATCTTCTCACTCCGACGCATGTAGGAATCTTTAGAAAACAATCTGAAATTTTAGAATTCGAATCTAGATCTGAAGAAGAAAAGTTCTAAAGACCTGGATATACATTTTAGACCTAAAAAATACACTGATACAGAGAATTTTCTGGAATCCTATCGATTGGGCACTGCTTTTGGAGTTTCTTTCTTTCACTCTTAGTAAAGAACTCCTACTGGTTTCATACTGTTTTTTCTGGGATTTCTGGGCTTAAATCTAAAGCTGTGTTGGATTTCTTGTTTGGTTATTGTTGCTGTTGTTTCTCACTCAACTTTTAAGAGATCTATTTTTTTTTCTGTCTGTTTTCTTGCTGCTGTCAAGGTACTTTTCTTAACAAAAAATGTAAAGTTTCTTTCGTTTGCTGAATCATGATTGGAATTTGTTGATAAATTTGCAATTAGTTTGGATACTGCATGAACCATGTTAGTTTGAAGTTCGTTTGTTTGTTATGTTGCAAATTTATTTACAATGTTTTTAGGCAAATGTATTAGTTTAAAAGTGTTCTGAATATTACAGGATCTTCTTAAATATTCATACATTTATAAAATTTGTATGTTCATATGTAGTAGTATCTCATAAATTATTTTTCAGAAATTCTGTTAGAATAGCAATAGGCAGTTTGGTTATTCAGTTAGCAAACAATGTAATAATTTTTACTGCATTTCCTTGTGTGTTAAACCAGCTTAATAGATTAGCAATTTACCACATTATTTTTTAATAATTAAATAATGCTGGATTATTATTATCTTAAAGTCATAAAAAAATCAAATTTCTACAAAGTAACTAAGTGATAATCATAATACATTTTCAGGCCCAAAATCAATTGGGTTTATGAATTTGTGTCCTGATTTTTACTGAAACAAAATGAGTTGATCAATAGCCTTTACACTTCAAGATTTTTGAAATACAAATAAGCTAAAAAACCAGCATTTCGAAAAATAAAGAATTAGGCAAATTAGTAGGAAGATTGTCCAAATTTAACAGATTTCGATTTATTCAAAAACCCTTTTTATTTTTCTATTTTAAAAGATAAACAAAAATATAGGTAAAATTTTGCATATTGTCATTATGAATATTAATTTCAAATTCCTTCAAATATGTGTTGGGATAGAGTTCATTTGGACTCATTATTAAATTTATTTATTTGTCCACAAATAGATATTGGGCCAGAGTTACTTGTACTCATTAGTAGGCCCAAATCTACTTGAATCTATTATGTTTAAATTGATTGAATGCTTAATAATTTATTTGGGCCAGATTCATCTGAATAAGTCTGGCACAATTCTTTTAGAATTAATTTAGCTGTTTGAATAATAGACAATATATGTCTTGGGTTAGAGTTCATTTGGACTCAACCTTTGTCAGGCCCCAAACTTCAACATCTGGGCATGTTTGGCATTTAATAAATAAAGTTGCCACATCTAATTCAAATAAGTATCTCATGTAGTATTGAACCTTTACACCTAGCTACATGATGTAGAATAGTTTAGAGACATAATCACAACTTGTCACGATCCCAGTTCGCCCTCCGTGAACGTGACGGCACCTAGTCTCTACGACTAGGTAAGCCTAACAAATTGCGGAAAAAGAAACAACATAATAAAACTAGCCAAAAACTGCAGAAATAACAACCGAAGCTTTTAAGATACCGCTCGGCATATACAATACAAACCCTCAAAATGAAACTATATTTCCTAAAACCGGGAATCTCATGAAATTACAAGCTGTGGAATAACTACAGTGTTCTAACTCCAGAGTGTCTAAACAAAAGTTAATACAGAAGGGCTAATACTATGAGAGAGAATGGAAAGGGACTCCTCGGTCTGCGGACGCGGCAGACATACCTCGAAGTCTCTGATGGATCACCCCGCCTCAAGGGTAGTAGGGCTGAGTCGAAGTACCTGGATCTGCACTTGAAAAAAAACATGCGCAGAAAGGGCATGAGTACACCACAGCGGTACTCAGTAAGTGCCAAGCCTAACATGGTCAAGTAGTGACGAGGAAGGACAGGGCTCTACTGATTATAGATGAAAAATAAGATAAAACAGTATAGAATACACAATATAATTAAATACTAACAGTATGAACTAACACGGGATAGTAAGAATAACAACAACTAGTATAGAGACAGAAGTAATCACGGAAAGAACACCGCTAAGTATAGAGATAACAACCGGGAATCTCCCAGGATACCGTCATGTAGTCCCAAATATAAATATCTAGTGGATCTCCCGGGATACCGTCCCGTAGTCCAACTCATAGTGCGCGGGGATCTACCGGAATCCCGATCCGTAGTCACAAATATAAATACCCAGTACTGGGGGAATCTACCGGGTGCATTCCCGTAGTTCCAATATAAAACTGCAGGGGGAGCTCCCGCAATACCAATCCGTAGTCCCAAAGTAAATAGGCAGGGGGGATCTCCAGGGATACTGTCCCATAGTCCCAAAGTAAATACACAGCAGCAACACGAAGAATACTCAATTCAATCAAATTTCACACAAAGGTAAAACATGTATTTCTAACCTAGCACGTCGCACATAGTCCAATTAAGGCAGTCGAGCAAATAAACAATTAAGTCAATTAGACATGCTTCCCTAAGCTAACAGCAGGCTTAAATTGCAAGTAGTATAAACAGGAAAGGAAACACAATTTTAGTTACTTAATGAAAATCGGATTTTCAACAATTAGCATAAGTACGCACTCGTCACCTCACATACAAGGCATTTCAAATATCAACAATACCAAATCCTAAGGGGAGTTCCCCTACACAAGGTTAGGCAAGCCACTTACCTCGAACCGGCTCAAAATCAACCCAAAACCACGCTCTTGCCACGAGTACTCGACTCCAAATGGCCCAAATCTATTCAAATCAATTGCATAATGTAAATAAAATTTCAAGTAGCTGATTCCACTAATAAATTCTAAGCTAATACGTGAAATTAGGAAAAATAACCAAAACGCCCCCGGTCCACGTCTCGGAATCGGGTAAAATTACAAATTCGGGATCCTCACACTCTCACGAGTTCAGCCATACCAAGAGTACTAAAATCGGACCTCAAATAGTCCCTCAAATCACCACTCAAAACTCTCCAATTAACCAAGCCCTAACCCCCAATTTACCACTGATTTCTCCCTTAAATTTCATGCTAACAACGATAAAAATCACCATAATAACGAGTTTAGGAACCAAGGACCTTACCTCAATGAATCCCTCTGAAAATCTCCCTTGAAATTGCTCCCAAAAGCTTTACCCCGAATGAAATATTGAGAAAAATGACCAAAAATCGCGAAGGAAATCTTTTATACTTTTTGACCCAGGCTTTTCGCACCTGCGGTCAATTTCTGCTTCTGCGCTACCGCTTCTGCGGTTTTTCACTTAAGCCCTCTTATCTGCACCTGCGCCCCAGGCTTCGCATCTGCGGGCTCGCAGGTGCGGCCAATCTTCCGCATCTGGGATTCCAGACTTCCTTCCTCTTGGCCGCATCTGCGGCTTCCCTTTTGCTTCTGCGGGCTCGCACCTGCGGTCCTCAAGCTGCAGGTGCGGTTATGACAGCAACTCAGCAGCTTCAGCTGCAAATTCCCAACTCCAAACTTCCCGTTAACCATCCGAAACTACCCCGAGGCCCCCGGGACCTCAACCAAAAGCACGAACAAGTCATATACCACTATCCAAACTTATACAAATCTTCAAAACACCTCAAACAACATCGAATCAACCAATTAGCATCGGATTCAAGCCTAAGAACTTCAAAAACTCTTAACTTACGCTTTCGATCAAAAAGTCTATCAAACCTCGTCTGAATGACCTGAAATTTTGCAAGCACGTCACATTCAACACTACGGAGCTACTCCAACTTCCGAAATTCCATTTCGACCCCGATATCAAAATCTCACTATCGAACCGGAAACTTCAAAAATTCAACCTTCGGCATTTCAAGCCTAATTAAGCTATGGACCTCCAAAACACAATCCGAACATGCCCTTAAGCCCGAAATCACCCAACGGAGCTAACGGAACCAACGAAATTCCATTCCGAGGCCGTCTTCACACCGCTCCGACTACGGTCCAAATTCTAAAGCTTAAAGTCTCATTTAGGGAGTAAGTGTCCCAAAACACTCCGAAACTCAAAAGCAAACATCCCGGCAAATCAAAATAGCTGAAACGAACACGAGAAAAGTTGTTAATAAGGGATTGGGGCGTTAATTCTTAAAACGACCGACCGGGTCGTTACATAACTTTAGGTACACTTCAAAATTATGCCTTAATCAATTATTCGTAGAAATGCTTTAGGCGCGCTTACTAAATTATCACGGTTATGGGTACGGTTCCCGTGGCATAGTCGTGATACATAATTCTCAAATTCGGGTGTGCATTTCATGTGACCCGATCATAATAAACATGTCGCAAATCGCGGGTGCATTTCATGTAGTGTGGTTTGCAATGTGTTCTAAAACGGCAAGTGTACAACAATCGTGACTTGTTCCAAAAAATAACTCCATAAATAATTAAAAGCGGTTATAAAGTTAAAAATGCACAATAGGTTTAAACACATGTAAGAAATCAGATAATTAGGCCAATTATTAATAGTTGAGCGATCGTGCTAAAACCACGGAACCCGGGAATGCCTAACCCCTTCTCCCGGATTAACATAATTTCTTACCCGGTCTTCTGTGTTCGCGGACCAAAAATAGAGTTAATTTCCTCGATTTGGGATTTTAAAATAAATCGGTGAGTTGGGACACCATAAATATCCCAAGTGGCGACTCTGAATAAATAAATAATCCCATTTCGAATAATGTCACTTAAATTGGAAAAACTCCCTTATGCCCCTACGAGTATAAAGGAGGTGTGACATTATACACTTACAAGCGTTTGTAGACGAACTTCTTCCCAGATTTTCAGTTACAATTCTTGTTCAAAACCAGTCCAAATCTCCATTAATTGACTTCAAATTTTATATACAACCTCCTTATACTATTTCTAACAAGTCTAAATAACACCCACTCTAAATTTCTCACAAAATTAAATTCGAAATTAAAACCCACATATTTAAACTTGTTAAAAATCTAATTTTTCACCACCCAAATGGATTTGGTTTGTTGAACTAATATTTGAGTCACAATTATTGATTCAAAAATTAACTTAAAAGCTTTAGCAATCTTTTCTAAAAATTAAATAGTAATTTCGAGAATCTATTGGAGTTGAATGTTGAGTATTAGCCTAATATTTTTGGGCTAGTTGGTTGTAAATTGAAATATGAACTATAAAATTAAAAAGTAGGGAGCCCAATTGTTCTTATGTGAAATTTTCCCTTTTTCTTTCTAATATCACCCCCATTCTTTTTTTACTTTGACATGCTTTATGAAAATATTACAAAAAGATGAAATTAATTTTCAAGTGGACTTTTAAGGCATTTGTTAATCAACTGACACTAAGTTTAACTTTGCTAATTAGTAATTTTTTTATCTCAAAACGTCATTTGTGTCACAAAAAATATATTTTTCTTTCTAATATCACCCCCATTCTTTTTTACTTTGGCACTGGAATAGGAGATTTTTCTCAATTTCGACTCTAATGTCATAAATCTATTATTTTGGATGAAAAAGGATTTTTCTTGGACCTGGAATTATGTTATATTTATACGATAACTTCAATTCTTTAGCAAATTAAGTTCCAATCTTTTGTTGGCCATTGGGTGTGAACTTTTTAAGTTTAGCATTTAATCTAAAAATATGTACTATATAAAAATTTCTTATTTACTAGAATTGACTTACTATTTTTTTTTTCCAGTAAATTAGTCTCGATATACTTATTACAACAACAATAAAAAAGTCTCGATATACTTATTACGTATTTAAAAAAGTTTGTAGGCTAAATAATTTATTTAGGTGATTATTATCCTCTTGCTACAAAGAATAAAGAATTACTGTTATAAATAGAATTTTATTTATAGTGAATGTCTATATTTAGAGAGATTCTAGGGTTTATTACTTGGTGGCTAAGTCACCCTCTCCCTATAAATAGAGGGTTCTATTCCATTGTAAATCATCCCAAATCAATAAGAATTCTTTCCCTCTACTTTTCTCTGCACTACTCTTCTTCTTCTTTTATTATTTTATAACACGTTATCAACACGAGACTCTAACCAATTGAGTAGAAGCTTTGGGATTGAGCATAATGATTGTCAATTACTCCATAAAATTCCTTCATGATTAAATTCTGGATTTAAGGTAAGTATTTTAACGTATTTTTCTCTTTTATTCTATACTTTGATTTTAAATACAAGCAAAGACAACAAAGTTTGATTATAACTCTAATGACGTTTGTAAGAAATTATAACCACCTGAAGTGGTAAAATTTCTGTGCCTCGCCATGATCAAATTCATGTATGATTGTGGGCAAAGAATTGAAAACCCGTCCCATTGAATTTGCTCCATTCTCATTCCCTTAAGAGAATGTGATAGCAGTATGTGATAAGTCTGAAAGAAGACAAAATTATTACTATGTATGTATCAATGGATATGGACGTGGCAATAGACGAAATTATAATCGTCATCATTTGTGTTAATGAGAACAATAAGGATTCTCAAAATAATCTTTCACTCTGTGAAAAATATTTGTCATCGATTTGACATGAGATTTTGTAAAGCACATATAGATGATTATGGTCCATTCATGATGTGATTGTGACAACATCTGATTTATGAATACATATTCATTCTTCAAAGAATATGAATGTGCTAGTGGTAGTAAATATACCGCACTCACCTCTAAAAGGAGGTTTGAGATGATATAAGAAAATAATGTCATTATTATGGCATAAATGGTCATTGGTCACGTGTTTATTGTACGCCAAAATATTTTGGCATTGTGATTATTAATAGACAATGGTAATGCAAGAAACATATCTTGCACATAATTTTGACCATAACCATAATGGTATAACTTTCTCTTTAAAAGAGATATTCACCATATGGGTGTTGATGAATATGTGGTACTACAAAATTAATTGAGAACTCTGCAAGAGCCAATTATACTATTTTGGATAAACAAAATTAATTATCAACAAGGTATTGTGTTGTAGTAAGTCTCAAAGAAACTTATTCAGTTTCCAAAGTATATGCGAAAGCGGTTGATAATATTGAGACTATAAATAAAGGAAAGATTTAATATCTTCTATTACTACAACTTGTAGCGGGGTAATATGTATGTGAAAAGCTACCCGCTTTATTCTCCAATTTGTACTACATAAACAAAAGAATACCACAATGAAGTAGATATTTATTGATATAAAAACCCATATCATAATAAACTTGGAGTTTATTCATAATTGCACACATCATGGTGTAAACCTGAAGTTTATCAATATTAATAATTTATTCAGTTGACATAATTGGCTTAGCCATGTTAATTCAAGTATGATGTGCAAAATTAAAAGAAAATTCATATGGGTAAATATTAAAGAACTAGAAAGTTCTTTACGAATTCTCTTACATTGCTTGTTCTCATTAATTAATAGACCAATTAAAATTGGGATTGAATCCCATGATGCTGAAAATATCAAAAGGTGAATATGGGCCAATTCACCTGCCATGTATACCACATAAGATGCATCTATGAGATGGTTACATGTGCGATTATTAATAACCCGCAACATGGTGTTTTGCGAGGTAACTTGCTCAATAATTTAATTTCGAGCATAATTTCCAGATTTTCTATTCAGGAAGTTCATCTTGATAAGTTGGTTTACATCACAGCTGGTTTAGCAAAATAATTTGTTGAGTGCCTCCACTTAATAGCTAAATTATTGCTTATGAGAACAAAGTTATCTATATCGGTCTGATATATGTTATATACGAAAGTATATTACATTCTCCCCTCACAAATGGTTCAGGGTCAGGAACCAAATAATTCCATCTTATTATTATTTATGTGCGGTGTATATTTTGATTAACACCATAACGCACAAAGATGAGTTCTCAAAGTTGAGGAAAACAAGTTAGTTTTTCTAACATGAGGGGGAGACATGATAAACAGTTGAGAAAAAGTTACGTGGAATGAATTATCATTTGTACATCTAGATCCTCGAATAAGATAATATGAACTTGAAGTTCATAAAAGGATAATTCATTTGCAATATATTGCAAAGCATGCCAGACGTATTTGCTGACCCAAAGAAAGTAAGCATATTCTCATTGCAAATGCTCATATTAAGTCCTAGAAGGACAAAGTCTATGGTAAGCTTAAAGCATATAGACAAATCGGTTTCAAATAAACTTCTTGATAAAGAAGATGAGCAAATGATCATAAATTAGGAGGCAGGTGATCT
The DNA here is from genome assembly GCF_001879085.1 of Nicotiana attenuata. Taxonomy (NCBI): domain Eukaryota; kingdom Viridiplantae; phylum Streptophyta; class Magnoliopsida; order Solanales; family Solanaceae; genus Nicotiana; species Nicotiana attenuata. The sequence continues at coordinate 73,552,466 of NC_031990.1, forward strand.
AGAAGATCACATGACATAACACTTCATAAAATCTCATGAGAGATTCAGGTACCTGAAAATATGAATGAAGAGATCTCTATGTTATGTCATTATGAAAATATATTAAAACTGATATAAAATGTTTGTCGACGACATCTATGATAGCGCTAAGTATAGATGAGGATCTTAAGTCTGTCGCTTACAGACACAAAAATATTGGCTAAATGAAAGAGACACAATTCAAATAGAATTGGTTTCATATGAATGACATGTAGTTTTGAACATGCAGTTCAAACACTTGAAAGTATAAAGTCAATGGTATGTGCAATCAGTTTTCGATATCTTATTTGTCTAGCATGACATGAAAACTTGATATACATCTAAAGTCTATTATATGACTTAACTTATATGGCAATCCATGAAGGATTTAAGTTGCTTAAAGCATATACAATTGTTGATCTTGAAGTACCACTTCCTCAGTGCAATTTATGCACAAATGTATCTTGCTATAACTATAGGTATGATAATATGATAGCAAGAGTTTTCACCTCTATGTGAAGATATTGAACTGACGATTCCAACAAGATCATATGAAGACAATTCATCTCTATCAAGAATGATGATTTCAAGGTGCAATATATTCATTCAAGTTAATATGGCTGATTTGTTTATCAAATATCTACCAAAGATCTTTTGAAGATGGTGCACAAGATTGGAATGCAAATGCTTAAGGATGTGAAGTGATGCTCTCATGAGGGGGAGTTAATACGCGTTGTACTCTTTTTCCCTTACAAAGTTTTGTCCCACTGGGTTTTCCTTGCAAGGTTTTTAACGAGGCAACCAAAAGGCGTATTGTTAGGTATGTGTACTCTTTTTTCTTCTCTAGAATTTTTTTCCCACTGGGTTTTATTTTAGTTAAGGTTTTAACGAGGCACATTATCTGTTGAATAGACATTCAAGGGGGAGTGTTATAAATAGAATTTTGTTTATAGTGAATGTCTATATTTAGAGAGATTCTAGGGTTTATTACTTGGTGGCTAAGTCATCCTCTCCCTATAAATAGAGGGTTCTATTCCATTGTAAATCATCCCAAATCAATAAAAAGTCCTTCCCTCTACTTTTCTCTGCACTACTCTTCTTCTTTTATTATTTTATAACAATTACCATATTGTAATGGATGTGGAATGATATTAGTCGATCCTTCTGGCGCGTGGATTATATGGAAAACAAATCAAATTGGGAAACAAAAAGTACATAACTTAAGTTGCAAGTATGATCTACTAATTAAATATTTCAAGTTTAACCGCTCTTACAATACCAAAATTACCATTATCTATTTTGTTTTGGTTTATTAAACCTTCTATATTTTACAATAAGACCCTTTCTCCAAAATTCAGTAGGAAAAGGCCTACACTATCTATATATATTTAACTTCATCTCTAGTTATTCAGCATACTCTTAGGATCAATTTCTTGTTTTTGTTGCTTGACAATACTCCAACTATATTACAAACTACTTGTGATACTCTTTGGTAAGCTTCGTTAATTTTTTTTTTTTCGAGGAATTAAATCCTTAAATCCAAACCTGTTTAGAATTGTAAAAATAGACCGATATAGTTAAGTAAAATTCTGCACTATGCCAATGCCAATGGCTATTCATCACAAGAAAAGGAAGAATATTTGCGACACGAAATCGACTATAATGCCAATGGCTATTCATCCCAAATTGTCATATACTAGTAATATTTTGAACACATTATTGATAATTGTTGTTTTTGTTCATAAATGACAGTTATTTTCTTTATTATCTGATTAAATTTGTGAGACTTTATTTTTTGTCTAGAGAATATGATAATAAGAATCACGCCATTTGATTCAAATTAATATTGTTCTTGTTCGTAAGATTAATTTTTAAGAATATGTCATTAATAATCTGGTTATGTCAATGTATATGTAATGTTCTTATTAGAAAGGAAGATTATTCAAATTACATAGCTCTCTGGAGGAGTGAGATGGGTGTATGAAATGAGAATATTAAGGATTGGATTAACAAAAGGGCAGTAGAGTGTACGAAGCATCCCGCGTTCAAGCAGGATTCGGGGAAGGACAGCACCCCGAGGGGGTGTAATGTAGACAGCCTATACTAAAACATCCGTGGTTGATTGCACGGCGCGAAACTATGACCTATAAAAAGGGCTCTTTCAATTGCTAGAATTCCTCTTAAAATTCCTTCTAAATTTTAGGAAGGGTATGTAATCCTTTTAAGCAAGATTTAGCTCCCATCAGTTTGTTTGGCTCTTTATTTTTGAGCAGTTTGGTGGACTTTTTTCCTCTCTCTTAGAGGATGGGGTTTGTAGTGTTATATGTGGCAATATTTTAAAGCTTCTTGGGACAAGTGTTTTAGGCCTTCTAGAAGGCTAAGATTAGTGGCAAAAGAAGACTGAAAAGTGGCAAAAGCCTCTCTCTTGGGCCACGTTGTTACCATGCAAAAGCCAAGTTTCATGCAACTTCAACTATAAAAAGGCTCTCATTTGACAAGGAAAAATCATCAGCAAAACAAGCATCATTCCTCTCCTTTTCTTTCACTCCTTCCTTCTTCTTTTGTTGTCCAATATTAAATATTGGTTGTTTCCTTTCTTATTTACTTTTCCTACTTGCTAGCTGAGTTTGTAATATTTAATTTTGCTGATTCCTGTATCCTCTATCTAATTAGAGATAGGCTTGTTTAATCCTGGGGAAACATTTCATATTGCTAAAATAGTTTCTTAGGACAGTGCCCAACACGACTCAAGCCAGTTGGTGTATTTTCTCTCACAAATAATATTATTGCAGTATTATTATTATTGTTGTTATTTTCGGTATCATTTTCCTACAATCTAAGAAACTATGGCAAATAACACTGATGCTGAAAATACTACTGATACCGCCAATATTGGCGTTACGTCCGCTGCTCCGGCCCCAGTTGCACTGCCATATGCTAGGCTATTTCCAGATGTGTCAAATATTGAAATTTTCGCCAATGAAAATTTCAAGCGTTGGCAAGAACGTATTTTCTCACTGCTTGATGTCCATGGTGTTGCACATGCACTGCTGCATCCACAACCTAGTGCAGACGCTGATAATAAAATAATGGAATCATGGCAATATGCCAACAAGGTATGCCGTCATACAATATTGCAAACTATTTCTAACGAACTGTTTGACGTGTATTGCAGTTATAAAGAAGCAAAAGCTATACGGGAAGCTTTAATTAAAAAATTCACTGCTGAAGATGCTACAAAACAAAAATTTGTGGTAGGAAAATTTTATCAATGGCATATGAGAGATGATAAAGAGATGAACGTACAAATCAATGAATTTCAAAAATTGTTAGAAGACTTAAAGGCCAAGGGAATGTCTTTACCAGAAAAGTTTGCTGCTGGAGTGCTAATTGAGAAGCTGCCTAACTCATGGAGTGACTACAAAAATAACTTAAAGCACAAACAGAAAAATTTCACCATTGAGGAAATTGTGACCCACATTCTAATTGAAGATTCCAACAGAAAAGAATCTGCCAAAGCTAGGATGACAACTCTCAAAGCAAACTTAGTGCAAAGCAGCAACAGCAACCGCAAAAGGTACGTGAATAAGTCTCAAGGTTGCAAGCCTAAGAATCCTAACCTTAAAGAAAAAAACGGCTACTTGTTTGTTTAGTGTAAAAACCGGGCCATCATGCCTCACAGTGCAAGTACAGAGCAGGAAATGACAAGGAAAACTAGTACTCTAAGGCTAACTAGC
>NC_031990.1:73556804-73570782 GCF_001879085.1 Nicotiana attenuata
TTTTTCCGTAAATAGAGAAACTGAATTGTTATCTTTAATTCACACTGATTTAGGCGACTTGAAGCAGACTATGACTAGAGGTGGTAAAAGATATTATGTGACTTTTATTGATGATTTTTCTAGATATACTAAGTTGTATTTGCTTAGAAATAAAGATAATGCATTTAATGCTTTTATTTCTTATAAAACTGAGGTTGAAAATCAACTTAGTAGGAAAATCAAGAGAATTAGATCAGATAGAGGTGGAGAATATTTATCTTTAAATGAATTTTGTGAAAATAATGGAATTATTCATGAAGTAACTCCGCCTTATTCACCTGAGTCAAATGGAGTAGCTGAAAGGAAAAATAGAACATTGAAAGAGATGATGAACTCTATGTTAGTTAGTTCTAATGCTCCTAATAATTTGTGGGGTGAAACTATTTTATCTGCATGTCACTTGCAAAATAGAATACCTCATAGAAGAACTGGCAAAACTCCGTATGAATTGTGGAGGGGTTATAAACCTAACTTGAAATATTTAAAAGTGTGGGGGTGCCTTGCTAAAGTTCTTTTGCCTGAACCTAAAAAGAGAAAAATAGGTTCTAAAACTGCTGATTGCATGCTTATTGGATATGCTGAACATAGTGCTGCATATAGATTTCTTGTTTTAAAAAGTGATGTGCTTGATTGCAATACTATAATTGAGACAAAGAATGCAGAATTCTTTGAACATATTTTTCCACTATCTGATAAAATTTCTCATACACCTGTTGAATCAAATAATGAAATTACCTCTAATGAGGAACTGAGAAGGAGCAAAAGGCCTAGGAAAGAATATTTTTCTTATGGAAATAATTTTCAAACTTTTCTTGTCGATAATGAACCATCAAATTATTTTGAAGTTATATCTTCTTCAGATGCTAAATATTGGAAAGAGGCAATAAAAGTTGAAATTGATTCTATTAAGAAAAATAATACATGGATTTTAACTGATTTACCTCCTGGTGCAATGCCTATTGGTTGTAAATGGATTTTCAAAAGAAAATTTAATCCTGATGGATCTTTAGATAAATATAAAGCTCGGTTAGTAGCAAAAGGTTTTTCTCAAAAATAAAATATAGATTATTTTGATACATTTGCACCAGTGGCTAGGATTTCTTCTATTCGAATTTTAATTGCCTTAGCTTCAATCCGTAAGCTTTTTATCCACCAAATGGATGTGAAAACTGCTTTTCTAAATGGTGATTTAGAAGAAGAGATTTATATGGTTCAACCTGAAGGTTGTGTCATTCCTGGACAAGAAAATAAAGTTTGTAAATTAATTAAATCTCTTTATGGCCTTAAACAAGCTCCTAAGCAATGGTATGAGAAATTTGAACAAGTCTTACTGAGAGACGATTTTTCTTCAGTGGAGGTGGATAAATGTGTTTATACTAAAGTGGTAGACAATGATTATGTGATAATATGTTTGTATGTTGATGACATGCTTATATTTGGTACAAGTTTAAATATTGTGCAAAGTACTAAATTATTTCTGTCTGCTAATTTTGATATGAAAGATCTGGGTGAAGTAAATATGATATTGGGAGTTAAAGTTATAAGGAGTGAAGATGGCATAATGTTGTCACAAGAACATTATGTTGAGAGACTTCTTAAGAAGTTTGAATATTTTAATGTCACATCTGTGAGCACTCCTTTTGATGCTAACTCTGAGTTGAAAAAGAATAATGGTGACCCAGTTGCTCAGTCTAAATATGCTCAGATTATTGGGAGTTTGATGCATTTAATGAATTTTACAAGGCCTGATATAGCCTATGCTGTGTGTAGATTGAGTAGATATACTCATAATCCCAACATGGAGCATTGGTCTGCATTAGATAGACAAATGAAATATTTGAGAGGAACCATGAATTATGGTATCCTATATAGTGGATTTCCTTCTATTTTAGAAGGGTACAGTGATGCAAACTGGATCTCTGATTCAGATGAGACCAAATCCACTAGTGGTTATGTATTCACCCTTGGTAGTGGTGCAATATCGTGGAAATCAGCTAAACAAACGATCATTGCTAGATCGACTATGGAATCAGAGTTTGTAGCTCTGGAGTTAGCTGGTTCTGAGGCTGAGTGGCTAAGAAACTTCTCAGCTAATATCCCTTTAATAAAGGACGTATTACCTCCTGTGTCTATACACTGTGATTGCCAAGCGGCAATAGCTATAGCAAAGAATAAATCTTATAATTGTAAAAGTAGACACATGAAATTGAGACATGATGTCATAAAGCAGCTGCTGAGAGATGGAATAATTTTCATTGATTATGTGAAATCAGAAGTTAATTTGGCCGATCCTCTGACTAAACCCGTGGGAAGAAAATTAATTCTTCAAACCTCAAAAGAGATGGGGTTAAGGCCGGCATGTTGTCAATAGAGATGGTAACCCAACCTATGTGATTGGAGATCCCATGAAGTAGGTTCATATGGGTAATAACAAGTCAATATTGGCACTGATGCACTAAAAGAGAGTGCTTGACTGCTACTAATTGAGAGGCTGAGTTATAACTCTTAATGAAATTCATAGTCCTTATGGATGGTATATTTAAAAGCAGTATAAATTTGATGAATTCACCTATATGAGAGTGGAGTGGGCCGCTCCTATGAGATTTTGGCCTAGTCTCTAAAGCTCTCATGAATAACCAGGCACGCGCATGGCCTATTGGGCGCAAAACCGCGTTGAACAGCAAAATTACCGGTGGTCAAAATGTGATTGATAAAAACTCTGACTTACAATGAGAGTTATTGGTTCATAGAAATATTATATTTCACCAGTAATTCTGTGAGTTAAATTTTTATTGATCTAAGTTTGGTTCATAGTCCAGAAGACACCAAACCTATTACATTTAGACCATACAAATCCAGCAAGTTTATTTTTGAAAGTCTTTAAAATAGTGGGGGACTGTGGCAATATTTTAAAGCTTCTTGGGACAAGTGTTTTAGGCCTTCTAGAAGGCTAAGATCAGTGGCAAAAGAAGACTGAAAAGTGGCAAATGTTCAGCCACGTTGTTACCATGCAAAAGCCAAGTTTCATGCAACTTCAACTATAAAAAGGCTCTCACTTGACAAGGAAAAATCATCAGCAAAACAAGCATCATTCCTCTCCTTTTCTTTCACTCCTTCCTTCTTCTTTTGTTGTCCAATATTAAATATTGGTTGTTTCCTTTCTTATTTACTTTTCCTACTTGCTACCTGGGTTTGTAATATTTAATTTTGCTGATTCCTGTATCCTCTATCTAATTAGAGATAGGCTTGTTTATCTTGGGAAAACATTTCATATTGCTAAAATAGTTTCTTAGGACAGTGCCCAGCACAACTCAAGCCAATTGGTGTATTTTCTCTCACAAATAATATTATTGCAGTATTATTATTATTGTTGTTATTTTCGGTATCATTTTCCTACATTATATCAGAGACATAGTTCAGAGTGATCAAAACCACCTAAGAGTAATAGCACATGATAGCCAATTATTTAGGTTCTTGTGATGCAAGTTTGAGAACCAGTTCTTGGACTAGTTTCTAATTTGTATATTGAAGAAAGAGACGCGGTCAAATATAGAAAACTCAAATGTCTAAAGGCAGTCCGGTACACAAGGTATCCCATATCCGGGGAAGGGTCGCACCCCAAGGGATAGATATAAACAATCTACCCTAATACAAGTATTAGTGGTTGTTTCCACTGCTCGAAACTCAGACGCTCACTTGGATAAACAATTAGATAACTGTAGAATTCTGTAAACAAGATAGTTTTACCTTGCTACATCACCTCTACACCTTAAACTTTCACTGATATATCTTCTAATTTGTGTATTATGAACAGGGATGGATCTAGTAAGGCCCGAAGGGGTGGCATGCCAACCGAAGTTTCGGTCGAAACTCGGTGTATATATGTATATGTATGTAAAAAATCGTATATATATTTAGGTACCACTCAAAATACAAATGATACAAAGGTGCCAGTGGCAAAGGGTAGGAGATTTCCACCTTGTGTTGGAAAGATCGAGCCCCACTAGCAACATTTATTGGACTTTTTGGTTTGCTACATCACGTTAAGCTTTCTATCATTTTATATATTCCATTTTCTTTTTTCTTCTTCTGTAAATATTGTTACTATCTTACTTTATTTATTAACTTTTGACTTTCTCTTTGCGTCTCTCTTTTTGTGTCTCTTATTAATTAAGTTTTTACTTTTTTCACACAAAGTTAAAATAATATTTTTTTTTTGCAAATCTTCACTCTATCATAACTATAGTACTATATTTCCGTTCAACCGATTTATATTATAAACCAAAAAAATAGTAATTCGAACCAAAGTCCAAAGTTGCTAATCCGACAAAATATTTACTCTATCTCAACGTATAAATAGCGGTGCATGGATGGTCAAAGCTATGTGGCACCTGGTAGCTTCAAATCCTTGATCCGCCTCTTATTATGAATGACTATCTTTGTTTTTTTTCGTTTTTGGGTGAAAAGGGAACAGTAAGTTTTAAAAGTAGAGAGCATTTTGTTTAAAAGTGAATAAGAGAGAAAGAATTACAAAAAAAATACAAGCGACTTCACACCATAACAAAAAATGACCCATGTTTTTATGTTTTACTCGACTTAGCCCATGTTGTATATATTTTGAAAGCAATAGCAAATTCAAAATCTGTGTTCTTACAACCATTACTTCTAAAAGCTATGGAGTTAAATCTGTGTTCTCACAACCATTGCTTTCACTCTCTTTTCTTCTCACATCTTCTACATATGCTTTAAGGGGTCGTGTATTTTCTGCTTCTCACTGTGTCACCCGGTTGCAATGTAAGAAAATTGAAGAGTAGAAGTCCACCATTGAAGGACATTCAAAGCTTTGCTTTCGAAAATAGGATTATTTGAGTTTGTTAGTTAAATTTAAATTTGAAGTGATTTGGAGTAGATTTGAGCAAGATTTGAGTTAAACTTCAGAAAAACGCAAGGAAGAACACGAATTCAGTTTTTTGTATAATTATGTATAATCTTGTATAATAGTGTATACGAGTGTATAAACACATCTTATACACTTTTATACACCTTTATACAAGCGTCTATTGACGAACTTCTTCCACGATTTTCAGTTGCAATTCTTGTTCAAAACCAGTCCAAATCTCCATTAAATGACTACAAATTTTATATACAACCTTCTTATACTATTTATAACAAGTCTAAATGATACCCACTACAAATTTCTTACAAAATCAAATTCGAAATTTAAACTCACATATTTAAGCTTGTTAAAAATCGAATTTTCACCACCCAAAATGGATTTGGTTTGTTGAACTATTATTTGAGTCACAGTTACTGATTCGAAAATTAACTTAAAATCTTGAACAATCTTTTTAAAAATTAAATAGTAATTTCGAACATATTGGAGCTGGATGTTGAATTGTAGCCTATTATTTTTAGGCTAGTTGGTTGTAAATTAAAATATGAGCTATAAAATTGAAAAATAGGGAGCCCGTGAAATTTTCCCAATAAGAGAAGTGTTGAACACTAAAGCACTTGTGAAACAAATTGGTGTATACAGATGAATCAAAAGCACAATGTAAAAACTAATAATAATAATGGGAACATCCCAATTCTTCCTAAAATGAAGACCCCTCTAATTCATCTGGGGCTTCTGCAGATTTTCTACAATGTAAAAAATCAGAGGCTTAAGGTGTAAAGACTAATAATGGGAATATCCCAATCCTTCCTAATATTTGTATGAATAGTACCCCTATAGAACATAAGTCATCTTGGGCTTCTGCAGATTTTCATCTCCGTAAAGCAAGCGTCTCGTCCTTGAACCGTAATACATATAGATAATGCTCTCAAGGCAATGCTTTATACACGAGACATCGTAGGTCTCCAGATATCTCAAGTCCGTTTCCCTCCACTTTGCGCCAGCAAAATGCTTGTACTCCTCCACAACAGAAGAAAGACACCAATTCTGCAATTTCCTCAGGCACCCGACTAGACAACCAGTTCGATGCTGCATGACAAAGTAACGTACACGTTACAACCAAAAGGACAGGAATCAGCAGAGTTGTTAAGATGGGGTGAAATATATCTGGATATTTCACTTGAAAAAACAGAAACAAGGACAAAACCAAATAAAAAGACTCAAAAGTCCAAGATCCATCGATCTTAGTTTCTATGAGGAGAACATGATGGATAAAATAGTTATTTTCATGATTCTTAAACCATCTCTAGGCATTGACAATTAGCCAATAACAACAACCTTGCCACATTTAATCAAGACAGATCACAAATCATCTTTCAAAGCATCACGATATACTGTAAAGCCACCTAAATCTGTCCAAGAAAGTCCAAGATCCAGTCTTATTAAGCATGAAGGTATCGGCAATGATAACCGAGATTTCATGAGGAAAACTAAATATTTCAGACCAATGATACAGAAAGTTGGATCAATATGATAAGGGTAATTAAAAACAAAAGCAGCGCCCAAAAGAATTATCAGTAATGCAGATAATGATTAGTTCATCATTCAAGAGCGGCATACAAGAAGATGTTATTAACGGCACCTAAGCTGGTATGGTTGCACAGACTTGCACAGATGCATATAAATGCACACACAATAAGGAGAATATTAGGACAAGTAAGCATAAAACCAAGATGAATAGTGTCGAAAATCACAAAAGAGCTCTCAAACTACAATGAACTTAATGTACCTTCCCGCGCTTGCAGTGGATAAGAACTGGATGATTTCTAACATCTGCAGACAAAAACAAGACAATAAAAGGGTCAAATTTCAAATACAAATGATAGCCCTAATAGCATGATAAAGCGAATACGAAAAGATTTTTATACCAATTAACACTTTCAAAGCCTCAGTTATAGCATTCCGAGACATAGCTGCTGGCTCCTGGAGAAGAAAAATTCTTTTAAATTCTGAATCTTACCTTTACAACAAGATAATTTAATCATAGCATTTAAAATTCCATATATCAAATCATAAACACCAAATATGGCTACAATAGAACCAACAAAGTACTTTGCAAATTATTTTCTAATCTACCCATCCAAAAAAGAAACCCCCAAATAGATTTTTATGTACATTCATATTGAATAATACAACAACAACAACAATAACAACAACAAAAAACCCATTGTAATCCATCAATATTTAAGGTATGGGGACGATAGTGCGTACGTAGACCTTAACCCTACCTAGTAAAGATAGAGAGGCTGTTTCTGATAGACCCTCGGCTCAATGAATACATTCATATTGAATATAACCAAAATAAATAAAGATCAAAAGGCAACAAAAAGAAATTATTCCAAATTATAGAAAACAAGAAAAGACTAATACCTTAGTACCATCTATCCCGAATTGGAAAAGGTTGATATTATTAATTCTAAGAAACTCTAAATTCTCTTCAGGATAAGGCTCCGGACATAAATATCTGCAAACAAACAAGAAACCATCAAAATCAATAACCAAATTTTCCAAAATCAAATAAAAAAAAAAAGAATATTAAAAAAAGAAAAATAAAGACTAACATTATGGAGCGTAAATTGAGAGAATGAAGAAAGGGGAAATTGCAGGGCTGAGGAAACCCAGATCTGTAAATGCAGTTTTCTTCTACTACTGAGAAATTCGCCGGTCCAACCAACACTTGTTCTTCCAAAATTAAACCCATTAAAATTATCAAGTTATCAAATTTTTGTTCTAAGATTTCAGAAAATACAAAAGTATTGATAACAATATTTTCAAAGATAATTAAGCTTTATCCCCTCTCCTAGAAGAAGAGGGAAAGTTACTAATTTCGGGTAGGAATAGGAATTTGATGTTTGATGGGATTCTTGTGGACTGCGCATAGGTTCCAATGGGAACTATTTATGGAACTTGTACTTTCTATTTATGTTTATTAAAGGGTAACCCCACAATTATCCACTTTCTTTTTTTACCTTTCAATTTTACTTTCTATTTTTAAAAGTTCTTTTTCAAAACGATGAGTTTTTGTTTTGGTGTTTGTTACATTAAAATAATTGGGGATGCCAAGGACATTTTGTGGATCGCTAAACAATTATAATATTTAGCTAGGCAAATATATATATATATATATATNTTAGAAGACTGTGCTGTTGGGCTCGTATTTATGTTCCGACGCCCGGCACAAGTCTTAAATATGAGTTAAGCAATTTCAGTGAAGTTTGGTTAGATTTGGACGTCATTTGACGTGTTTTGAGCAAGAAGCAGTAAAATTTGATGTTTCATGGCAATTGGAGGGAAATCATGGGTCTTGAGGCCTTATTCGATGTTGTAATTGGGTCGGGTCGGATATGGTTCGGGTTGAAACCTGATAATGAAAAAAAACGGATCAATTATCCGACCCGGTCCATATTTTAATACGGATAAAAAACGGGTTAACCGGCGGATAATATGAGTAACCATATTATCCATGACTTCTTGCATATGAACTTTTGGGAGAATTCTTAGTCTCCCTAACTTGAGAAACCCCCAATTTGAGGCTTTACAAATATAAAAGTTATACCCTGTTTGGCCAAGCTTTTTTTGGCCAAGCTTTTGGAAGGAAAAAAAAGTGCTTTTGAGGAGAAGCAGAAGCACTTTTGGAGAAGCAGAAAAAAGTAGCTTCTCTCCAAAAGCACTTTTTTGAGAAGCACTTTTGAGAAAAATACACTTAGAAGCAGTTTTTTAAAGCTTGGCCAAACACTAATTGCTGCTCAGAAGTGTTTTTCAAACTAATTAGCCAAACACAAACTGCTTCTCACCAAAAGTACTTTTGAGAAAAGCACTTTTGAAAAAAAACACTTCTTAAAATAAGCTGATTTTTGCGGCTTGGCCAAACGGGCTATTAGACCCATTGGTTATCCATTGGTAACCCATTGGTTATCCATTTTCTAAATGGATAATATGGTTCTTATTCATATTTGACCCGTTTTAAAAGTTTATTATCCACCCCATTTTTTAGTAGATAATATGAGTGATTATCTGTTTTCTTTAACCATTTTGCCACCACTAATTGCAATATTCCTTATCAAATGGCCATTCTATAAACTTATGCGAGCTAGCCAAAGAAATTCAGATACAAGATGGGCTAGGTCTAACGATCTGTCATTGGCAGGGGTGTATTCAGTATAGAGACTATAGGTTTATTTAGCTTTCATTCATATCATGTATATTTATCAAAAAATTCAAATCTTGGATACGTCTCGGTTCATTAGCTGTGGAAATAAATCAAGTTTCCTCCTACAAATTTTTTCAGAATATAAAACATATAGTATTATATTAATGATTTCATATCTCACGATATTTAGTAAGAAATAGTAAAAACATGAATGTGTTCAAGTAGTTTACTGTCTTTCAAAATTAAAGCAAACGTTATGTTGATGTCAGATGTCATTTATTTATTGATTAAATAAATTAAAATATACTTTAAGTTTTGGTGTGGTTTGGTCAAAGTTAGTGTGCTTTGGATGCATATGGTATCTGAGTGACTGATGACATAGTATATAATTTACAAAAGAGGGGTCGTGGAATTAGTCTACTTCTTTTGAATGTTCTCTGAATCGTATTGACGTTTTGACAATGTTGTGACCAATTAACTTTAAATAGAAAGCTTTCGCCCAACTATACCTTATTAAAAGAACTAAGCGGTCGTTGCAAATATAATCCAGTTTACAAGTCCGGAGTCGAATCCAACAGAAAATTAACGTACTAATCACAACTGACAGTTTCGTAAGAATTCAAGTAATCAACTTTAAACATATTGAATAATGAGTAGAGTGTTTACTAACTAACAACAAGGTAAATAAAAAGTTGTAATTTTATTACTAACAAAGCAAATGTTATAGACAAGATTGGAAAGGTCTAGGGTTACGCTTTCCCCTCTTATCGGACTCCTCTCTGTTACGTCTCCTATAAATTCGCCTAGATACTTTCTACCGATCGTGAGCACTTTAGGTGTCGTAATTCTCTTCCGAGCAAATACAACAATTTACTAAACATATTCTTCCGTACTACGCTAGCTAACACTAGTTTACCGCTCACTAAGATCGCACCAAGGTTTCGTTATTCCTAATCCCACCTTTAAATCCTCCGTATTGATCCCTCAAATACGTTAGAAGTGATGTTGTTCAACAACTACCTAAATATGTACCCTTTTCCAAGTAATACACACTAAATAGGCATAGCCGATTGAGGGCCCTTCAATCAACCACAATATTCACGTAGTTGAACAAGTAGAGAAAATCCAATGGCAAATTTATATTAAACGGAACAAAAATTCATCCTCAAGAGGTTCCATCAAACCCTAGAATAAAGAGTTTAGCTACTCATAATTGTTTCACATATACACTATAAGAATTCATCACCAATAATAGAAAAGGGGAGGAAGAAAGATAAAAACTCGTTTCTGAATCTTTCGTCTTGCTTCTTCCTTGTTCTTGCCTTCAAATTTCTCCTAAAATCCAAGATACCCTCTTTTTGGACGAGCTGGGCTTCATATAGGTCAAGGGAAGTCGCCTTCGGAATTACAATTTTAGCCCTGGAATATTTTTTCTCGGAAGGACGTGCGCGGCCACACACCTGGGTAGGTGACCGCACATCTGGCCGCGCACTCTGGCCAGTTTCTGCTTGACTTGCGCGGTCAGTGCACGGCCGTGCACCTGGGCAATTTTCTGCACTCTTCTTCGTTCTTCTTTTTAAGTGCGCTGACCTCCTTTGATTCTCGAATGAACTCCCAATTTACTCCATAAGCTTTTACTTGGCCTTCAACGCTCCATATTAGCTCAAAAACGCTCCCTAACTTCATTGTATACCGGAATTGCTCATGCAAAGCATAAAGTACTCAAGTCAGAGCAATTTACTACCATTTAACGCTCAAACATCAGTAAAGTGCAGCAAATTAAAGTGCAAACAGTGGCCAAAATACATAGTTATAGCCTACCATCAACACCCCGCACTTAAACCATTGCTCGTCCTCGAGCAATCAAACCACACTTTACATAGACGCAACCTCACTAAGCGACTTTCCTTACTCATCACACCAAGAATATTTAAAATAGACTAAGCACAATAATGTAACATCTTCACCTCAAGAATTGACTCACAAGCACCACGCATTATTCACAACTTACTCACGTACTCTAACACAGAGGTCAAGAATTACCTTTCCTTCATGAATCAACTGCCCTCCCATAACAAAAGAGAATAGTTCCACATTCAATAAAATTCAAGAACAACTAGGAACTCAAGATAGAAAGAATTCACTCACTCTCAGAAACCACATTCATGTGCCACAAAAGATGCACCATAGGCTTGCCCGTGGTGTACTACTCCAATAATTGAATCATTCAGTCAAGGATCAAGTAGGACTTTTAACTGGTTGTAATGTAGGTTGCGGGGTGGGTAGGATACATTTGGATATCAAAGTGGCTCTACCTCCCTAAGCACTTTAATAATATACTTTAGCAGTTAAAACCCCACACTTATGTCAAACCATAACTCCACTTTCACATCAATATACATTAACTCCCAACTATTTAAGCACTTTTACATCAAGAGTCACCACTATTTTCACAACAATACAACTCTCTTTTTTTCTTTTTTTCTCCAGTACAGGTGACTCTTACTTTTTTCAAAACATTGCACCATTCTCCTTATTTCACTAGTTCCACTCAAAAGCCGAACCAACTACTCCACACTTCAACTTTTACAAAGTTCATAACAATTATAAGTGTTCATGGGAGGTAAATGGTTCAAATAGATGGTCAATTCAAACAAAAGGAGTAAGGCTTGTAATGTAGTTGCCAACAAAACAGGATTACAGGCTCAAAGGGGTTAACTAAGATACATAATAATTAGGTGGTAAAAGCATATCACTGGCTCAACAAAAAAATGCCTATATCACTTCCTAGACTGAACAAAACTAATATTTCGCTTTGCAAACACACGGGGCAAGTTTATCACGACCCGGATTTCTCACCCTCGGGAGTCGTGATGGCGCCTACTAATAGGAGCTAGGCAAGCCAACTTAATTTACTTCTTTTAGCAATTACCGTCCATTTACTGAAAACAAAACATAACATCATAAAGCGGAAGTCTCAAATATAACTAACTGAAAGAAATGCGGAAGTTTAACAAAATCCTCTACCCAAGACTGGTGTCACAATACTCACGAACGTCTAGAGAATACTAAATACAGGGTGTGAATTAAACATAAAACTATCTGTTTCGGTACAAATGATAACAAACTAAATAAAACAGAAAGGGACTCCGAGCCTGCGGACGTCAACAAGGCTACCTCGAACGTCCCTGGACCAAAGCTCACTCCCAGAATGCTACTGCTACTCAAATGCTGTTCCAACACCTGGATCTGTGCAAAAAGATGCACAGAGTGTAGCATCAGCACAACCGACCCCATGTGCTGGTAAGTGCTCGGCCTAACGTCGGCGAAGTAGTGACGAGGCTAGACCAGACTACCAAATAATGCCTGTGCAGATATATATACCAGTACAACGAAATAATAGCGGAAAGTAAACAATTAGAGCTGAGAGGGGGAAACATGCTTATGGGGTAGTAGATAAATCAGAATATCAGGAATAACAAAAGAAGAACTACATCTGATTTCTTCTAACACAGAATAAGGGAAAACAAACCACTTTCACTTGTTTCAATTTCCTCACGTGGTAGGCGTACCACTCGATCCGATTTTATAATATCACGTGGTAGGCGTACCACTCGATCCCATTTCATAATATCACGTGGTAGGCGTACCACTCGATCCCATTTCATAATATCATGTGGTAGGCGTACCACTCGATCCCATTTCATAATATCACGTGGTAAGCGTACCACTCGATCCCATTTCATAATATCACGTGGTAGGCGTACCACTCGATCCCATTTCATAATATCACGTGGTAGGCGTACCACTCGATCCCATTTCATAATATCTCGTGGTCGGCGTGCCACACGATCCCATTTCTTTCAACACAACACACAATATAATCCCGGTAAGGGAGAAAGATATTATAATAAACTATCCCGACAAGGGAACAAGATAATATAATGAACTATCCCGGCAAGGGAACAAGATAATATAATAAACTATCCCGGCAAGGGAACAAGATAATATAATAAACTATCCCGACAAGGGAGATCCAGCTATAACCAAACTTATTCAATTCTACTCAACACAATTAGATCAATACTCCGTCTCAACAGTTACTGGCTCAGTGTTATTGATTTTTAACCAAGTCTTCATAAACAACAATTAAGAATTCGATAATTTAGAAATTTAGGACTCACGATCATGCTGACACCAATGTATAGATACTCGTCACCATGCCTATACACCGTACTCGACAAATAGCAATTAGCAACTAAGACTCTACTCCTATTCCCTCAAGCCAAAGTTAGACCAAACACTTAGCTCGAATGCTCCAAACTCAACTCAAGCCTCTAGTATAGCTTTACCCCTCGAATTCACCACCAAACCGCTCGAATCTAGTCACAAATTACTTGAATGTATCAACAAATGCTAATTGAATCAATTTGGATGCATGAAAATGAATTTTCCAAAGTTTTATCCAAAATTTTCCAAAACGCCCCCGGGCCCACGTGGTCAAAACCCGAGGTTCAAACCAAAACCCAGTTACCCATATCCCCACGAGTTCATATCTATGATTTGTTTTGAAATCGGACCTCAAATTGAGGTCCAACTCCCCAATTTGAAGAAAATCTAGGTTCTACCTGAAATCCCCATTTTCACCCATGAAAATCCTTGATTTTAAGATAAAAACATGATAAATGATGTAAATGATTGAAGGGATTAAGTAAAAATTGACTTACAAATGATTTGAGGAAGAAATTTTTCTTGGAAAATCGCCTATGGAGTGTGTGAGTTGAAAGAATGAAGAAATGAGGTGAAAATTCGTCTAAGTATGAAAAATGCAGGTT
>NC_031990.1:73571151-73580229 GCF_001879085.1 Nicotiana attenuata
GTAGGCGTACCACTCGATCCCATTTCATAATATCACGTGGTAGGCGTACCACTCGATCCCATTTCATAATATCTCGTGGTCGGCGTGCCACACGATCCCATTTCTTTCAACACAACACACAATAAAATCCCGGCAAAGGAGAAAGATATTATAATAAACTATCCCGACAAGGGAACAAGATATTATAATAAACCATCCCGGCAAGGGAACATCCAGCTATAACCAAACTTATTCAATTTCTACTTAACACAATTAAATCAATACTCAGTCTCAACAATTACTGGCTCAGTGTTAAAGATTTCCAACCAAGTCCTCATAAACAACAATTAAGAATTCGATAATTTAGCAATTTTAGGACTCACGGTCATGCTCGACACCAGTGTATAGATACTCGTCACCATGCCTATACACCGTACTCGACAAATAGCAATTAGCAAATAAGACTCTACTCCTATTCCCTCAAGCCAAAGTTAGACCAAACACTTACCTCAAAGCCTTGAAATCCACTTAATCCTCAACTATCGCTTTACCCCGCGGTTCCACCTCCAATTCGCTCGAATCTAATCACAAATTGCTCAATTACTTTAATAAACACTATACAAATCAATTTGAATGCATAAAAATGAATTTCCCAAGTTTTTCCCAAAAATTCCAAAATCGCCCCCCGGGCCCGCGTGGTCAAAACTCGAGGTTCGAACCAAAACCCGGTTACCCGTTCCCCCACGAGTTCATATCTATGATTTGTTTTGAAATCGGACCTCAAATTGAGGTCCAACTCCCCAATTTGAAGAAAACCTAGGTTCTACCCAAAATTCTCATTTTCACCCATGAAAATCCTTGATTTTAAGATGAAAACATGATAAATGATGTAAATGATTGAAGGGATTAAGTAAAAATTGACTTACAAATGATTTGAGGAAGAAAGTTTTCTTGGAAAATCGCCTATGGAGTGTTTGAGTTGAAAGAATGAAGAAAGGAGGTGAAAATTCGTCTAAGTATGAAAAATGCAGGTTACAGGTATGGGAATTGCGAACTGGGGTTCGCAATTGTGAACCCCAACCTGCTAACTTGGGAAATGCGAGATTTGGTTCGCATTTGCGAACACTGACAATGGCTGGGACTTTCGCATTTGCGAGCCCTTTTATCGCATTTGCGAAGGCTTCTCATCGCATTTGCGGACTGTTTGTTCGCATTTGCGACCCCTGTGCAGGTGCTCCCTTTCTCGCATTTGCGGTCCTGGAATCGCATTTGCGAGAACGAAGATACCAGATCTAACCTGCAACATTATTTTCCAAAGTTCAAAAATACAACTTGTGGCCTATCTAAAACTCACCCGAGCCCTCGGGGCTCCAAACCAAATATGCACACAACCTCAAAAACATCCTACGGACTTACTCGTGCGATCAAATCGCCCAAAATAACGTCATATACATAGAATCAAGCCTCAAATCACATGATTTCTTCCAACTTTTCATAAAACACAAATTTTCCATTTTTAAGTCCGAAACACGTCAAATGACGTCCGTTTTCAACCAAACTTTACAGAAGGCGCTTAAATCACATATACGACTTGTACCGGGCGTCGGAACCAAAATACGAGCCCGATACCATAGTCTTTTGATCAAATTCCCTTTCAAATTTCCTTAATAATTTCAGAAAAATAATTTCACAGAAAAATTCATTTCTCGGGCTCTAGACCTCGGAATTCGACTCCGGGCATATGCCCGAGTCCCATATTTTTCTACGGACCCTCCGGGTCTGTCAAATCACGGGTCCGGGTCCGTTTACCCAAAAAGTTGACCGAAGTCAAATTTATTCATATTAATATCAAAATTTAGCATTTTTCACACAGAATTCATATTTAAGCTTTCCGGCTACACGCCCGAACTGCGCACGCAAATCGAGGCAACCCTATATGAGATTTTCAAGGCCTCGGAAGCACAGAATGAGTAAGGAAACAAGTGATGACCCTTTGGGTCGTCACAGAGTTCTAGACATCAAATGCAATGCACAGAATACAACAAACCTCACACACACACATGACACATGACTCACTCAAGATTGGATCATCAAGACACTTTAGACAAAACAGTTAAGCTAAGTTAAGAACAAACAATTTAAGGCACTTATACAAGAGTCAAAAACTGAGCCTTCTCTCAAGATATAACAAAGTCAAGAGATATTGCTTCAATTCAATTCTCAGCACAAGTTTTCCTATTTCTAACAAAAAATAAAAACGAACTACACCCGGTTCAAACAAAACCCTTGGAAAAGAACCGCAGCACAAAGAAAAACCAAGGGGTAGTTGCTACACTACCTGACAAAAGAAAATCTTTTTGTCTTTTGCCTTTCGACTTAAATCCCTCAAGAAACCTGTCTTGGAGATACATCGTCGGGAAAAGTCCAATTTTTCGACTTTTTTCGTTTTATTTATTTATTATTATTAGGAGCTATACTACACAAATACAAAAAAATTATAACACACTACTACTAATTATCTAGAGAAATTCTCCCACCCCACACTTAAAGGAGAGCAGTGTCCCCAATGCACAAATAAAGCAAAACAATAACAAGGTGGGACAAAAAACTCCCTGAAAGGCCAAAGGCCGACGCAATAGCGGCTCACGAGGTACTCAGACTTCCCCCAGGCATGTTCCTTTGTGGGTGCACCCCACACTTAGTTCTTACCATCTAGTTCGCTTTTGCACACTTCCAATGGCTTTTCTCCCGATGCTCAAAATCCTACAAAACAAAAACAAATACTACAAAATAATAAAATTAAAATAAACAAAAAAAAATAGTGAAGTTGGGTTGCCTCCCAACAAGCGCCTAATTTAACGTCGCGGCATGACATAAACCACTTTCTGCCTCCATCTCGAACTTATGAATTGTACCCCTAACATGGCATCCAGTCTGTGGCTATGCTCCTTTGGTGGGGATACAAAAATAAATAGGCCAAGTAATAAATTTTTCATTCTATACTTCTCGGCCTTTATATGAGGAATGTATTTTTTTTCTCTCTGGCACGACAAATCCAACAATGTAAGCAGCATGTTCCTCTTCCATTGACTCCTCCAAAGGCTCAGATGACTCGATTTTCATATCATCATCCAAACACAATGTCGAAAAATGTTTAGAATGAGGACAAACACGCCCCAACTCTAGAATTGCATCTCTACTTACATCCTCATATGTGCACACACTAGAGTCTTCAAATAAAACATTATCTACTTCCTCACATGACTCTAGAACACTCTTCTCAACATTGACATCCTCAAGGAAAAATATGGTCTAATGCTTGGTATTCTCGTTTTTGCTCCTCAATTTGGTCTAGAAGATTTTTTTCAGTTTCACACAAATCATCATTAAATTGTTGGGCGTTGAACGCATCAACCTTCGCTCTCAAATCTGCATCCAAGTTGTGCAAAGCCAAGGCAAACTTGTCAATTTCTTGCGCAAGATCAACTCTCACCTTCGACCAATCATTCACCATTTTGTTAGAAGAGAACGTCATTCCGCATATTCTCTTAATCGTGAATATCCGTCTCAATACCAACTCTTACTCCCATATTCAAATTCAGACCTCCCAGAGTTCAGGTCATGACAAGCCCAAAAAAACGAGTCATAAAAGTCTTTCGTCAACCAAGCATCTTCATCAATAACCTTACCTCCGAATATTTCATCCCCCATATGTCATTTTGAGAGAACTAGAAACACACTAAGAGAAAAATCAAATTATTATAAAAATAAAAATATTTAAAAAAATAAAAAATAAACAAAATCTATAAAGATATTAGTAACAGTCTAATCTAGAAAAATAACTAAATAGAAAAATTAAAAACTTGAACAGATATCAATTAAAAGCTTAACTTAGATAAACAATCAATAACTAAGCCCCGACAACGGCGCCAAAATCATGCGGTGTGGCTGTGGAAATTTGGAAAAATGTAAAATATGAAAGTTTTCGCGCATTTAAATAGCTTTCCAACGATATATTGTGAATCCCAAACACATTTCTGAGCGAAAAGTTATGTGTATTTTACTGGACAATGTGCACTATCATCCGTTGATCCCCGAACACGATCCCAACTTAATCGTTGGGATTTTTACTCAGACTTCAAAGCTCCAGAATAGCTTGAATTCATTCCATAACATCTACATAGATCGGAATCACTCCTACAAGGCATAAAACACATATTTAGTGCAAGCGATTAAAGCTCAAACTCAATTAAAGTGCAGTAAATTAGAGTGCAATAAGAGACTAAAATACGTAATTATAGCCTATCATTGGAAAACAAAATGGAAACGCACAAGCAAAGGATTTTGCTCTTTTCGTCTTTCTTTTCTTTTCTTTTTGAGACGTATACAAAAATGGGATTCCATAATACTGTACAAGGCTTAATTCAAGTAGTCCTGTCACGACGCGGAATTTCTACCCTCGGAACCGTGATGACACCTAACATTTCACTTGCTAAGCAAGCCAACATTAGAATAGTTTTAGTTATTTTTAACAATTCCAATTAAATAATAACCAAGAAATTAAATAAACTGAAATAGAGTGAGATAAATCATAACAACAACGATATTTAGATACAACCCCAGAGTTGGTGTCACAAGTATACGAGCGACTAGAATAATAAAAATAAAGGTCTGAATGAAAGCATAATTGTCTGAAATACAGTAAACAACTAGAAGAAGGTGGAAGGGGACTTTAAGGCTGCGAACGACGTGCAGCTATCCCTCAAGTCTCCGTCAGGCAATCAATTCGAGCAATCTACTGACCACTGCTAGGACCGACTCCAAAATATGCACAAGAAGTGCAGAGTGTAGTATGAGTACAACCGACCTCATGTACTCTGTAAGTGCCGAGCCTAACCTCGACGAAGTAGTTACGAGGCTAAGGCGGGTCACTTACAATAACCTGTACGCAGTATAATAATAATAATAATAATAATAATAATAATAATAATAATAATAATAATAATAATAATAATAATAATAGGAAAGGAACACAAAAAGTAAGGCAGTTAAATGATGAAAATAGACTCAATTCTCGAATTCAGTAAAACCAGAAACATCAATCCTCAGGATCTCGTATGAAAATACTGAAAGCTAATACAATGCAACAATGAATAAAAAACACACAATCCGTTGCGGCGCACAACCCGATCCCACCGTACAAACACAATCCTCCCTTGTTTCACCATATCAATATCAAGAATAACATATAAAATCCGTTGCGGCGTGCAACCCGATCCCACCATATAATCAGAATTAATATCATAATCCTCCCTTATTTCACCGTATCAAAATCACATATAAAATCCGTTGCGGCATGCAACCCGATCCCACCATATCAATATCGATCGTCCTTTATTCCACCCGCTGTAGCGTGCAACCCGATCTATTAACAAAATTAATAAATGTAATCAATTCAACAACTCAATTCACAAGAATCTCTACGATTAAAGAATATGAAAGCAAAGCCATAAAGGAACATTGTACAAAAACAAGGAATGCTACAATTAATACAAAAGCAACAAGACAAGCCAAATATATGACAGTTCAAGTAAGACAAGTAAGGCAAGTAGCAATTAATCATGGAATCATGGAAGAAACGAGCATTTCAATACAAGAGTAAATAGATGAAAAGTAACAAGTTACGACATGGAAAGCAACTAAGACATGGAATGAGATAATTAATGAAATACAGGAAAGCATGAAAACAACTATTTTGACGATGTATATACACTTGTCACCTTGCATATACGTCGCTACACATGTAATTCACATAACACATAGTTCAAGGCTTCCTAATTCCCTCAAATCAAGGTTAGACCCAATACTTACCTCGCTCCGCTAGCAAATCAAAGCTCAACCCGGGCCTTTCCTTTAAAATTCGCCTCTAAACCAATCAAATCTAACCAAAATCGACTTAATATCAACAAACAATGCGAGAAAAATCAATTACAATACATAAAGCTAAGATCTTTACACTTTTTCCAAAAAGTCAACAAAAGTCAATCCCATGCTCGCTTGGTCAAAATCCGAGATTCGAACCAAAACCCAATTACCCATTCACCCCCGAGCCTGATTATGCAATTAGTTTCGAAATCCGACCACAATTTGAGGTCTAAATCTCAATTTTACAAAACTCCCCAATTCTTCCCAAATCCCTAATTTTTTACCATGAAAGAGCATAGATTAAGGTTAGAAATCAATGGGTATTGATGGAAATGGAAAAAAATGAGTTAAAATATACTAACCTAATGAAATGGTGAATAAATTTCTCTTCAACATCGCCTCTAGGCCGAGCTCTAATGAGAAGATGGTGAAAAATTGGCGAAATCCTGCATTTTGGAAGTTTAAATGACTGGGCATCAGGTGTTCATCGCGTTCGCGTGACACCTGACGCGATCGCAAAGCAGTAGCGGCCAAAGGCCGTCGTGTTCGTGAGCTACTCTTCTCGTTCGCGAAGGTTTACACCCACCTGTCCTCGCTTCGCGTTCCACGTGCCGCGTTCGCAAAGAGTAACGACTAGTTCCCCCTTCCAGGCCCATACCCTACGCGTTCGCGAGTGGCTGGTCGTGTTCGTGAAGGGTAAATCCCTCAATGCTCCGCGTTCGCGACCTATCTACCGCGTCCCCAATGAAGAAAACCACCCCAGACCCAAGTTTCCCTTCGCGATTGCAGGAGAAACTTCGCAATCGCGAAGCACATGACACCAGATATCAGTAGTAGCCAAAACCAGCAATTCTTTCTAACTCCGAAATGGTCCGTAACCTATCCGAAGCTCACGCGAGTCCCTCGGGCTCCAAACAAAACACGCGCACAAGTGTAATAATATCATATGAACTTGCTCACGTGATCAAAATATCAAAATAACTTCTAGAACTACTCGGACGTCAAGATGAATGATATTTTCAACGAAACTCAAGAACATGAAATTTTACAACCAGACGTCCGAATCACGTCAAATCAACTCCGTTTTGTATCAAACTTTGCATACAAGTCATAAATACTGAAATGAACCTATACCAAGTTCCAGAACTAGAATCCGAATCTGGTAGCAACAAAGGCAACCTACGATCAAACTTAGAAATTCTTTAAACTTTAAATTGCTAACTTTCAACAAATTATATTAAATCAAGTTAGGGACTTCCGAATTCGATTCCGGGCATAAGCCCAAGTCTCAAATCACGATACGGATCCACCGAGACCGTCAAAACATCGATCTGGGCCCGTTTATTTAAAATGTTGACCGTAGTCAACTCAAATAAGTTTTAAGGGAAAATTTTACATTTTTATCAGTTCTTCACATAGAATTTTTTCGCAAAAAGACACCGACTACGCATGCAAATCGAGGAAGGACAACGGAGCTATTCGAGGTCTCAAAACACAGAAAAGAAGGGTAGAATTATAAATAACCTATCGGTTCATCACATTCTCTACCTCTAAAACAAACGTTCGTCCTTGAACGGACATAGAAAGTTACCTGGACTGGTGAAAAAGTGTAGATATCTACTCTGCATGTCCGACTCGGACTCCCACGTGGTTGCCTCGATCGGCTGACCTCTCCACTGCATTTAGACTGAAGGATAACTCTTAGACCTCAACTGCCAAACCTGCCGGGCTAGAATAGCCACCGGCTCCTCCTCATAAGTCAAATCCTTGTCCAACTGGACTGAGCTGAAATCAAACACATGGGACGGATCACCGTGATACTTCCGGAGCATGGACACATGGAACACTAGATGGACTACTGATAAACTAGGTGGCAATGCAAGCCTGTAGGCCACCTCACCCACTCTCTCAAGAATCTCAAAGGGTCCGATATACCTAGGGCTCAACTTGCCCTTTTTCCGAACCTCGTCATACCCTTCATGGGTGAAACCTAGAGCAATACCCTCTCCCCAATCATGAATGCAACATCATGAAATCTATGGTAGGCATAACTCTTTTGCCTAAACTGAAGGGTGCGAGGTCGATCCTGAATGATCTTGATCTTTTCCAAGGCATCCTGAACCAAATCGGTATCCAACAATCGAGCCTCTCCCGGCTCGAACCATCCAACTGGCGAACGACACCACCTTTCGTGTAATGCCTCATAGGGAGCCATCTGAATGCTCGAATGGTAGATGTTGTTGTAGGCATACCCTGCAAGTGGCAAGAACTGATCCCAAGAATCCCCGAAATCAATAACGTTAGCGCGAAGCATATACTCTAATTTCTGAATAGTGCACTTGGACTGCCCGTCCGTCTGGGGGTGAAATGTCGCCTAAATAATGTTGTACGGCCCTCCAGAAGTGCGAGGTGAACTGCGCACCTTGATCAGAAATGATAGACACGGGCACACCGTGAAGACGGACGATTTCACGGATGTAGATCTCAGCTAACCGCTCTGAAGAATAGGTAACTGCCACTGGAATGAAATGTGCCGACTCGGTCAACTTGCCCACTATGACACATACTACGTCGAACTTCCTCTGAGTCAGTGGGAGTCCAACAACAAAATTCATAGTAATACGCTCCCACTTCCACTCAGGAATCTCTAACCTCTGAAGCAAACACCAGGCCTCTGATGCTCGTACTTTACTTGGATTTCAACAAGTTTTGATTTGGATTTCAACCTATGCCTTGCAACCTTCATCGGCTTCACCACCCTTTTGTCCCCAATTTTCAATGCTTATGGTCAACATTTTCTTCTTTAGATATCAGAAAACCTAGAATCAATTATTTTCGATAAATTTTAAGAATTATGGGAGGAACCATTAGTGATGTTGTGTGATAGTGATTAAAAATAGAAAGCTAAAGAGATGTTGTGAGAAAAAAGTGAGGACAACTCAGTCATCAATGACGAACCTTCAGTAATTTGATGGCCAAAAAAAATCGAATCTTTGCTTCATTAAAATTCAAGAACCAAGTCTGCAATTACATTATTGACAGCATCCGCTCAAAAAGAGTTCATATTACAGAAATCTAATTTAGAAAACTTGAAACGATATATGTGTGCTCCCAATTTTCTATTGAGTGTTATGCTTTGAGACGTACGAGGTTATATATATATATATATATATA
>NC_031990.1:73580247-73595006 GCF_001879085.1 Nicotiana attenuata
TTGAATATTATTGGTAATGTGTCAAAAGATTTTTTACATGTGGCATAAATTTAGAAGATTGTGTGACAAATGACTTTACTAAGCCAAGTGGCTATGAATACCCACCATGTGGCACTTTGCATGAAGATATGTAGCCAAATGGCTAAGCCATAAACAAGTGGCAATCCTCTTTCATGCAATGAAACATTTGGCAATATAAGAAGCTTTCCTTAGGCCTATAAATAGCTATGATTAGGCCANCTTCAATCATCAAACACCAAGAAAAGTTAATCATTAGCAAAGAAGAAATCCTTCTATCTTCTTTCCCTCCTATACGTTCCTCTCTTTCTAATTTCTTCTTTTAGATTGGCATAAGATATTAGTTGCTCTTTCTCTTCCAACTTGATGGATTTATTATTTAATTTTGCTGATTCATGTATCTTCCCAAATGGAGATGGACTTGTTTAATCCTGGGGAAACATTTCACATTGCTGAAATAGTTTCTTAGGACAGTGCCTAGCACGACTCAAGCCAATTCGTGTGTATTCTCACAAATAATATTATTGCAGTATTATTGTTGTTATTTTCTCGTGTCATTTCACTACAATCTAAGAAACTATGGCAAGTAATACTACTACGGAAATTTTTTATGGTGCTACCAATTTTGGTGTTGTCTCTGCTGCTACTGTTCCAGTTGTCCTGCCAGATATCCATGGTGTTGCAAATACATTATTGCATCCACAACTTTGGCAGACACTAATGTCAAAATACAGGTATGTAGATAGACATGGTTGCATATCTAATGCTAGTATTAAAACCTTCAAGAAAAATGCACCTCAATGCAAGAGAAGAGCTGGGATAAAGGACAATCTCACTAAGTCAAAATTAAATTTGACTAAAGCGGATAATATAATTGTTGCCGTCATTTCCCAAATAAATAATGTGGCCAATGTGAGAGATTGGGTGATAGACTCTGGTGCTACTAGGCACATTTGTGCAAACAAAAATAAATTTTTGTCTTACACCCAAATTGAGGAAGGAGAAGAATTTATTTATCTTGGTGACTCAAGAACAGCTCGCGTTCTTGGGAAAGGAAAAATTCTTCTCAAACTCACATCTGGTAAAACTCTAGCATTGAGTGATATATTGCATGTTTCTAATATCCAAACCAATTTGGTTTCTGTGGGGTTATTAGAAAAAGTTGGAGTGAAGGTTTCATTTGAAAATAATGAGGTCGTATTGACCAAAAATGATATTTTTGTAGGCAATGGATATTGTAACTATGGTTTATTTGTGCTTAATATTTCTGATACTAGCAATGAAAATGCATCTTCTTCTGCTTATATGGTTGAGTCAATTTCTTTGTGGCATGCTAGACTAGGACATGTTAATGTCGCGTATATAAAGAAAATGCAGTCGCTACGATTAATATCTGGTTTAGACTCAAATATTATTAACAAGTGTGAAATATGTGCTGAAGCTAAAAGTACAGGAAAGACTTGTTTTTCTGTAAATAGAGAAACTGAATTGTTATCTTTAATTCACACTGATTTAGGCGATTTAAAGCAGACTATGACTAGAGGTGGTAAAAGATATTATGTGATTTTTATTGATGATTTTTCTAGATATACTAAGTTGTATTTGCTTAGAAATAAAGATGATGCATTTAATGCTTTTATTTCTTATAAAACTGAGGTTGAAAATCAACTTAGTAGAAAAATCAAGAGAATTAGATCAGATAGAGGTGGAGAATATTTAACTTTAAATGATTTTTGTGAAAAGAATGGAATAATTCATGAAGTAACTCCGCCTTATTCACCTGAGTCAAATGGAGTAGCTGAAAGGAAAAATAGAACATTGAAAGAGATGATGAACTCCATGTTAGTTAGTTCTAATGCTCCTGATAACTTGTGGGGTGAAGCTATTTTATCTGCATGTCACTTACAAAATAAA
Organism: Nicotiana attenuata; assembly: GCF_001879085.1. Lineage (NCBI taxonomy): Eukaryota > Viridiplantae > Streptophyta > Magnoliopsida > Solanales > Solanaceae > Nicotiana > Nicotiana attenuata. Next base: position 73,582,180 of record NC_031990.1, read on the forward strand.
ATACCACATAGAAGAAATGGCAAAACTCCGTATGAATTTTGGAAGGGTTATAAGCCTAATTTAAAATATTTAAAAGTGTGGGGGTTTTCTAAAGTTCTTTTGCCTGAACCTAAAAAGAGAAAAATAGGTTCTAAAACTGCTGACTGCATGCTAATTGGATATGCAGAACATAGTGCTGCATATAGATATCTTGTTTTAAAAAGTGATGTGCTTGATTGCAATACTATAATTGAGACAAAGAATGCTGAGTTCTTTGAATATATTTATCCATTATTTGATAAAATTTCTCATACACCTGTTGAAACAAATAATGAAATTATCTCTAATGAGGAACTGAGAAGGAGCAAAAGGCCTAGGAAAGAATATTTTCCTTATGGAAATGATTTTCAAACTTTTCTTGTCGATAATGAACCATCAAATTATTTTGAAGCTATATCTTCTTCAGATGCTAAATATTGGAAAGAGGCAATAAAAGTTGAAATTGATTCCATTAAGAAAAATACTACATGGATTTTAACTGACTTACCTCATGGTGCAAAATCTATTGGTTGTAAATGGATTTTCAAAAGGAAATTTAATCCTGATGGATCTTTAGATAAATATAAAGCTCGGTTAGTAGCAAAAGGATTTTATCAAAAATAAAATATAGATTATTTTGATACATTTGCACCAGTGACTAGAATTTCTTCTATTCGAGTTTTAATTGCCTTAGCTTCAATCCGTAAGCTTTTTATCCACCAAATGGATGTCAAAACTGCTTTTTTGAATGGTGATATAGAAGAAGAAATTTATATGGTTCAACCTGAAGGCCGTATCATTCCTGGACAAGAAAATAAAGTTTGTAAATTAATTAAATCTCTTTATGGCCTTAAACAAGCTCCTAAGCAGTTGTATGAGAAATTTGAACAAGTCTTACTGAGAGACGATTTTTCTTCAGTTGAGGTGGATAAATGTGTTTATACTAAAGTTGTAGACAATGATTACGTGATAATATGTCTATATGTTGATGACATGCTTATATTTGGTACAAATTTAAATATTGTGCAAAGTACAAAATTATTTATGTCAGCTAATTTTGATATGAAAGATCTGGGTGAAGTAAATACAATATTGGGAGTTAAAGTTATAAGGAGTGAAGATGGCATAATATTGTCACAAGAACATTATGTTGAGAGACTTCTTAAGAAGTTTGAATATTTTAATGTTACATCTGTGAGCACTCCTTTTGATGCTAACTCTCAGTTGAAAAAGAATAATGGTGACCCAGTTGTTCAGTCTAAATACACTCAGATTATTGGGAGTCTGATGCATTTAATGAATTTTACAAGGCCTGATATAGCCTATGCTGTGTGTAGACTGAGTAGATATACTCATAATCCCAACAGAGAGCATTGGTCTGCATTAGATAGACTAATGAAATATTTGAGAGGAACCATGAATTATGGTATCCTATATAGTGGATTTCCTTCTACATTAGAAGGGTACAGTGATGCAAACTGGATCTCTGATTCAGATGAGACAAAATCCACTAGTGGTTATGTATTCACCCTTGGTGGTGGTGCAATATCGTGGAAATCAGCTAAACAAACGATCATTGCTAGATCGACTATGGAATCAGAGTTTGTAGCTCTGGAGTTAGCTGGTTCTGAGGCTGAGTGGCTAAGAAACTTCTTAGCGAATATCCCTTTAATAAAGGATGTATTGACTCCTGTGTCTATACACTGTGATTGCCAAGCGGCAATAGCTATAGCAAAGAATAAATCTTATAATTGTAAAAGTGGACACATGAAATTGAGACATGATGTCATAAAGCAGCTGCTGAGAGATGGAATAATTTTCATTGATTATGTGAAGTCAGAAGTTAATTTGGCCTATCCTCTGACTAAACCCGTGGGAAGAAAATTAATTCTTCAAACCTCAAAAGAGATGGGGTTAAGGCCGACATGTTGCCAATAGAGATGGTAACCCAACCTATGTGATTGGAGATCCCATGAAGTAGGTTCATATGGGTAATAACAAGTCAATATTGGCACTGATGCACTAAAAGAGAGTGCTTGACTGCTACTAATTGAGAGGCTGAGTTATAACTCTTAATGAAATTCATAGTCCTTTATGGATGGTGTATTTAAAAGCAGTATACACTTGATGAATTCACCTATATGAGAGTGGAGTGGGCCGCTCCTATGAGATTTTGGCCTAGTCTCTAGAGCTCTCATGAATAACCAGGCACGCGCATGGCCTATTGGGCGCAAAACCGCGTTGAACAGCAAAATTACCGGGGGTCAAATGTGATTGATAAAATCTCTGACTTACAATAAGAATTATTGGTTCATAGAAATATTACATTTCACCAGTAATTCTGTGAGTTAAATTTTATTGGTCTAAGTTTGGTTCATAGTCCAGAAGACACCAAACCTATTACATTTGGACCATGCAAATCCAGCAAGTCTTACTATTTCCTACTCCGTATTCCTAAACAAAAAAAGTCTTTTGATGTGGGGGATTGTTGATAATTATTGGTAATGTGTCAAAAGATTTTTTACATGTGGCATTGATTTAGAAGATTGTGTGACAAATAGCTCTACTAAGCCAAGTGGCTATGAATACCCACCATGTGGCACTTTGCATGAAGATATGTAGTCAAATGGCTAAGCCATAAACAAGTGACAATCCTCTTTCATGCAATGAAATATTTGGCAATATAAGAAGCTTTCCTTAGGCCTATAAATAGCCATGATTAGGCCATCATTCTTCAATCATCAAACACCAAAAAAAGCTAATCATTAGCAAAGAAGAAATCCTTCTATCTTCTTTCCCTCCTATACGTCCCTCTCTTTCTAATTTCTTCTTTTCTAATATTTTGATTGGCGTAAGATATTAGTTGTTCTTTCTCTTCCAACTTGCTGGATTTATTATTTAATTTTGCTGATTCCTGTATCCTCCCAAATGGAGATGGGCTTGTTTAATCCTGGGGAAACATTTTACATTGCTGAAATAGTTTCTTAGGACAGTGCCTAGCACGACTCAAGCCAATTCGTGTGTATTCTCACAAATAATATTATTGCAGTATTATCATTTCCCTACAGTGTGTGTGTGTGTGAGAGAGAGAGAGAGTGTGTGTGTGAGAGAGAGTGTGTGTGTATTGTTATATATATGTAGATATTGTAAATAAAAAATAATCTAACAATAATACCGACCGAAATCGGTCGGTAAATTTTATATATATAAATTGATCTTGGGTGAAAAAATAAATTCAAATTTTCGCCTGAATTCGGTCGGTATACTTGAAATTTTTTAATTAAAACTTATTTTATTAGATAATATGCAAGTATGGCCAGGTCTTGGTCAAAGATTGACCAATTTCCGTCCGACATCGGTCAGAATTTTTACATGTGTCAGACGTAGCAGTGTTTCTTTGTTGTGGGACCACTATTTTCGACCGATGGTGTTCGGTATCTTTGTGAGAAATATTTTCTTTAACTTTTGCGACCAATTTACCTATTTTCCGACCGATTTCGGTCGATTTTTTTTCCGATCGATTTCGGTCGGTATTCTGTTGACGGTTTTTGATAATTAATTTTCTAGTAGTGAGTTACACTTGCGATTGTGTACTGAAATGTTGCTTTCCATTTGCTAAGATTATAAAAAAGTGATGTGTTTAGCTAGAAATGAAATAGTTCTAATCATTCCGTTTTAAGTTGAAATTTTGCTACTTGAAGAATTATGAAAATAGACCAAACCTTTCTTATTGAATGACGTAAAAATGAGAAATAACCAACTAATTTGGACCTATGGCTTTTTGGTACTCATTTTAATTATTTTTCTTTATTTGGCAGAAAATGGACGTTATGACAAAGGATACCCGATAAGACATTATAAAGCAAAAAAATCAAAGCACTAATTGGATACCAAATCAAACTCATCCAACAAAAGTGGAAAAATATTTAGAAAGAGGACGAATAAAGGAAATAATTTAAAATTTGTCCCCATACTGATTGCTTATATATCCAACTTACTAAAGCTGAGAATTCTGTAAATCCCTCCATTTCTTCTTTACAAAAGCTATAAAACAAAGAAAAAGCAGCTTATATTTAGAGAAAAAGAAAAAGAAAAAGAAAAAAAAAAAGACTAAGAAAGAGAAGAAGCTAATTAATCGATGGCTTATTTATGTTCAGAAACTTTCATTCTCTTTATAATCTCTATCTTCAGTTCCATATGTCTTTCATTTTCTACTCCTTTCATATTATTGCATGGTAATCTTTTTATATACTCCACTGTGTATTAGCATTTCATTTAAGTAATTTATTTTCCTATGGAAATGGAAATTAATTATGAGATAATTTTCCATGGCAGGGATTGGACAGTCGTGCAACGATGCAGCAACTACATTTTATACGTCACAACTCAGCCTCTTGTCGAAATCTAACGGATACTGCTTGTACGTTATTTGTACATCATGTCTCTTTACAATTTTAAATTAAGAATATAACCTTTTTAGTTCTCTTATGTGTAAAAGACAGATCTCTTACGTGTAAAAGTAAATCTTTTAAAAAAAAGGTTTAGGTTTATAAAACTAAAAATAAGTTTGCAGAGAGCCACAAAATTAAATTATTATGGTTATTATTTTACTGACATTTTCGACTACGGTTGAAGTGAGAAATACAAGTCGAGTTGAATTTTTACACCATAATAGTGTAACTCTTACCTATTACATCCGGACGCGAATCCATAATTCAAATTTAATAGATTTAATACATGCATTGAATTCATTATAATGTTAAAACTATGGATTCAGATCTAACAATTGTTAAAATTTTAATAGGTATATAAATATATATAATTTAATATTTAATATATTAACTATTTAATATATATATATATATATATATATATATATATATATATATATATATATATGAATCTTGCTAACATACTACATGAAGGTAGCAAGTTAGCAAGGTACCCAATTTTTTAATCCAAATTACCCCTAATAATGTTGTGTACGTAACAGGTTAAACTTTTGGTCTTTTTTCGTAAGTTAATATATACTCCATATCGAAAGTTATGTGTTCAGATGAAGCCATAAATTCTACGCTACATCTGCCTCTGATTAGATCATGTTATTTACTTTATCTTTGATGTTATCAAATTAGGCATACTATTTTGGAAAATTACATAATGTTATAGGTAATTTTAATCTAATTGTGTAAAACATTTTTACACCAGTGTACTAAAGTTAAATTGTTTTAGTTTATTAATGTCTGGAATTTTTTTTATTATTTTTTTTGGGTAGAGAAATTGGAAATGGAGCATTTGATTCTACTAGCATGCCTCTAGAAAATCAGGTAGTAGTGATTCTTATTTTTTCTCATTATTTCGATAGAATTAATTGCATAAAATACTTGTTCTCTTCATGAATTGTAATCCGTGCCTTTGTTTTTGCCCATACTGTACTTTGTAGGTTCAAATTGCTTGTGAAAAGGTAATGAGACATCACTAGATTATTCTTTTTGTTTCTTTTTTCAACTATACTTTTTAGATTAAAAAATAAATAAATAAATTGAAAGCCTATTAACAATGTCTGAAATTAAATTATAGGTGAAGGGAATGAATGAACTTCAACAAGGTTACAACTTAGTTGGTCTCTCACAGGTAAATATTCATCTTTAATCATAAATGTGTCTCCCTTACTTTTTCCTTTTTGTCTTCTTATTACTCTCTCGGTCTCAAATTATTTATTGTGTTTTTCTTTTACACATCCCTTAGAAAATATTAATTAGGAGGGACATTGGATTATTTTTACCCTTATTTTTGTCTTAAGATATAATCTCTCTTCATTAAATATTTATTCTATTTATGTTCTATATATAGAAAAAATAACTTTAAAATAGAAAAAATATATTAATTTTATCTGGAGCTTCCAAAATGACAAATAACTTGAGACAATTATTTTTAAAAATCACAACAGATAATTTGAGACGGAGGGAGTAATTGTGCAACGATCAATATTTTATTTATGGAAAATGTGTTTTTCAGGGAAATATGGTAGCTAGAGGGCTTATAGAGTTTTGTGATGGAGCACCGCCAGTGAGACTTTTATCACAATTATATTTTAACAATAGTTTATCTCTTTATGTTCATTATTTACGTTTAATAATTTTTGCATTTTGTGTTTTTTTTTTTTTTTTTTGGAACTTAATTGTGCCACAGGTCAAGAATTTTATCTCAATAGGTGGACCTAATGCTGGTGTTGCTGTCTGCACTGTATGTAATTCTATATCCATCCAAGTCGTAGTAATATAATAGCAGCAATAACGATAATTAAAATAATAGAGTTTATTTGCGTTTATAATGTAAAAACAAACCCAGTAATGCGGAAATTTGACTGCAATGGACCAACCGAGTATACAACTAACATGTTATCAGAGGCGGACCTACATTGATGGTTGAGGAGTCACGGAACCCCGTTAGTCTCGACAAAAACCCTGTATATATATCTTATAAATATATCTGCATACAGCTGGGACCCCTTAAATATTTTTGGTGTGTCTCCAAACACAAAGAGCAATCTAGAAGCATGGTTTTGTGGAGCGCTTAAGGTTTCTTCAACAATCACTTTTACAAAGTAGCGGATATCCGTCAACTCTTATCATCCAAGTACAAAACCACAAAACCACGCTTCTAGCTTGCCTCTTTGCGTTTGGGGGCACACGAAAAATATTTAAGTGATCCTAGTTGTATGCATATATATATATATATATATATATATATATATATATATATATATATATATATATATATATATATATATATATATATATACTGGTTTTTGTCGAGACTAACGGGGTCCCGTGACCCCTCAAGCATCAATGTAGGTCTGCCTCTGATAGTAACATATAATGGTGCTCCCGTCGTGCTCAAATCCTGGGTCCGCCTCTGCATGTTATCACAAGTTAAATATACGTAAATAGTATATAAATTATTTACATTGTTGGTGTAATATAAAATAACTTATGTTCTTTAATTAATAGGGTGGAGCTTGGTGTGCTGAAGCTGGTGGTGTTGGAATATACTCCGATTATGTTCAAGTATATTCTCTCTTTTCTTATTCTTTTACTTAATTTCCTCTCAATTTTTTCAAATGATTATCGAGTTTTTCATCTGCAAATCTTTAGGCTCATTATGCTCCTAGTGGCTATACCAAGCTTCCAAAAGTGAGTAATTAATTCTTTCTTATATATTTCTTTGGTTATATTCGTAAATATTAATTCTTAAATTGGAAAAAGATTATAATTTAATATTCTTTTTCTTTTTCTCAGGATATTGCTGGATATTTGAAAGGTTGTAGGTATCTACCAAAGCTTAATAATGAAATTCCTAATGCAACTAATCCCATTTATAAGCAACGTTTCACCAGCTTGAAGAACCTTGTACTTATCATGGTACATTTATTTTATCTCCACCTATATTTATTAATTCAATAATGTACTTTTTTTACTAAATAATCCCCTTTTTATTTTAATTTGAATATCTTTACAGTTTGAAAATGATAGTGTGATAAACCCAAAAGAAAGTTCTTGGTTTGGCTTTTATCAAGATGGAACATACTCTCAAATTTTGCCACCTCAACAGGTAATATTATTTTCCAATTTGCACCTTTTTAAATTAATAACCATGTTATATATTAGGAGTAAAAATATATATTTTTTTGGCAGACTAATCTTTATGTAGAGGATACGTTTGGATTACAAACATTGGATAAAGCTGGAAAAGTGAAGTTCATAAAGTTACCAGGAATTCACCTTGGAATGGATATTCAAGAAATGCAGCAATATGTTGTCCCGTATTTGATTGAATAAAGATGCTGCTCAAGTGGTCCACTGATTAAAAAAAAATTATAATTTATAGTGCTTTTATTTAATACTAATAATGTAAGTTTTAATTAAAAAATATTAAGAAAATTGATGTTTGAATGGAAACAAAAAGTATTAGGTTTGACCCTCTTATTTCGATTCCCTTCACTTTTTTGAAAGTAAGAGAGTAAGAAAAGGAAAAAGAAAAAAAAAAACAAGAAATTAATTTTTTAATGTAACGGAATTCTCTCCTAACAACTAGGAGGGTGTTTGGCTAAGCTTATAAGCTGGTCAAACTGGCTTATAAGTACTTTTTGGCTTATCTACGCGATTGGTAAAATTAAAAGTGCTTATAAGTTAAGTGCTTATAAGCCAAAAGGCATAAGTTGGTCTCCCACAACTTATCAAATTTCAGCTTATAAGCACTTTAGGTTTGACCAAAACATTTACTATTCTATCCTAAAATACTTCTATTTAGAATAAAACTCTTCGTATACCCAGTTCTTCAGCTGCTTATTATTAATTTCAGCACTTTTATCCAAACACGTAACTGCTTATTTTTTAAATCAGTTTCAGCACTTTAAAGTGCTTATCAACACCTAATGCTTATCAGCTACTCTAAATCAACTAAGCCAAACGGGCTCTAGTACTTTTTTTGTCAACCCTAAGCTTACTTAAATAATTACTTTATTTTTACTTTCTTGGTGATAGTTACTTCATTATCATAATTAAGCTCGTGGACTAAATATACTACAAGTCATTTATATGTACTACTGGTCCTCTCCTCTTCCAACATTTTGTTAAATGTTTTTTTCTTGGGAAAACTACATATTATAGCTGCTCCTAATATTAATAGCCAATAAAAATATATATTTTATATATGATATAGATATTTTTTGTATATTTAACTTGTAACCGTTTTCATAATTTCAAGTCCCACGAAAAAATTTAATGCCCAAGGAATCGGAATCAACAAATAACCATTTGTAGCGAAGGTGGACTCCATTATTCTCCGGTCAAGTTGTAGATAATTTCATATGGAGATTAATTACTTCCACACTAATGGTGTATTGTGGGCCGGGCTGGGATCGGGCCCGCGGTCTTAACAGGCTAAACGGTCCCGGCGGGCCGGTCCTGGTGGGCCGGTCCCTGGTGGTGTAGAAAGTCCGGGGCGGGCCGGTTCCTTGCGTCAAGCCCACGAGACCGGGACCGCTAAGCCTAACGGGCCGGTTCAACCGGGCCTAACGGTCCTAACGGGCTCCAACGGCTCTTTTTTAAAAAAAAAATTTTTTTTTTTTTAAAAAGACCAACGGTCAGATTTTAAAATCTAGCCGTTGGCCTTTAATTTTCAACCGTTTGGAACTTTAAAAAATAGCCATTTGGCCCCCAAACTTTACTTTAACCCCAAACTTTATATAATTACACTTTTTCCCAATTCTCAACTATAAATACCCCCTCATTCTTTCATTTTTACTCACCAATTCATCAATCTATCTCAATCTCTCTCAATCTCTCTCAATCTATATCTAATTTCTCTTCTATAATTGCTTATTTTATTATTGCAATTTCGTGAAAAATTGTGAAGTTGGTGAATTGAAGTATTCAAGTCTTCAAGTCTTCAACGATTTTCAATTTTCAAGAAGTTGTTCGGCAATTCGGTAAACTCGTTCCAACTCTTAAGTTTTAAGAATATATTTTTGTGTGTTTAGTTTGCATAATTGTAATTAATATGGCATTTTCTTTGAAAAAAATGTTTGGTGGTAAGGGAAAAGTTAAAATTGGTGAAAGTAGTCTCCAACCTACTACCCTTCCCCCGGCTCCCCGACCCAGACCTGTTACCCGTCCTGCTGCTCCTATTATTCTTGATAGTGATAACCCTTGTTTTCAATTTTCCGATAGTGAATTTTGCCATAATGTTGCACCAGGTGAACAATTAAATGAAGAAGTTATGAATGCTCTTTATCCTAATCAAACTATCTTAGAAAATGATGAGGAAAATAAGGATGTAGATGAAACCCAACCGGATTTAGATGATTCACCTACTAGTCCTGTTAATAACTCAACTGATGCCCCGCCCGACCCACCTGTAGAAACCCCTACTTTTAATAGACAACCTTCTAAACGCCTAGAAACATCAATAGTTTGGAATTTTTTTACTCAAGTAAGAGAACAAAATAAGGCTAAGTGTAAAATTTGTGGGAAATTGCTGGCGCATAAATATACTGGAGACCGTAGCGGTACGGGGAGTTTGGCTAGGCACATACAAACACACCCTAGAGATAAAGTTAAATATTTACAAATGAAAGCGCAGCAAGAGGGGACAAGTGTAGATAATGCGGTTAACCCTAGTACAGGTTCAAATCTAGTTCAACCAGGAATTAACACCGTGACCGGTGGTATTTTATATTACGATCCTAATAAAGATCGTGAAGAATTAGCAAAGATGGTTACCGTTATGTGCTTACCATATACTTTTCCTTCTAACCCTAATTTTGTGCATTATATTAGAAAAGTTTTTAATCCTACTTATAAACAGTTGCATCAGAGAGCGCTTTCAGTCAAGCTTCAAGGATGGCTCGGGATATTTTATCTATTCAAGCTTCAACAGTTGCATCAGAGAGCGCTTTCAGTCAAGCAAGACTTCAAATAGGTGATCATAGAGCGTCTATGAGGGAGAGCTTGGAAAAATCAGTACTATTCAGAGATTGGATCCGCTCGGAAAGAAGAAACTTTGGACTTGCAGAATCACAACCGGAGATAGACGAAGCTTATGAAGAAATGATAGCGGAACTTGCGGAGGATGCTGCTTCGCCTGGAAGCGGTGATGAACAAGCTTCTTTTCCGCCACCACCAACGGAACCTCCTCCGAACCTTGAAGGATTTATGAGATTTGTTAGAGATACAATGTAGATTATGGTGTAACTTGTACTTTGGCATATCTTCTTTAGTTTTTTTTCCTTTTAATGGTGGTATTAGTACCTTGTTGTGCTCATTCCATTGGGGGGAAGAAGACTAAGAAAGATATGCCATTTTTGGTAATAAAAATTATAAGACATGCCCTTGAATATCTCTTTGCAATATTTTTTTGTCTTTAACTTGCAATTATTTATAAGCTATAATATATATACATAACATACAATATATACTACAAGAAAATATATAAGGGAATATATATACATAACATACAATATATACTACAAGAAAATATATAAGGGAATATATATACATAACATACAATATATACTACAAGAAAATATATAAGGCTCATATATACATAACATACAATATATACTACAAGAAAATATATAAGGGAATATATATACATAACATACAATATATAGTATACTATACTAATATACTATATATATTATATTTACATGAAGAAGTAGTACTATATATACTACAAAACAAGATTTTTCAAAATGAGGGCCCCACCCCCAATGACCACCAACGGTCATATTAATTGCACAAATAGCCGGGTTTTTTTTCCAATTTATAAAACTAACCTTCTCTAACACTATAAGTACCCCCCCTCCCTCTTCTTCATTTCAATACTCAATACTCATTTCTCAATCTAAATTTCTCTCAATCTCTCAATCTCCAATTTTCAAGACTTCAAGTCTCAATCTCAATTTTCAAGTTAAATCATGCCTCGTTCGGAAAGAGTGCGCTTATTTGTTTCGCAATACTATGAAGTGCTTGAAGAAAATGAAGAAGGCCAAATATTAAAGTGCAAGAACTGTGGAAGAGTCTTAAATTTTCGTTCAGGGTGTACCACAGGCATTTTAAGGAGGCATATAAAGTATTGTGTTGAGGGTATTTATCCGCAAATTCGTCTTTAAGAGATCAAGAGGAACACTGCTATATTCTCAATATGAGAATTTCACTATGAAGGAAGGAGAAACTATCCAGGTAGATGTACACAAGGTTCACAACACTAACAAATGAACTTAAATCTCTTGGGAGAATTATCGAAAGATATGCCATTTTTGGTAATAAAAATTATAAGACATGCCCTTGAATATCTCTTTGCAATATTTTTTGTCTTTAACTTGCAATTATTATAAGCTATAATACATAACATACAATATATACTATAAGAAAATATATATAAGGGAATATATATACATAACATACAATATATACTACAAGAAAATATATAAGGGAATATATATACATAACATACAATATATACTACAACAAATTATATAAGGGAATATATATACATAACATACAATATATACTACAAGAAAATATATAAGGGAATATATATACATAACATACAATATATACAACAAATTATATAAGGGAATATATATATATAACATACAATATATATTACAAGAAAATATATAAGGGAATATATATACATAACATACAATATATACTACAACAAATTATATAAGGGAATATATATACATAACATACAATATATAGTATACTATACTAGATATACTATATATATATATATACATTAAGAAGTAGTACTATATATACTACAAAACAAGATTTTTCAAAATGAGGGCCCCACCCCCAATGACCACCAACGGTCATATTAATTGCACAAATAGCCGTTTTTTTTTTCAATTTACAAAACTAACCTTCTCTAACACTATAAGTATCCCCCTCCCTCTTCTTCATTTCAATACTCAATACTCATTTCTCAATCTACATTTCTCTCAATCTCTCAATCTCCAATTTTCAAGACTTCAAGTCTCAATCTCAATTTTCAAGTTAAATCATGCCTCGTTCGGAAAGAGTGCGCTTATTTATTTCGCAATACTATGAAGTGCTTGAAAAAATGAAGAAGGCCAAATATTAAAGTGCAAGAACTGTGGAAGAGTCTTAAATTTTCGTTCAGGGTGTACCACATGCATTTTAAGGAGCATATAAAGTATTGTGTTGAGGGTATTATCCGCAAATTCGTCTTTAAGATTTTTCAACAATTTGTGTTATTTTAAAATTATTAGAGCG
>NC_031990.1:73595031-73605775 GCF_001879085.1 Nicotiana attenuata
TATTTATGCTTCATGTTGTATTGACTTTGTAATTTATTATGCATGCCAATTTAGTTTTACTATTGATTTGTTATTTTATATTTTCGTCAAACACTTTAATAATTAGATTTCTATATTATATATACTACATATATTTATATAGCAATGCATAAGAGCAATTTATATATATACATACACATATGGTTTACAAGAAATTGCCTTAAATAAAAAAAAAAAAAAAGCCCGGAATAAAAAAGCCCGTTAGGCCCGCTAAACCCACGAGCCCGGCCCATTTAGCCCAGGACCATATGGGCTTAGGCCGTCACGGGCTGGTCCTACCCGTTGAGCCCACGAAGCCCGGGACCGTGAAGCCCTGGACCGCCAGAGCCCGGGACCGCTAAGCCCAGGCCCGTTTAGCCCGGCCCGTTTAGCCCATTTAGGCCCGGGCCCGGCCCACCATACAGCCTTATTCCACACAGAAGGCTAAGCGAAAAAGGAAGAAGCCGAGTAAAATTAACATTGCATTTGGTTTGGTTATTTATTTAGTCTTTAAATCGTTTATCCAATATTCTTGATGATTTGTATTGAATCAATTCATATATCCTTAAAATCGCGTACAAATTTAATTGTTATCCTTTTTAGGGGTAAACAGTTTGGCTCCCACCATGGGGCTAAGGATAACAATGGTGATTTGATACAAATCTGGGTTAATTTCACTGATGGTCATTTAAATATCTTTTAATTTCACTAAAGTCATTTAACTATTTTTTGTCGCTTAAAACTAACTAAACTTTATCATTGTTACGTAAAAGTTATTTTGGCTCAAACCCTACCATAAATACAACATGGCATAAAATTTAATTAATGAACAAATCTAAAAATAAATACCACATGGGTCATACCCACTAAATTCATTTCTCCCTTAATGTGATTTGATTCATAACCTAAATAGGTTTCAATAGAGAGGGGAAAACGTACACCCCTAATAAAATTAGGTCTTGTGATTTTTTGGGGGGTTTGATCGTATAGATACAATCTTTCTTTTGTCTAAACAATTGCATAGGTTGTCTATAATTGTATGTTCATTGTGAAAATAGATTCTTATTAGCCTTATTATTCTTGTATGCTTATGATACATTAATATGTTATGTGAGATGGATACAACACTATTTTAACTTCACTAGAAAATTATAAATATGTTATGTGAGTAGGATACAATAGTATTTTAACTTTAGCAGAGTTATAAAACGACTCAGATGGGGCATACAAAACAAGATAAGAATTTTTTATAGTATAGAATAATTATAAATGGGTATTATGTAATAGAAAAAACAAGAATTTTATAGTATATGATAATCATTTTAAACTAATGTGGAATATAATATCTTTTTTTTTACTGAAACTATTTGGGTTATCGGTGAAATCACATTAAGGGAGCAATGGATCTAAAGTGGGTATGGTCCACTTAAGCTTATGTGGCATTTATTTTTGATTTTTCTCATTAAATTTTATGTCATGTCATAAAGTAAGAGTTTGAGCCAAAATGACTTTCAAGTGACAATGATAAAGTTTAATTACTTTTAAGTGACAAAACATAGTTGAGTGACTTTAGTGAAATTGAAAGATAGTTGAATGACTATCAGTGAAATTAACCGTACAAATCTCTATAACACACTCTATTTTACGCTTGTTCTTTAAAGTCTTAATTTCAGGTCAGTTTGAAAATGTCAAATTCTCAGTCTGCCCACTTGAACGTTGACGTTAAGTCTGTCCATCATGGCGAAAATAATAATATAGTGCCTAGCAACGAGGTGCCTCCTGGGAATTCCAACGGTGTCTCAGTTGCCGATCCGATCGATGCTAACTCACAGGTGGTCATCGACGCCAGAGTCAGGTGAAAAGAAAATTGAGGCCAATGACAAGAAGGTGGAAACATACAATTCCAGGTCGATCAAATCCCGGGAGCACCCCCGATATTGAAAGTGTTCGGATTCCAAGAAGTTTATCCATAAGCCTTTTCCTCCGACGCGGCACCGAAGCCAATCCCAAATAGGTTTCGTATGCCTGATATCCCAAAATATAACGGAACCACGGATCCAAATGAGCATGTGACCTCCTATATATGCGCAATCAAAGGGAACGACTTGGAAGATGATAGGTTACCAATTCATACTTGCTATAAATAGTTACTTGTAATCAAAAGCGGACTTATGCTATACCGAGAGGGGTCACCGCCACCCATAAAGTTCGACAAAAACTCCATATATACATATATATGTCTTTAGGAAATAGTGATATATTAGTACTGAACACCCTATATACAAGGCAGATTCTGGTTGAATCCAAAAGTACACCCACGACCTTCAAATCCTGGATCCGCCTCTATTTATAATTGATATTTAAATAATTTGATAGTGTAAAACTTCTTCAACTGTGTCTTTATATTACTTAGTTTAACTTAAATAGTATAGATTAATATTTGCATTCCTCTATTTTTTAGAGTAAGGAAGCTGATACTTTCAATATTTTGTGGTTTAAATGTGTTTACACTGGAGGTGGCAATTCAAACCATGGCCAAAAGTGTTGAACAATTTGTTGTTCTCTTTGATGCCGGTAAGTATTTTTCTTATAATGACAATATTACCCTTGTTTAGCTCATCATGAATTTGAAAAGGAAGGATAGATTGGTATTTCCCACAAGTTACTTACATAGTAAACCAGAACTGAGCTTTCTCTTAGTTAGGGGAATTATAATTAATGTACATTCTATTCTGAGGGGTTTCCAAGAATTTTCAGTCTGAAAATACCTCTTAAGGACCACTTTTTATAAAATTTATAAATACCATTTCAGATCTTTTAAATTTCCAATATCACGCCTAATCACTTTATTAAAGAGCAATTAATTAACTAATCAAATTTTGCGGGCCCTGCCACGACCCGGAATTTTCACCTTCGGGACCGTAATGGCGCCTAACATTTCACTTGCTAAGCAAGCCAATGTTAGAGAACCGTTAAGCCAATTGTTATTCAATTTCAATAGATAAAGTCAATTAAGCCAAAATAAAATAAAACCGAGTGTGGAATAACATAAATGCCCATAATATCTACTACAACCGAATTTGGAATCACAACTCACGAGCTTCTAAGACTTTCTACATGCAGAGTCTAAAAGAAATACAACTATTCTGAATGAAAAGAAACAGTAAAATAGGAAAATAGAAGGGACTCCAAGGTCTGCGGACGCCAGCAGATCTACCTCGAGTCTCCAATAAGCAAGTCCAAGCTGCTACGCCTCACGAATAGCTAGGGCTGGTACCAAAATCTGCACAAAAAGTGCAGAGTGTAGTATGAGTACAACCGACCCCATGTACTCGCAAGTGTCGAGCCTAACCTCGACGAAGTAGTGACGAGGCTATGACAAGACACTCACATAATAACCCTGTGCAGCTAACAGAATATGTACAAGATAACAACAGATAAAAGCTAATCATGTACTATTGGGAGGGGGACATGCTAAATGGGAGACAAGATACGAGAGATATAGCGAAATGATAACCAGAACAGTCAATATGCCTTTAACCAGCAAAAACAATTAAGCACAATGAAGAAAATTGCATGGCATCACCCTTCATGCTTTTACACTCACTCTCAGTATAAATCAATAGATACGGCACGACATCAACCTTCGTGCATTAATGCTCATAACATGGCACGGCATCACCCTTCGTGCATTAACACTCACATACGGCACGGCATCACCCTTCGTGCATTAACACTCTCCCTTACCACATAATAATGAACAAGTAAAACAGCGAGATAGGATCAACAAGTACAAGCCTTATTTCAATAACGGTTCCACAATATCAATCTCAACTTGGAATCCATAGTCAATTATCACAAAAGCCCATAAATACGATAAGAAGATCAATTCAACAAATAACTAGTCTAAGCATGGATAACATGGTCAAAGTAAGCAATAATTACAAGGAACAATTCCCACCCGCATGCTTTAACCCGACAACAACACATAAGTACTCGTCACCTCACATATACGTTATACCCAACATCTAAACATGTAGCAAATAGACAGACAAGTCCTAATCCCTCAAGTCAAGGTTAACCACGACACTTACCTTGCTTTAAAGGATCAATTCAAAGCTCAACCACAGCTTTGCCTTTCAAACAAGCCTCCTAACCAATAGAATCTAGCAAATTAGCAACCAACGATTCAAATTTAAGCCTTAGGAACTACCCATGATTGCAAGGATTCAATTTAGGTCATTATTGAAAAAGTCAACAAAAGTCAACTCCGGACCCACTTGGTCCAAACCCAAAATTCGGACCAAAACCCGATTACCCATTCACCCCCGAGCCCGATTATGTAATTTATTTTAGAATCCGACCTCAATTTGAGGTCTAAATCCCCATTTTACAAAAAATCCCTAATTCTACCCAAACCCCAATTTCCACCATGAAAACACAAGATTTTAGGTTGAAATCTTATGAAATGTAATGAAAGATTGAAAGAAAATGGATTAGAATCACTTACCAATGATTTGGGGAAGAAGAGTTCTTTCAAAAATTGCCTCTAGGGTTTTCTTGTTTTGAAAATTTGAAGAATGAACAACAATCCCGTCTAACCCCCATTTTGCTCAGTTGCAGATGTCGCATTTGCGACCTGGGGTTCGCAAATATGAACCCTGCAAATGCGAAGAAATAATCGCAAATGTGAAGTTCTCCCATATCTGCTTTCATGGCATTTGTGATGACTTATTCGCAAATGCGAACATTGATCATCCGCATTTGCGACCAGATTGATCGCAAATGCGACCAAGCCTGCCCCAGCCCCACTTCGCAAATGCGAAGTATTGTTCGCAAATGCGGATTGGCCTACCCGCAATTGTGACCTCTTGATCGCAAATGCGAATTTATGCTGACCCAGGTACTCTTCGCAAATGCGAATAATTTGCTTGCAAATGCGAGCATGTCAGGATTGGGGAATGTTCGCAAATGCGAACACAGATCACGCAATTGCGAGATCAGACACCAGTTACCAGAAATTGCAGAACCATCTGAGTTTTCTAAGTCCAAACCACTCCGTAGCCTATCCGAAATTCACCCGAGCCGTCGAAGCTCCAAACCAAACATGCACACAAGTATAAAAATATCATACGAACTTACTCGTGCTACCAAATCGCCAAAATAACACCTAGAACCATGAATCGGACA
Organism: Nicotiana attenuata; assembly: GCF_001879085.1. Taxonomy (NCBI): domain Eukaryota; kingdom Viridiplantae; phylum Streptophyta; class Magnoliopsida; order Solanales; family Solanaceae; genus Nicotiana; species Nicotiana attenuata. Next base: position 73,600,240 of record NC_031990.1, read on the forward strand.
CCAAAATCAAATAAAATTTTCAAGAAACTTTAGAATTGCTATATTAACAACCGGACGTCCAAATCACGCCAAACCAACTCCGTTTCTCACCAAATTTGATAGACAAGTCATAAATATAGTATTGGACCTATATCGGATTCCGGACAAAAATACGGACTCGATATCCAAAAAGTCAAATATTCATCAAACATTTCAAAGTCATTATGTTTTTAAACTTTCAAATTTCATCAAAGTGCGATAACTCGGTCTAGAGACTTCCGAATTCGATTCCGGGCATACGCCCAAGTCCCAAATCACAATACGGACCCACCGGAACCATCAAAATACGAATCCGGGTCTGTTTGTTCAAAACGTTGACCGAAGTCAACTCAAATGGATTTAAGGCAAAAAATTCATATTTTCTCAGTTTTTTAATATAACAGCTTTCCGAAAAACATCCGGACTGCACACGCAATTCGAAGAGGGCTAATATGAGGTATTTAAGACTTCAAAGCGCCGAATTAAATTCTAAAACATAGGATGACCTATCGGGACATCACAACCCCATTCATCTATTTTGACACACCAGCACATCAATGTTCTTCCTTTGTGTTAGAGCATATATGTGACTGGCTGACTGTCATGTTTTCGTAAGATGGTTTATATTTGTTAATAGCCATAGATATCACAGAAAAAACTGAAATATAAAAATATTACTTCATGACATATTTTCTTTTGTGAGCAAATTTTTGCCAAAAACATTTTTTACGTATATTGAAACTGCACTCTCCTGCACTTTTGTCAACACACACACTCACTCTCTCAAGCAGCTGATGTGTTTAGATGGAGAAGGAAACAGAAAACAAGAACAAGCAAATAGCAATTGCTTCTGTACTGTGTTGAAATGAAATATATTGCTCGTAAAAATCGCTTGTGAATCCGACTCCATTATTCTCCGCTCAAGTTGTAGATAGTTTCATATGGAGATTAATTACTTTCACACAGAAGACTAAGCGAAAAAGGAAGAAGCTGAGTAAAATTAAACAGTCTTTTGTTGGTTAACTCAATTTTGGGATTTGGAGCTCTTGAATATGGGTGATAAAATGGGGTTGAAAAGCTTTTGAAAATCAGCTTTGGGACTAACACGTGGCCATTTTGTATAGGTTAGAGTCTTTTTTTTTTAAGTTCTCACGCGCTTGAAGGTGGGGAGTTCCAACCAAGAGGCTGTGAGTTCGAGTCACCCCAAGAGCAAGGTGGGGAGTGCTTGGAGGGAAGGATGCCGAGAGTCTATCGGAAACAACCTCTCTACCCCAGGGGTAGGGGTAAGATCTGCGTACACACTACCCTCCACAGACCCCCACTAGTGGGATTATACTGGGTTGTTGTTGTCACGCGCTTGAAGGAGTTGTTCTCACGCAGTGCTCCACGTCAGCAATAAATGTGCAAAGAATTACGAAAAAATAAGTTTAGGGAGGTGATAAGACCCCCTCAAAGATAAGCTATATTGTAGCAACTTCGGGTATAGTTCATGTGTCTTATCCCAATAAACTAACTTAATAAATATGGTACACATAATTAGTCAGAAAAATTCATATATGATATATGGTACATAATTACGTACTTAAGTATTTGTTCTTCTAATTAGACAAACGTTTATTAAACACTAGTATTTATTATGAGTATAGATTATAAGTATATTAAAATACACATTAAACACTATATAAGCGAGTCTTAGTCCTTCTTCCTTTTCTAACCTGAATTTGCATGAATTATTATACTACTCACATAATGGCATTCGAGAGTTATGACGAGTCAATATGCTACAAACACAATGGGATTATCGAATTTAGTTATCTTAGTAAAAATAAAAGGAACAATAGAAAAAAAAAAGAGTTATCTTTGCTTCTCTAGGTATACAATATTATGGTTAAAACCTTTTAATCAAACACTCATTCTATAAAATTTATGTACCAAAACATAAATACACACTCTAACAAACACTATAATTAGATATAAATTATCTCAATATTTAAAATTATTTTACTCTTTGACTCAACACTAAATTCTAAAAATACTTCTAAAGTGACATTTAACAACTGCACGCTAGGCATACATAATCTATATCTATATCTATATCTATATTATTATAAAAGCATAAATAAAATGTTGGATTACAAAAATAACCTTTTAATATTAAGCATAATAACTCACAATAAAAGGACATAATCGGAATTCTACACATTAGCCTTGTAATCCTATTAGTTTTAGGACATAATACTACACGTTAGGAATCCTACATGATTACCTTTAGGAATCCTATTAGTCTAATTATTTTTTGGGCATAAATATATAGTACTACATGTTAGCATGTCAATCTAATATCTTTAGGAACATGTTAGATTTTTTATTAGTATAATTACTTTCAGTATATGGATATATTTTTATCCATGTAATTAGATTTTCTATTAGTATAATTACTTTCGGGATATGGATATATTTTTAACCATGTAGTATATCCTATTATTTTTAGGATATACTTAAAACATTCCTATTAGTAATTTAATTTGAAAACGTATTCTATTATCCTAATTCATTTAGAAATAGGAGAGCCTATATCATTACCACTCTATAATATTCAATACAAAAAAAATGCTAAACGGACTGTATAAAGGTTTTTGAAAAAACAAAATCCCTACGATTTATATATGGATTGCTTTCCTACTCAAATAATATTTTTTATTATTAATTTCGTGTAATATAGAAAAATATACCCAATTAATAAAGAACAACTAAGAATTTTTTAAGAATATAAATGTGTGAGAAAAGAAAGAAAAAGGTTGGTAAGAGGCAATACCACTAATGATCTTGCAAACTTAAAGATCTAAAAGTGGAATGTCAGATTGATCTTTTTACTCTTTGAAAATAAAATTTACGGTTGATACAATTATAATTACAGTTAAATATTCAAACATGAGATGAACTAACATTAAGAATCTATATCAACAGAAAATAAATTATATTTTATGTTAAAATCAAATAATTAGATCTTTCAATTAATTATTTAGCAAGAGAATCCAATTAAATTATTAATTTAAATTCATCATATGAGTCAAATTATTTTTCAAGTTTAAAAAAATCTTAGGGTACATAAATTTATTCCATATAAAGAGTATAGAATTTTTTTTTAAAAAAAATCACAAAGTAAAAAAGATTAGTATAATTTTAAGAATGCCATACAAGTGTTTGAGGAAGCACAATCAAAGTTATATCCTGAACAAGAATAAGCTTCCAAGACTATATTATAAACGTCGACTCTGGTATAGCGAGATTATCCTTTGTAGATGCCTCCGGCGGAATTGAAATAATATTCCTATGTCATGCATTACTTGCGAATGTCAGATCAAGAGGCTTGATATTATTAGCAATAAGAATAAGTGGTGTACCAATAACGATTTTATTTTGAGGTCGTACAACCCACTTTAGATTTGATATATCTCTTCAAATATCTAAAATAACCATCACAAATTGCAGCCACCTCGCTAACTTTGATGACTCCGCGTTTGAGCAACCAACACCCGCTACCGGGTTCCGAAATACCTGCATCTGCACACGAGGTGCAGGGAGTAATGTGAGTACTCCAACCCAGTAAGTAATGATTGTAAATACTGTCCTGAGGGTTTGAAACCCCAGATTTCACATCATTGTGCTACTTTGGGGTGACACATAACTGTGATTTTAACACGTTTTATGCCCATACTTGTCCATGCTTTATGTATGAATTGCCATAAAATAGACCCAGAATGCTTACAAAGTGCGCTTGATTGCAGGTTTGAGCGACAAGATGACAAAAGTCAAAAATCGGCTCGAAACGGAGTGAAACCTGCTCAAGTGTCAAAAATTATTGAAGTGGGGGCAAGAGGACCTAGCGTGGACCGCACTGATTTGCTGCGCGGCCGCGCTAGGAGATTCAGAGAGCATCCATTTTAGGGGTTTTCATGCGCGGTCAGCGCTCCTTTCTACGCGGTCGCGCTCCATTGTTGTGCGGTCCGCGCCCATTAGCCTGCGCGGCCGCGCTACCTCTTTGTGCGGTCCGCTTCCCCAGCTTCAGAAGTGAGTGATCGAAGGCCAAGACCCTTACGCGGCCGCACTGCATTTCTGCGCGGTCCGCGCCAGCCCCGCAGGGGTATTTTTGTCCAGTTTTTCTAGCCTAGTATAAATAGAATATTTTATTATTTCTAGGTAAAGTTTTAGATATCAGACAGCAGCAGCACTCGTGAGACTCAAGTTTTAGCCTATTTTGGGCATTTTCATCTTGTTTTATCGTGGATTCTTATAGATTAACATTCTAGTTAATTAATATGTTGATTTTATCTACTACTTCTTCAATTTCTGTTGCTATTATGTCTAGCTAAACCCATTAGCTAGGGTTGTGGCTCAACCCTAGTGTGGGCAATTAATGGGTGTGATTGTTTAATGCTTGAATGATGTTGGGTGTTTGCAATTTGGGTTAATTTTATGATTTAACTAGGATTTGGTGGTTGCAAACACTAAGTCTAGCTTAGTGGGTCTTGACTCTTCTTGAGAAAGAGTGTCTATGACTCCAAAATTAACCCAACTAGGAATTGGGATGGACCCACGAGAATGGTAGTCCCAATTAACGGGTTAAATCTCGAGAGAGTAATTACCCAACTTGAACCCTAAGTTGCTTGGACTTGTTGGCCTACCCAATTGGTCTCGAGAGAGTCAATTGGGCAAAATCACTCTTTCTACCGAGAGGTGTGAGAGTGAGTGCAATCGTGCAACGGTTATAGCATAAGCCCTATAATCATCATTCTTGTATTAGGAATCTCTACCCGTTAGTTGACCACCTAGGTAAATGCCACGACCCTAGTGCCTTTCTCTATCCTGCATACAACCTAGAATTAATATCTTAGCATAATTTAGTTATAATTAGTAGTTGTTAAATTGTAGTTGATAATCATAAAAACCCAAAAATGATAGAAGATCAATTAGAAGCAAACACGCATTTCTAGGCTAAGCAAATATCCAACTCCCTTTTTAGCTCCCTGTGGAAATTGCCCCCGATACCACTATTGGGTAAAAGTATTAGCGCCCACTCTTCCTAAGGTTGAGTCCGCTGCGCGATTCACTTTTTGGCGCCGTTGCCGGGGAGCTTACGGTGTTGATTATTTGTGTAGCTAGTTTTGTGTTTTGCTTCTCTTTCCTTCTTTTTACTAACTTTATTTGTGTTGATCCATCAGGTACACATGGCTCTAAACGGAAATGACCCTCTTGGCAATGCCTTGGCGGGGGAGGAGGTTGTAGATGTTGAGCAAGATGAGCTTCCGGTACCTCAAGTACCACGGAGAGGTATAAATGCCAAAGCTAATGTACATGACAACAATCCTATTCCAGACCCTCCTCCGCCACCGCCAAGAGCGGTCCCAAGAGTTCTTCCTAATCAAGGGTACGCGAGTGCCATCGTTCCTCCCCGAATCCGGGCGAGGAACTTTCAAATCACAAATGTCATGTTGACCTTGCTCGAGCAAAGGGGATA
>NC_031990.1:73605852-73610443 GCF_001879085.1 Nicotiana attenuata
AAACTCAACTGAGATTTGAATATTTGAGAAGCTGGTTCTAAAGACTTAGTGGGTCTGAAGATAGCGGTTGATAGGTTAACTCTCTGTGGATTCGACCCTGGGCGTAATACTCGGGTTATATTTGCAACGTCCGCAGAGTCCTTTTTATAAGGCATAGTTGGGCGTGATCAAATTTTGGCGCCGTTGCCGGGGAGTTAACGGAATTATCAATTGCCATTGACAGAAATACAAAGATTCTTGTTGTAGTCAGTTTTCTCTCTACCAACTTTTTCATTGAAAATTTGACGGTTGTTGATCTGGGTGCACAGGTGCATGCCTAGAAATTCTACGAGTACTGGAGAACTGCTTGAAGGACTCTCGGACCCCGAGAAGACATTCCGGGCATTGAATCGTGCAAACAAAAGACTTCAACAATCACAACAAATACACCAACTCGAAATTGACATGGGCGACATAAACGACCCCAACGGGAACGTCAGGAATGAGCAATTGGCACCTCCTGTGCCTGAGGGTGCACTTTATGACTGGGCACAACCCACAGCTGACAATCTGGCCACTGCCATTATTGTGCCTGCAATACAAGCTGAATCGTTCCAGATCACAAATAACATGCTACACTTGTTGCAGAACAAGGGACTTTTTTCTGGGACACAAACAGAAGACCCTCAGCAACACTTAAAGAACTTCCTGTCTATTTGCAAAACTCAAAGGCAACCGAACGTGACTCCGGAAGCAATCAGATTATTATTGTTTCCATTCTCGGTGACAGGAGCTGCTCAGGTTTGGCTAAACTCGCTTCCCATAAACTCTATAGCAACTTGGGATGAGTTGGTCAAGCAATTTCACAACAAGTTCCATCTTCCCAACAAGATCGCTCAACAAATTGATGAGATTGTGAGTTTCAAACAGAAACCAATGGAGACACTACATGAGACATGGGGCAGGTTTAAAGGAATGTTGGTTATGTGTCCCCACCATGGTGTTCCAGAGCAGATGTTGGGACAACGGTTTTACATGGGACTGTCAGACAGCTTGAAGAATATAGTTGATGCCTCGGCTGGTGGGGCATTCTTGAGCAAGACTTGGAGAGAAGGTCAGAATTTGCTCGACAAGATGGCGCAGAATTCGGGTTGGACATCTCGGAATGCACCTATCACTCCAGTGGTGCACTCAGTTCCTCTTGATCCTTCTAATACAATGGCTGAAAACATGGCGACTCTTTTGAAGCAAATGAGCATCTTCACCAAAAAGGTGGAGGAATCAGGGTAGAAGCAACAGGTTCATATAGTGGACACTACCAATGGGGGCTTGTGCACATCTTGCATTAGCCAGCCAATTGGTAATCCATGGAATACAGAGCATGATCATCATCACCAGCACCCTGAAGATATGAACTATGTGGCTAACTATGGAGGTCAGAGGCAAGGTAATCAGAACTGGGGTCAGCAGACTCAGCAGCAGTACAGGCCACCGCAGTCACAATATAACGTCGGAAATATGGGAGGCATGAGACCCCCCAACAACATGGCACCGTATCCTAGACCTCAAGGGTACAACAATCAGCAGCAAGGGTACCACCCACCTCAGCAACAGCAGGGTGGAAGACAGGAAGACGGGTTTGCAAGGCTTGAAGCAATGATGCAGCAGGTTATTGGGTCCAATGCTAAAATAAATGAAAGGGTGGATGCACATGATGCAGCTATCAAGAATATTGAGGTACAAGTGGGCCAGATTTCAATGTCACTTAACAATCGTCCTCAAGGGACATTACCTGCAGATACCCAAATCAATCCAAAAGATCAAGGCCCAAAGCAGCTGATGGCGGTGAGTCTACGAAATGGTAGGGATCTAGATGTTGAGCAAGAGAGAGCTCGAGAAAACATACTAGCTGAGACACTAATTCCAGTGCCCATTGAGCTGGATGATTCTACGGGATTGACAGAGGTAACAGTTCAGCCTGCTCCTGAAGAAAAGAATATGCAGCACGAGACTGAGACAGTAGTTGAGCCAGTAATTGAGACAGTAGCGGAACCAATAGTTGAGACAGTAGCTGAGAAGGAGAAACCTCACGTGATTGGGAAGAAAAGACCTCCTGCACCATTCCCGCAAAGGTTGGCCAAGCATCAAAAGGAGGAGCAGTACAAAAAGTTCCTAGAGATGCTCAAACAAATCCAGATAAACATTCCATTGATTGAAGCTCTAAAGGAGATGCCAGGATATGCTAAAATGATGAAGGACTTAATGTCTCGGAAGTTTGACTTTCAAGACTTGTCGACTGTGACCCTTACTCAGACATGTAGTACAGTGGTATCTAGACCTGTTGCTGAAAAGCTATCTGATCCAGGTAGTTTTACAATTCCATGCACCATTGGGAACTATGCCTTTGCTAAGGCACTTTGTGATTTAGGGGCCAACATTAATCTCATGCCCCTGGTCATTTATAAGAGGTTAGGCATTGGAAGAGCTCGACCTACTTCTATGTTATTGCAGCTGGCCGACAGGACTGTTAAGCGTCCATTTGGGATTCTTGATGATGTGCTTATTCAGGTGGGGAAATTCGTGTTCCCTGCAGATTTTGTAATCTTGGATTGCAAAGTGGATGAAGAAATTCCTATAATTCTAGGACGACCTTTCTTGGCCACGGGGAGAGCTTTGATTGATTGCGAGACCGGGGAGCTTAAGATGAGGCTCAATGATGAAGAAATTATATTCAATGTGCAGAAATCGATGAGGCGACCAAGTGAGTTCGCAAATTGTTCCCTTATTGATGCAGTGGATGTAATTGTAGAGGCTGATGATGAGGCGTTGACGGTTGAGGATCCCCTTGCTGCATGCTTGGCAAATTTAGATGAAGTGAATGGTGAGGATGTGGCGGAATGGGTGTTGGCACTGGAAGGTAAAGGGTTCTGGGAGAGAAATCTGGAGTTTGAGCCTTTGCACTTAGAAAAGAGAGAGACCCTCCAGCTAAACCATCCATCGAGGAACCCCCTAAGTTGGAACTGAAGCCATTGCCAACCCACCTCAGGTATGAATTTCTGGGTCCTGACTCCACATTACCTGTTATTATCTCATCTGGTTTGTTAGATGTGCAGGTTCAACAGCTTTTACAGGTACTAAGAGAGTGCAAAACTGCCATTGGGTGGACCATGGCAGACATCAAGGGAATCAGCCCCGCCTACTGCATGCACAAGATTCTGCTGGAAGAGGGGCACAAACCTTCCAGGGAACATCAGAGACGGCTAAACCCGAATATGAAGGAAGTGGTGAAGAAGGAAGTGATAAAATGGTTGGATGCGGGAATCATTTTCCCAATCTCTGACAGTAGCTGGGTTAGCCCAGTTCAATGTGTGCCTAAAAAGGGCGGCATGACAGTGGTAAAGAATGACAACAATGAACTTATATCAACAAGAACCGTCACAGGCTGGAGAATCTGCATGGATTATAGAAAGTTGAATCTAGCCACCAGAAAAGACCACTTCCCACTTCCCTTCATTGATCAAATGCTGGATAGATTGGCAGGGAGGTCACACTTTTGCTTCTTGGATGGGTACTCAGGGTACAATCAGATCTCCATTGCCCCTGAGGATAGAGAAAAGACCTCATTCACATGCCCGTACGGAGTTTATGCCTTCAGGAGGATGCCCTTTGGTCTATGCAATGGACCCGCCACATCCCAACGGTGCATGATGGCCATATTTACTGACATGGTAGAAGATATAATGGAGGTGTTCATGGATGACTTCTCAGTGGTGGGGAACTCATTTGAGGACTGCCTAGTGAATTTGACGCGTGTGCTGAAACGGTGCATCGAGACTAACTTGGTTCTGAATTGGGAAAAGTGCCATTTCATGGTACAAGAAGGTATAGTCTTGGGGCACCGGGTGTCAAGCAAAGGAATAGAGGTGGATAGAGCAAAGGTTGATGTCATAGCAAAGCTGCCGCCGCCAACTTCAGTCAAAGCTATAAGGAGCTTTCTTGGCATGCCGGTTCTACCGGAGGTTCATTAAGGACTTCTCCAAAATTGCCAATCCTCTCTGTAAGTTGTTAGAGAAAGATCACCCTTTTGTATTTTCTGATGATTGCAGGGTAGCTTTTGAGGAGTTGAAGCAAAGGCTGGTCACAGCAACCATAATCGTTGCCCCTGACTGGGAGCAACCGTTTGAATTGATGTGTGATGCCAGTGACTACGCGGTGGGGGCAGTGCTGGGCCAGCGGAAGGACAAACTGATGCACCCAATCTACTATGCTAGTAGGACGCTGAGTGGAGCCCAGTTGAACTACACATTGACAGAGAAGGAGATGCTAGCTGTGGTATTTGCTTTTGACAAGTTTCGGTCCTATCTAATAGGATCCAAGGTAATCGTATACTCTGACCATGCAGCTCTTAGATACTTAATAGAAAAGAAGGACTCTAAGCCACGCCTGATTCGTTGGGTGTTGCTACTGCAAGAGTTTGATCTTGAAATTCGTGACCGTAAGGGCACTGAAAATCAAGTCGCTGATCACCTATCACGACTTGAAGGAGCTGAAAATGTAGTAGAAGTGGAGAAAATTCTGGAAACCTTTCCAGATGAGCAGCTGCTCGTTACCA
>NC_031990.1:73613498-73617350 GCF_001879085.1 Nicotiana attenuata
CTATTTGCTGACCCTGCACCAGTTAACAAGATGCTGGTTCATGAATTTTATGCCAACTGCCCATTGAACTTGGGTAGGGAGGTGATTGTTCGGGGTATGGTGGTCAGTGCTCAAATTCAAACAATTCGCCGGGTGTTGCGGCTGCCTCCGTTCACCAGTGATGTCGATTATTACCATGACAGGCCCGGGGTGACATGGGAGGTCATGACGGATGTACTTTGCACAGGGGGGCGGCCCATTTGGATACGTGACCAAATCACCCTCAACTCTAACTCCTTCACTCACCTGGCCAAGTGTTGGTTGACTGTTATCTGTAGCAGGTTCCTGCCTTCTAGCAATACCACGGACGTGAACTTCAATAGGGCACTGTTGACTTGGTGCTTTGTGACAGGGAAGGATTTTGATGCGGCACGGATAATTGGCGATGAAATGGTCTTACGGGGACCGCTGCTGTCTAAGGGATTCTACTTCCCTTCCTTGGTGACCACATTGTGCTTGATGAGAAACACCCCTACCAACCCTGGTGATGGCGATTTGCCTCCCAAAGCAGCTTTCAAAGCTTCTAGCATCAGAGTGGGCAGGGGCACCCGCACCACAATTGAGCTTGATGATGAGGAGGATGATCCGGTCCCTGTTGCACCGTCCAGGAGGTCTGTTGACAGTGCCGGGCCCTCTCGGCGCCCCCATTCTGGAGCAGACTTATCACGCTCACAGTCCTCCCGGCCTATGCTGCGCTCCTTGGAGGAAGAGGTCGCGGATCTCCGCACCTCGGTGGATGGTCTACACACGGATGGACGCCATGTCACAGAGGCAGGCTAGATCTGAGAGCCGGTTTATGGCTTGGCTACGCGCATTGGGAGGGCCTGCCATGTAGACCCCAGCACCGTCTACCGACTACGGATTGTAGTCTCAGGGTAAGTCTTCTCACTCTTCTGCTCTTTACTTTATTGATATGACATAGGGACATGCCATGATTTTAAGTGTGGGGTGGGAGACTTGCTCTAACTGTGTATTGAAATGTATATAGCTGTTGTTGTGTTGTAGCAGTAGATGTGGTGTACATATGTGAGTAAGTTATATTAGGAGTAGCTGACTTGGCCCAACGACGGACACTTGTTGACGGGTCTCTTGAGGGTCAAAGTCAGATATATATATATAAAAAAAAAAAAAAAACTTGTAGAGGACTCTTCCTGATGACGGACTATGTGGACAGTACTCTTGAGGGAAGTAGTCCATGTAGAATTTTTTTTAATTTTATTTTCTTCTTTTAGGTAGTGTAGTACCTCCCCCTTGGTTTTTCTTTTGACCACGGTTCTTTTCCAAGGGTTTTTTTTCTTGAACCGGGTTAGGTAGATTTTTCTTTTATAGTTTTAGGATTAAATGGGTGAAGGTCAGAATGTAATCCCAAATGTGCACACTTGCAAAGAAAACGAACTAAGGGTGTAAGATCTAAGCTTGTTTGTGGACTCATAATATATGCCTTAATTTTGCACATCTTGTCTTGCTTGAACACTCATATGATTGTGTTGATGAACTGATTCGGAATGAGTTACATGCTAAGTGTGTGTGAGTTGTTACTTGCATCCTATGTTTGCATATGATACCTAGAACTTGCCCTGTGTGTTTGCAAAGCGAAATAGAAGTCATTTGGTTTTAGAGATGATTGAGGCATTTCTTTGTGCAACCCTTTATACTTGAGAATCCACCTGTGCATATTACCATAGTTAACCCCTTTGAGCCTGAAGCCTGTTCTTTGATAACCCTATAATGATCTAAATCGCTTTGTTTGAATAAGCTAATTGTTTGAACCTTTACCGCCTAGAAGCACTTGAATCACTAAAGAATATACAAAAGTCAAAGTGTGGGGTGGGAGAGATTAGTGAAAAAAGGGGAATCAAGAATGAAGGTTCTGGTTGGTGAACTGGCAGTGTACAGTAAATATGAAAAAGAAAAAAAAAAGAAAAAAAAAAGAAAGAGAAGAAGCAGCCAGTTGTACCTAACGAAAAGTGGGGGTCACAAGTGAAACAAAATGTGGAGTAATGATTGGGTTGAGCATAAAAATAAAAAAAAGAAGTGTGTATTAAAAGTGCTTAGGGAGGTTAGTCACTATATCCAAATATTTCCTACCCGTCCCTTAGCCTACATTACAACCTATAAAGACCTCTTGATCTTTGACTGAATGGCTCGATTAGTAGAGTATTACATTAGGGGCAAGCTTATGGTGTGTCTGTGTGGCATGGGAATGCTCTTTGCTGAGAGTGAGTGAATTCTTTCTATATATGGTTCCTTGTTGTTGAATTTTATGTGTGTGGAACTTCTCTCAGATTTTGTTTATGTGAGGGCATATGACTCAGGAAGAAAAAGTGAGTCTTCACTTCTGTTAGAGTAATTAGAGTGAGCACAAGTGTGTCTTGGTATGAGAGTCTGCATTTGAGATATGATTGTGCATTGCTTGGGTCGATCATTGATAATAGCAGGTGTGACATAAATTGGGGCAATGCATTGAGCAGTTAGGCCTAGAAGTGTGGTTTAGTTGCTCGAGGACGAGCAAAGGTTTAAGTGTGGGGTGTTGATAATAGGTGAATTTGACTATAATCACACCTTAAATAATTACCTTCTTGTGTAGTTTTAATGCTAAAAGTGATAACAAAATGCTCTTATTAGTGTTTTTCATGATTTGCAGGTGATATATGTACAAGGAAGGCTAAGGAGCAATTTTGGAGTCAAAAATTGGAGAAAAGAGGCCAAATGTGTAAATGCCCAATGAAGCCACGCCCTGCCAGCCCTTAGAATTCAGAGAACTGGTTTGGCCGCGGTTCCACCGCGACCGCGGCAGAACCGCGGTGGGAAGCAGCTGCAGAAGTTCAGAGATTCCGCGAGGGTGTTTGGCCGCGGTTCTACCGCGACCGCGGCAGAACCGCGGCAGGCGCAGAAACTTCAGGGACCAAAGTGTCAATTACGGGATTTTTAGACCTAAACCCTATTTAAAATATTAGACTTCGCCCAAGAGAGGCATGTATTGAGTTTTTAGGTTTCTTAGCAAGAAAAACAATTGTGAGAAAGTACTCTAAACATCTTTCTTCTTTTCTTTTGATTTATTGATGAATTCAAGCTTAGTTTATTTTTCCATAGCCATGAGTAGCTAAATTCCTTGTCTAAGGCGTTGATGGAACCTATTGGGTGATGAACTTCTTGTTTATATGAATACAAATTGCTAGTTTAATCTTTATTTGTTCAACTTCGTGTTCGTTGTAGTTAATTGACAGGATCCTCAATTAGCTGTGCCTATTTAGTGTGCATAACTTGGAAAAGAGTGCATATTTAGGGTATTGTTGAACAACACCACTCCTAGATTATTAGAGGAATCTATAATTGCGGGTTTAAAGGCGGATTAGGAATAACGAAGCCTTGGGTGCAATCTAAATTGAATTGTGCTAAATAAAGCAAGCTAGTGTATCTCGGGAGAGTGCAATAGTAGATTACTGTGATTACTCGGGAGAGATTTGCGGGAAGATTAGCGTTCATGATTGATAGAGATGTGTGGGTAAATTTGTATGAGCATAAACAGAAGGGATTCCATCAATAGGGGAAATCATTGCCTTAGCATTTTTCTCATAATTGTTTACAACCTTATTAGTTTAGTTTACAGCTATTTAGTTACTTGCAAGCTAGTTGTTAAAGAACATTCAACTGAGATTTGAATATTTGGGAAGCTGGTTCTGAAGAATTAGTGGGTCTGAAGATAGTGGTTGATAGGTTAACTCTCTGTGGATTCGACCCTGGGCGTAATACTCGGGTTATATTTGCAACGTCCGCAGAGTCCTTTTTATAAGGCATAGTTGGGCGTGATCA
>NC_031990.1:73617450-73672976 GCF_001879085.1 Nicotiana attenuata
ATCGTTTTTTTCATGTAAATAATAGATCCTACGCCTAGGTTTTTATTTCAACTCATAACAAAGGTTGGCTAATTAATGAATTGGGTCAGTCCCTGACAACTGTATCCGAGTTGCCTAATGCAGACTCTCTGTTTAAATACATGTGTTGAACCAGTCCGCTAGCTGCTTAATTTAATCTAAGACCAAATCAGTATTTGTCAAGGCATGCTAAACTAAATGATTGTTTGACTTCTGGGGTTGATTTGAGCCTTGTATGCTTGCTTGTCCTCCCCTTCTACTTGATACTTGTTTTGAATGTCGAGCAAGAATTTTATCCTTTAAACTCCACAAAGGCCCCCATCCCTTTCTTCCCCTTTAGGATTAGAAGTCCTAATACCCCGGTACTAATAGGATTGGGACGGGTAGTAGCATGCGATAAGTAAACGATACCGTTCCGCGCTTTAATACCTTAACGGGGTGGGAAGGGTAGACATGGAGATGATGATTACACGATAACACTCCGCGTACAACTAAGTACCAGTGTTGTGCGAATGATCCATGTAATGTATAAACCTAGGACCCCTTTCTCCTTCTTTATTAGTTTAACAAAATTTTCTGAATCTTTAAAGCTATTGCATTTTCAATTTCTGCTTCTCGCATGATCTTTCGGATTATTTGCACTAAGTACTTGACCTTTTCCTCTACTTGCACGTTTTTTACAAAAATTGCTCCTTTAAAATTCAGCACTTCTTTTAACCTTTTGTGCTTCTTGTACTTGTTTATTTACATTTACATCTAAAGTCACAATTGTAGCATGGCCGGGAACCACACTAGTGGATCTTGAGGGGTGCCTAACACCTTCCCCTCGAGATAATTTCAAGCCCTTACCCAAAACTCTGGTCTGCATCTTTAATTCTTCTAAAAGTGTCCTAATGCACTATAATCATTAGGTGGCGACTCTTCCAACTCTCAAAAAACCCAATTCCCAAAGTGGGAAAAGAGTTGTCTTCCCAAATGTCGTGAACCCGATTTCGTGAGGAAAAAGGGGGCGTCGACAAGGTTACCTGTAACTTATCCAAGTATCTTTGTATCCTATTCTCTCGAACTTCGAAACTTCTGTTTACTTGGTTCACTACCAACAAAGAATCGCACTTGGCTTCAGTGACTTCTGCCCCCAAGCTTTTAGCTAGCTCGAGACCTGCAATCATGGCCTCATACTCAGCCTCATTATTAGTCAACCTAGAAGTTTTGATACACTGTCTAATAATACTACTTGTTGGTGGCTTCAAAAAAATGCCAAGCTCGGATCCTTTCACATTCGAGGCACCATCCGTGAAAAGGGTCCATACCCCTGATGATGTACCCGATTTTAGCAGAAGTTCTTTCCCCACTTCGGGTACGACGTTCGGCGTAAAATCGACCACGAAGTCAGCTAGGATTTGAGACTTGATGGTCGTTCAGGGTTGATACTCGATATCGTACCCGCCAAGTTCGACAGCCCATTTGGCCAAGCGGCCCGATAGTTCGGGCTCATGCAGAACATTTCGAAGGGGATAAGTGGTCAACACACATATGGGATGACATTGAAAATATGGCTTTAACTTTCTAGATGCGTTTATTAATGGAAGTGCTAATTTTTCTAAGTGTGGATATCTAGTTTCAGCATCACCTAGAGTTCGACATACATAATAAATAGGGAATTGCGTACCTTGCTCCTCTCGAACCAGTACCCCACTTACCGCTATCTCGGACACTACCAAATACAAGTAAAGCTTTTCATCTACCTTCAGAGTGTGAAGCAGAGGTGGGCTTGATAAATATTGCTTTAATTCCTCCAATGCTTGTTGGCATTCCGGGGTCCATGCGAAATCCTTTTTCTTTTTGAGCAAGGAAAAGAATCTGTGGCTTCGATCAAATGACCTCGAAATAAATCGACCCAAGGCGGCTATTCATCCTGTTAACCTTTGTACGGCTTTCACACTATCTACAATAGTTATATTTCCGATGGCCTTGGTCTTGTCGGGGTTGATTTCGATACCTCGATTTGATACCATGAATCCGAGGAACTTGCTCGAACCGACCCTGAAGGCACATTTCTCTGGGTTAAGCTTCATATTGTACTTCCTCAAGATTTTGAATGTTTCCTGCAAATGAGTTAAATGGTCCTCTGCGCGCAGGGACTTAACCAACATATCATCAATGTAAACTTCCATTGATTTACCTATCTGTTCCTCGAACATTCTATTAACTAAGCGTTGGTTTGTTTCTCCAACATTTTTAGCCTGAAAGGCATTACATTGTAACAGTATGTTCCAAACTTAGTGATAAATGAGGTCTTTTCCTGGTCCTCCGGGTTCATCTGAATTTGATTGTACCCGTAGTAGGCATCGAGAAAGGCTAAGATATCGTGGCCGGCCGTGGCAACGATCATGCGATTGATGTTAGGCAGGGGAAAAGATTCTTTAGGGCATGCCTTGTTCAGATCCTTATAATCTACACACATTCTAAGTTTGTATCCCTTTTTAGGGACTACAAACACGTTGGCTAACCATTCGGGGTATTTTTACCTCCCGAATAGACCCTATTTTCAGAAGTTTAGTTACCTCATCCTTTATGAATGCATGCTTCACCTCGGATTTGGGCCTCCTTTTCTGCTTTACCGACTTAAACCTGGGGTCGAAGCTTAGCCGTTGTGTTGTTATTTCCGGTGGGATCCCCGTCATGTCTAAATGGGACCAAGAAAAGCAATCCATATTATCAATAAGAAATTGAACGAGTTTTTTCCTGAGTTCGGGGGTTAACCCCGTTCCCAGGTATACCTTTCTCTCGGCATGTATTCGATCAGTATGACATGTTCCAGTTTCTTGACCGTCGACTTGGTCGCATCAGACTCTTCGAGAACAACGAAAGTTCGAGGAGTAAGGAGATCCTCTTCTTCTTCTTTGATTACCTGCTGCTCTGATTCGGTCGAGGCTGGGGACGGTGATTGCTATTTGGCCGTCAGCTTATCTTTGGTGCTTGACTTTTCCAAGGTCGGGGGCGCTGGTACCGGTATCACCTCCTCGAGTGCAAACATTTCCTTTGCAGCGTGTTGTTCTCCATAGACCGTTTTTATACCATCCACTGTTGGGAATTTCATCATCTGATGAAGGGTTGAAGGTACTGCCCTCATGTTGTGGATCCATGGCCTCCCGAGAAGTGCATTATATCTCATGTCGCCTTCGATGACATGGAAATTTGTATCTTGGATAGTCCCAGCCACGTTCACTGGTAGGATTATCTCCCCCTTCGTTGTTTCGCTTGCCATGTTGAAGCCATTTAGGACTCAGGATGCAGGTACAATTTGGTCCAGTAGGCCGAGCTGCTCTACGACCCTCGATCTGATTATGTTTGCTGAGCTACCTGGATCCACTAGAACAAGTTTAAGTTGAATTTTATTTAACAAAATAGAAATTACCAGGGCATTATTGTGCGGCTGAGATATGCCTTCCCCTTCCTCGTCATTGAATGATAGGACGCCCTCTGGCACGTAGCTCCGAGTCTGTTTTTCTCTGGTGATCGACACCTTGGTGCGTTTGAATATAGGCCCTTGTGGAACATCGACACCGCCAACGATCATATGAATTACGTGTTGCGGTTCTTCCTGCTCATTTTTCCTGTTTGCATCTCTTTCCCTGAGGTGGTTCTTAGCTCGATTACTGAGAAATTCCCGAAGATGACCTTCGTTGAACAACCGAGCCACCTCCTCCCTCAGCTGCCTGCAGTCTTCGGTCCTATGGCCATGTGTGCTGTGATACTTACACATAAGGTTTGGATTCCTCTGAGAAGGATCGGTTTGTATAGGCCTAGGCCACCTGGTGTCTTTGATTCTTCCAATAGCTGACACAATCCCTGATGCATCTACATTGAAATTATACTCTGACAATCAAGGTGTTTCCGCGGGGTCGGTATGTTTATCAAAACCATTCTTACTCATAAGTCCCCGAGAGCTTTGACCTCGATCATTTTTTTGATCGTTCCGAGGAGCATTACGCCCTGAACTACTATTTCTCTGATCGACATATGGCTGATACCTCTCATTGTTTGATCTTGGTTCCCTGTCCGTATCCCTCGGGCCTTAACTGCTAATCTATCAGGATGAACTGAACCACAGGGGGATCCCAACTGGTCGTCCTCGATCCTGATCTTCGATTGGTAATGATTATGTACATCTGACCAAGTTACAGCCGGATAATCGATCAGATTTTGCTTCAATTATCGTGACGCGGTCGAACTGCGCTCGTTCAAACCCTGCATAAAAGCTTGTACTGCCCAATCATCCGAGACCGGTGGTAATTCCATTCGCTCCATTTGAAACCGGGATACAAACTCCCTTAGCATCTCATCGTTCCTCTGTCTTATCTTAAAAACGTCTGATTTCCTTGTCGCCACCTTTATGGCCCCGGCATGTACTTTCACGAAGGCGTCTACTAACATAGCAAATGAATCGATAGCGTTCGGGGGCAAGTTGTGATACCAAATCATGGCTCCCTTTGACAAAGTTTCCCCAAATTTTTTCAACAATACTAATTCGATCTCATCATCATTCAAGTCGTTTCCTTTAATCCCGCAAGTGTATGAGGTAATATGTTCATTAGGGTCGGTTGTCCCGTTGTATTTAGGTATATCGGGCATGCGAAACTTTTTAGGAATGGGCTTCGGAGCCGCACTCGAAAGGAATGGCTTTTGTATGAACTTTTTGGCATCCAAACCTTTCAAGACCGGGGGTGCCCTTGGTATTTGATCGACACGGGAGTTATAAGTCTCCACTTTTTTGTCATTATCCTCAATCTTATTCTCCCCGGACTCGATTCTCTTGGTGAGTTCCTCGAGCATCCTCATAATTGTGGGATCAGTCCCCGTGCTATTACCGTTTGATCTTTCCGGTATCGGCTCAGTACGTCGAGTGTTTTCTATTTCGACTACACTTGTAGTTTTATGCTGACTTTGAAGCTGAGCGATAGCAACCTGTTGAGCTTGTAGCATCTCGAATATTACTTGAAGGCTGACTTCCTCATCTCCTATACCCTGTGTTCCTTGGCCACCAGATTGGGCTTCCCTACGTACACTTCCTCCGGGGTCTGCGCCTAAAACGCATTCAAAGCAATGTGTGAACTAACATCGACTGGTTCCATATTTCGCATTTCCCCAAGTTTAATCGGCGGTACACCGACCCCTACATTGTTGTTTTCTTAATGAAATCCAAGACCCTTATCGTCGTGTACGGGTGCGTTTTGCGAGTTTGACATGTTTTATCCTGAGAACAAAAATTCTTGACAAGAACAGGTGTGAAAATAACGTGTGTTATCAGAATCAATAGTCAAATAATCACTATTATCTTTAGCCCCACGGTGTGCGCCAAACTGTTTACCTCGAAAATACGAGTAACAATTACACTTGATTTATGGTTTTAAAGATATGTGATTTAGTTCAATACTAATTAATAACCAAGAAAGCTAACGAATAAATGAAGGAGATAAGTAATATCAAACCAGTGTGCAAGCCAGTCTCGACCTCGAGCTAAGGTGGCCTCGAGGTAGGTCAAGAACAGTAAAGTAAGAAGAATAAAGTTAAAGGACAATTCTGATGAACAATGAACGAGAAAGTAAGCAATGATTGATGATGGTTACAAATGATTGGGGTCCCCTTTATATAATAGGGGGACCCTAAATAAGGTACATTTCTATTTACAGTAAAGACTCTTATTGGGACAACTGTCTAACCGCCTAGTACGGATTAGTACTAACTCGTACAAATCTATTCCGGAATTCGCGCCACGATCTTGGGGACGTGGCAGGAATCTTGCTCATTCTGTTACAAATCCATAACGACATTATCTCCGGGTTGGTCATATTAGGCTCCGACGTTCCTCGAACACTTAGATCTTCGAGTCTCATGTTCTGTCCTCGGGCTCGAACTCGATCCATAGTGAGTCTATTCCTCGACGCGAGCCTTCTATTCCTTGACGTGAGATTTCGAGCCCACAAAATCGGGGAAACCTGATTTTACTGTATACAAGCTTTTCTTTTTGGAGTTTTTCAAACTTTTGAAAATTTCCAAAATGCATCTTCTGGTGAAATTGGGAATTTTATGAACAAATACTGATTTCGGGAAAATGGAAAAAATTTCTTATGTCCAAATGGCTCTACATATTATATTTCGGCGAAAAAGTGTTAATTTTAGCTTAAGGTGGTCCCGCCACTGCTCTCAAATTTATGTAATGCTAGGCCCCCATTTGGAGCTTCACATGAGGCCATAGATTTTACACAACATTTTATCATTGTTATTTAGAAAACATTATTTGCATTCAATAATTGCACTGAAAAAATGAATACAAGTAATAAGTTTTGCATATTAAGCTGTTTTGCTACACCGTAATTAAGTAATAGTATGTGGTTATTCTTTTATTTGTAACTCTTATAACGGAATTAGCTAGGTGGTTTTGTGTAGACACTCAGGTCGAATAAGTATTTTTCTTACTACCACTTTCCTTATTTAAAAAAGGAAAAGAAATTGTGTTTCTTGATTTTTAATGGGGTATTATCACTTCTAGCCCGTGCCAGAAACTATTTACATCTGGTAGTCGAAACAGTATATAAGATTTGTAAAATAATTGTATATAACATACATAATGTATATATATACAAAAACCATACAAATTTTATACATTCTTTCGGCTATTATTTTTACAACGACTGTATAATGTCATTTTTCTATTTTTTTTAATCCTTTCTCTTTTTTACTTTCCTTGATTAAAGACTAAATGTCACGACCCGGATTTTCCACCCTCGGGAGTCGTGATGGCGCCTACTCGTAGAAGCTAGGCAAGCCACGATCTTAGAAATCATTAACTCTTTCTGCTTTAATTCCTTTTTAACCAATTAAATTTACCGGAAATAAATAAATAAATTATAGCGGAATAAGAAATTTAGCGGAAGTCTTAAATAAAATATAAACCAAAATATCCTGAAGACCAACACATGCCTCTAACCAGAACCTTGTGTCACAACATCCACGGACTGTCTAGGATTACTACAAATAAGTGTTTGAAAGAAAAGAACATAGTCTATCTCGAGTACAAATGACAACAGAACATAAAAACTGATAGAAGAGACGCCAGGTCCTGCGAACGCCAGCAGGGCTACCTCGGAGTCTCGGACTGAAGGATAGCTCCCAATATACTGCAGATGACCAAATGCTACTACGGGACCTGGATCTGTGCAAAAGAGCACAGAGTGTAGTATCAGCACAACCGACCCCATGTGCTGGTAAGTGCATAGCCTAACCCCGGCGAAGTAGTGACGAGGCTAGACCAGACTACCACATAAACCTGTGCAATTATATAATATACAGCGGAAACAAAGCAGAAATAAACAAGTAAGGATGGGAGGGGGAAACATGTTGCGGGGAGATAACAGTTCCGAATAAAGCATCAAGTAAAGAAAGGGACAACATAACTACAATGTCAACAAGAAGCAGAAATCAAATAAGTACACAGCATCACCCTTCGTGCTTTTACTCTCGTCCTCACCAAGCAATAATATAATGAAAACGTCCACGGCATCACCCTTCGTGCTTTTACTCTCTTTCCTCACCAAAGCAATTAGAATAATAAAATGTGCACGGCATCAGCCTTCGTGCTTTTACTCTCTTTCCTCACATATAATCAATAAAATCGGCACGGAGCGGTACATCGTGCGGCACGGCATCACCCTTCGTGCTTTACACTCTTTCCTCACAATAGCAAACAATGCACGGCATCACCCTTCGTGCTTTAACACTCTTCCTCACCCAAACAACAATCACAAACAAGGGCAAGGGAAATAAACAAGAATATATATGAATCCCGGCAAGGGAGCAACAATTAAATAATTAAATCCCGGCAAGGGAACAACAATTAAATAATTAAATCCCGGCAAGGGAACATTTCAATAACTCTTTCTCTATCTTTCAATTTTACTTCATAACTCGCTTTACCACTTGAGCCAATGCTCCAAAGGGTTCAATCATCTCATATACTTTCATAATTCATAATATAACTTGAGCCAATGCTCCAAGATGTTCAAAGGTCTCAATTCCTTCCACAAACTTTTCACAACAGCTAGAAATCATCACCAAAGCATGAAGAATACAATGAAATCAAGATATTCATAATATAAAGACTCACGGTCATGTTAGACACCAACGTATAGATACTCGTCACCATGCCTATACGTCGTACACGACTAATACCACATAGCAAATAGGACTCAACTCCTAATCCCTCAAGCTAAGGTTAGACCAAACACTTACCTCGATGCCTTGAACACAACTCAAGTCTCAATTATAGCTTTACCCCTCGATTCCACCGCCAATTCGCTCGTATCTAATTACTTAATTATATCAATAAACACTAAATGAATCAACCCCAATGCATGAAAATGAGTTTTCCAAAGTTTTACCCAAAAAGTCAAAAATTGCCCCCGGGCCCACGTGGTCAAAACCCGAGGTTCGAACCAAAACCCGATTACCCATTCCCCCACGAACCCAAATATATAATTTGTTTTGATATCGGACCTCAAATCGAGGTCCAAATTCCCAATTTTTGAAAAACCTAGGTTCTACCCAAAACACCCAATTTCCCCCAGGAAAACCTTTGATTTTAGGTTGAAATCATGTTAAAAGATGTTAATGATTGAAAGAAATGAGTAAAAACTAACTTATAATTGATTTGGAAGAAGACTTATTATTCTTGGAAAATCACCTAAGTGTGTTTGGGTTTGAGAAAATATGAAAAATGAAGCTCAAAATCGTTTAAGTGTAAAAATTGCAGGTCTTAATTATGGGAAATGCGAACCCCGACCTCTGCAGATATGGGAATTGCGAAGCATTATTCGCATTTGCGATCGCTTCAAAAACTCCGGACCATCGCATTTGCGAGACATTGGTCGCATTTGCGACATACTGATCGCATTTGCGATCCCTGGCCATCATGGGCACCTTCGCATTTGCGATGAAGGGTCAGGTCTGTGCAGCTCGCATTTGCGAGCCAGGCTTCGCAAATGCGAAGCCTGCAGGTCAGATCATACCAGCTAACTTTTAAGTTCAAAAATGCAGCCTGGGCCTATCCAAAACTCACCCGAGCCCTCGGGGTTCCAAACCAAATACATACACAACCTCAAAAATATCCTACGAACTTATTCGTGCGATCAAATCGCCAAAATAACATCATAAACATTGAATTAAACCTCAAAATCCATGAATTCTTTCAAACTTCATAAAATATCAAATGCTCCAATTTAGGTCTGAATCACGTCAAACGACGTCCGTTTTCAACCAAATTTTACAGGAATGACTTAAACCATATATAAGACTTGTACCGGGCGCCGGAACCAAAATACGGGCCCGATACCAATACGTTCTAATCAATTTTCACTTTAAATTTCCTTAAACAATTTCAGAAAACAATTTTTACTAAAAAAATTTATTTCTCGGGCTTGGGACTTCGAAATTCGATTCCAGGCATACGCCCAAGTCCCATATTTTCCTAAGGGTCCGGGTCCGTTTACCCAAAACGTTGACCAAGGTCAAATTTATTCATTTTAACATCAGAACTTGGCATTTTTCACAGAATTTCATATTTAAGCTTTCCGGCTACGCGCCCGGACTGCACACGCAAATTGAGGCGACTCTAAATGAGGTTTTCAAGGCCTCGGAGTCATAGAATTCAATTAAAAACAGGTGATGACCCTTTGGGTCGTCACACTAAAGGAGCGGAGAGAATAATGTATACGTTTTGTTTCTCAATAGATTTTTTTGATAGATAGCTTCTAAAATGGTGAAAATGAGAGGAGACTGACATATATATTTAAAAATGCTATATTAAAATAGAAAAAAGTACCTCCCAAAAGTTCTATGTTTAATTATGCAGTTTGAAATGAACAAAAGGTTTTTAAATGTACAAAATACTATTAATTGATTAGTTGTACTAATGTTTATAACATGACTTTATTTGCTTCAAAATAATAAGTCAGGCCCCTACATTAGGATGTAAATCAATCATAATGAGAATAGACTTCTCCGTAAGGTAATGCAAATGTAGCAAAAAATAAAAGTATCAAAATAGAAGGAGCGATCCAAGTGAAACTATTACTATTTGAGGAGCCAAACAATTTTTCCTTTAACTACAATTTTCTCAAGCTCTTTTAAAGTATTTTTAATTATAAATGATGTTGACTCATACTAGTACTTTTTATGTAATTTTTAGATATGTAAATTCGAAATGAGTAAAACGTTTTTAAATGTACAAAATACTCTTAATTGATTAATTGTAATGTCTATAACACATGACTTTATTGACTTCAAAGTAATAATTGGGCACTGCACTAGGACGTGGATCAATCATAATGAGAATAGACTTCTCCATAATCTATCTATATTATATTAAAGGTGGGAAACCCTTAAGTCAAAAGTTAAATTACTTTTTTATCCTTTTTAAAAATTTATTTATCCTACTTAATTTAAAATTTATAACATTAAAAAAAGAGGAACAGAATTAACCTGAAAGGTTGTGTATGTTAAAATGTTTCACATTAGTAATGAAAGTTTTGTTTAACCGTGCCTTTTCATGCACTCATTTAAAATAAACAAAAATCAGGCGCAACCCTCCTCTACGTAAATCTCACCTACAATCTTTCACTTCTCACAAAACTTTGTATAATCCGTTTTTGTTATTAAACTTCAAAATTTTTGCATAAATGCTCGACGCTAAATTTCTACCACTTTTTTTGTACTATCATTAGGAGAGCTTCTATTGTGATGACCCAAAAGGTCATCATTTGTTTTAGAAATAAATTCAGTATTCCGAGGCCTAAAAACCTCCCTTTTACCTCACCTCGATTTGTGTGGTCCGGACCTATATCCGGAAAGCCTTCTATGTGAAAATATGAGAAATAGAAATTATAGAGTTAAAATTTGATTATGGTTGACTTTAGTCAACATTTTGGATAAACGGACCTGGACCCGTGATTTGACGGTCCCGGAGGGTCTGTAGAAAAATATGGGACTTGCTTGTATGCCCGGAATTGAATTCCGAGGTCCCAAGCCCGAGAAATAAATTTTTTTAAAAAAATTATTTTCTGGGAAAATATATGAGTTTTTAGAAATGAGATGTGTTTGAAATTTGATGGTATCAGGCCCGTATTTTGGTTCCAGAGTCCGGTACAGGTCATATATGTGGTTTAAGTTAAGTCTGTGAAATTTGGTAAGAAACGGACTTGA
This sequence comes from Nicotiana attenuata, assembly GCF_001879085.1. Classification (NCBI taxonomy): domain Eukaryota; kingdom Viridiplantae; phylum Streptophyta; class Magnoliopsida; order Solanales; family Solanaceae; genus Nicotiana; species Nicotiana attenuata. The sequence continues at coordinate 73,628,728 of NC_031990.1, forward strand.
AATGACGTGAATCGGACCTTATTTAAGAAAAATTAGAAAATTTGATGTTCTTAAGTGATTTCATGATTTTGATGCTAAATTCATAGTTGTTGATGTTATTTTGGTGATTTGAATGCACGAGCAACTCCGTATGATGTTTTCGGTTTAGTGTGCATGTTTGGTTTGGAGCCCCGAGGGCTCGGGTGAGTTTTGGATAAGCAACAGAGTGAAATTTGGACTTAGGATGTTGCAGATTTTAATTGGTATATTGCAGACCTGCAGGCTTCGCATTTGCGAAGCCTGGCTCGCAAATGCGAGCTCGCAAATGCGAAGGCTATGTCGCAAATGCAAAAGAGCCCAGGCCAGCATTACCTCACAAATGCGAGGTACCCATCGCAATTGTGATGCCCCCTGTTGTAGCCGGTCGTCGCAAATGCGACAAATGGATCGCAAAAGCGACTTCGCAAATGTGAGCATAGCAGACTTCTGGGATTGCAATTGTGAACCCTGGTCACAATTGCGACATCAGAGACCTGCAAATTCATAACTTAGACGCATTTTAACCATTTTTCAAAGGCAATATCTTCTCCAAATCGATTGTAAGTTGTTTCTAACTTGTTTTCTTCAATCTTTAACATCTTTTCACATGATTTCAACTCAAACCAAAGATTTTCATGGGGGAAATAGGGTGTTTTGGGTAGAACCTAGGTTTTTCAAATTTTGGGGATTTGGACCTCGATTTGAGGTCCGATTTCAAAACAAATTGTATATTTGAGTTCGTGGGTGAATGGGTAATCGATTTTGGTTCGAACCTCGGGTTTTGACCATGTGAGCCCGGGGTTGATTTTTGACTTTTTAGGAAAAACTTTAGAAAACTTATTTCCATGCATTAGAATCGATTCATTTAGCATTTATTGATATAATTAAGTAACTTGTGGCTAGATACGAGCGAATTGGTGGTGGAATGAAGAGGTAAAGCGATAGTTGAGGCTTAAATTGTGTTCGAGGAATCGAAGTAAGTGTTTGGTCTAACCTTAGCTTGAGGGACTAGGAGTCGTGTCCTATTTGCTATGTGTTATTTGTTGAGTACGACGTATAGGCATGGTGACGAGTATCTATACGTTGGTGTCAAGCATGCCCGTGAGTCTTATATTGTGATTATTATGACTCCGGTTGTATTGCTTATGCCCTTTTGTGATGATTTCTATTGTTGGGCAAAGTTTGTGGAAGAAATGGTAATATTTGAATATTGAGGAGCGTTGGCTCAAGTTATGAAGCGAATTGTGAAAGAATAATTGGCAATTAAAACTTGTAGAGCATTGGCTCAAATTGTGAATCGAGTTGTGAAATAAATATGAAAAGGAGAAGAGGATTATGGTATTGCTCCCTTGCCAGGACGTTGTGGTTTTAATATTGCTCCCTTGCCGGGATGTTGTTGCTTTGCTATTGTTCCCTTGTCGGGATTTTATTGTGATTCATTTATCTCCTTGCCCTTATTGTTTGTGATTGTTGTTTGGGTGAGGAAGAGTGTAAAGCACGAAGGGTGATGCCGTGCATTGTTTTGGTGAGAGAGTGTTAAAGCACAAAGGGTGATGCCGTGTATAAATTTTGTGAGGAAGAGTGTAAAGCACGAAGGGTGATGCCGTGCCGCACGATGTACCATTCCGTGCCGATTATAATGATTTTATGGTGAGGATGAGAGTAAAAGCACGAAGGGTGATGCCGTGCAGTTTATATTGATTTCTGTGGTGAGGATGAGAGTAAAAGCACGAAGGGTGATGCCGTGCACTTGTTTGATTTCTGATTCTCGTTGAAAATTTAGTTATGGTGTTCCTTGTGTTTACCTGGTGATTTCCTGTTATCGTTTGTTGTTTCCCCGCAGCATGTTTCCCCCTCCCATCCTTGACTGTACATTTCTGCTTTATTTTTCCGCTGTATATGATTTAACTGCACAGGTTTATTTGGTAGTCTGGTCCTAGCCTCGTCACTACTTCGCCAGGGTTAGGCTAGGCACTTACCAGCACATGGGGTCGGTTATGCTGATACTACACTCTGCACTCTTTTGTGCAGATCCCAGTGCTAATTTCGAACCGCGGTGAGATAGCTGTTTTGCGTTCATCAGGCGACCCGAGGTAGTCCTGCAGGCGTCCGCAGGCCTTGGCGTCTCTTTCTAGCTATTAATCCACTTTCTTCTTGTATTTCCAGAGACAGTTTGTATTATTTCTTTCAGACCTTTATTTGTAGTACTCTTAGACAGTCTGTGAAGTTGTGACACCGGTCTTGGGTAGCTTGTTACGGACTGATATTGGTAGCATTATTACAACTTGAAATTTAGTCTTCCGCCTATTAAATTATGTCGTTCATTAACTGTTGGTTCCTAATTGTTAACGGATTTAAAATGGAACCAAGATAATTAAATTCAGTTGTTTGACTTGCCTAGCTTTCACTAGTAGGCGCCATCACGACTCCCGAGGGTAGGAAATTCGGGTCGTGACAAGTTGGTATCAGAGCTTAGGTTACATAGGTCTCAATTCACAGACAAGCTTAGTAGAGTCTGAGGGATCGGTACGGAGACGTCTGTATTTATCTCCCAGAAGCTGCAGAGTTAGGAAAAACTTCACATCTATTCTTTCTTGTCGTGCGGTTTGGTTTCTCAGTGCTAATTGAATTTCTACTCTGTTCTTCCGCAGATGCCGAGAACACGCGCTTCCTTTTCTGCTGATCAGCAGCCCGAGCCCCCAGCAGCAGCTCCCACGAGGGGCAGAGTCGAGGCCGAGGCCAAGGCCGTGCTAGAGGCCGAGGTAGGGGAAGCGCTTAGCCCAGAGCAGCAGCACCAGTGGCGGAGCCTCAGGTTGAGTTTGACGAGGAGGTTCCGGCCCAGGCAGTTCCGGTGGGCCCAGCTCAGGTCCCAGAGGGGTTCATTGCTACCCTAGTACTTCAGGATGCTCTGGTCCGTCTAGTGGGCCTCATGGAGAGTATCACCCGAGCAAGCTTGCTTCCTGTTGCACCAGCAGTCTCTTAGGCTGGAGGAGGGGCTCAGACTCCTGCTACTCGCACTCCGGAGCAGGTGGCTCCCCAGTTTCAGACTCCAGCAGCTCAGCCAGTTGGAGCGGTTCAGCCGGGTGTGGTAGCTCAGACTCTTGATGGAGCAGCTATGACTGTCGATGCTTTGTGGAGATTGGATAGGTTCACCAAGCTCTTCACTGCCACTTTCAGCGGTGCATCTTCTGAGGATCCCCAGGATTATCTAGACAGATGTCACGAGGTTCTCAGGAACATGGGGATAGTGGAGACCAATGGGGTCGATTTTGCTACTTTTCATTTATCTGGATCCGCCAAGACTTGGTGGAGAGATTATTGATTGGCTAGACCAGCCAGATCACCAGCTCTGACTTGGGAGCAGTTTACTCAGCTATTCTTGGAGAAGTTTCTTCCCGTTACTTAGAGAGAGATGAATCGGAGGCAGTTTGAGCGTCTCCAGCAGGGTTCCATGACTGTTACTCAGTACGAGACCAGGTTAATCGACTTGGCCCGTCATGCTCTACTTATACCTCCCACTGAGAGAGAGAGAGTGAGGAGGTTCGCTGAGGGGCTTATCCAGCCTATACGACTTCAGATGGCTAAGGAGACGGGGAGTTAGATTTCTTTCCAGAAGGCGGCCAATATGGTCAGGAGAGTTGAGATGGTTTTATCGCAGGGAGGAGGTCAGGGGTCTGACAAGAGGCCTCGTTATTCAGGCAGATTCAGTGGCGCCTCGTCTGGAGGCAGGGACTCGTGTGGTAGAGGCCATCCTCCTAGGCCTTTTCAGTCGGCACTTCAGGTTTCTCACGGTGCCTCAGGTGGTCGTGGTTCTCACATGCAGTATTCTGATCAACAGTCCTACAGTACACCACCAGCTCCTATCAGTGCACCGCCGCTCCATAGTTTTCGGGGTGGTCATTCAGGTCGTCAGGGTCAGTAGTCTCAGCAGCCGAAGACCTGTTATTCTTGTGGTGATACGGGTCACGTTGCTAGATTTTGTCCTCGAGCATCGAGCAGCTCTCAACATACGGGTTCCCACGCCATGGTTCAGGCACCGAGTGTTCCACAGCCCACCCAGCCAGCCAGAGGTGGAGGTAGAGGTGCTAGAGGTGGAGGTAGATGTGTTAGAGGTGGAGCTCAGGCCGCTAGAGGTGGAGGCCAGCCAGCAGCAGGCCGTCCCAGGGATGTAGTCTAGGGTGGTGGGGCCCAGCCCCGGTGTTATGCTCTCCCAGCTAGGCTTGAGGTTGAGGCTTCCGATGCAGTTATCACAGGTACGGTTCTGGTTTGAGTAGGAATGCTTCAGTGCTATTTGATCCAGGGTCTACATACTCTTATGTGTCATCTTATTTTGCGTCGTATCTGGTCATGCCCAGTGATTCTTTGAGTGCTCCTGTTTATGTGTCCACCCCGGTGGGTGATTTTATTGTGGTAGATCGTGTTCATCGTTCTTGCGTGGTTGTGATTGGGGGTCTTGAGACCCGAGTAGACTTATTAATGGACACGGTCGATTTTGATGTCATACTGGGGATGGACTGGTTATCACCTTACCACGCTATCTTGGATTGTCATGCGAAGACTGTGACCTTAGCCTTACCGGGTCTACCTCATTTAGAGTAGAGAGGGACTCCTGGTCATTCTACCCGTAGTGTTATCTCATATATGAAAGCTCGGCGAATGGTCGAGAAGGGGTGTTTTGCCTATTTGGCATATGTTCGTGATTCTAGTGCCGAGGTTCCAATTATTGATTCTGTGCCCGTTGTTCGTGAGTTTCCTGAGGTATTCCCTTCAGACCTGTCGTGTATGCCACCCGATAGGGATATTGACTTTTACATTGATCTGCTCCGGGCACTCCGCCCATTTCTATTCCGCCATATCGTATGGCCCCGCCTGAGTTGAAAGAGTTGAAGGAGCAGTTGCAAGACTTGCTTGATAAAGGCTTTATTAGGCCCAGTTTCTCGCCATGAGGTGCGCCGATGTTGTTTGTCAAGAAGAAGGACGGATCGATGAGAATGTGTATAGATTACCGACAATTGAACAAGGTCACAATCAAGAATAAGTACCCATTGCCGAGGATTGATGATTTGTTCAACCAGCTTCAGGGTGCCCAAGTGTTTTCTAAGATCGACTTGAGATCTGGCTACCATCAGTTGAAGATTCATGAGAAGAACTATCCAGTCCATGATTTGGAGTAGCCATTGTTCATGGTTTGTCACGCCCAAAAAGCGAGGGGCGCGACCGGCGCCCGACCGGGTAGCCCCAATCAAGCGGACCTGGGTGCCTTTCCTAACCCACGTGTTACCGCGTGATTTCTATGCCCATTATTCAAGTGAAATAGCCGTTTATGATTAAACACATTCTTACTTTACGTGGTCTACAAGTTATACTGCCCAAATACAAAATACTTAAGTACATAACCCACTCTTGTCTACGAAGCCTCTAGGGATACAAAAGAGTTTTACAATACTTGCCGGTAACAAGGCTTCGGCTATACCTTACACAAATACCAAAAATAAGACTCCGGGAAGAAAAGCGGCATGAGCCACGCAGGGCCCCGAGAGGAAAGAGGCTCACCAATACAGCTGACGGAAAGTGGAGGAGGTGCTACTGTCGGTGGACTGGAGTACCTGCTATAGAACCACCTACAATCATAACAAGAATGTAGTGCCCCAGGCAAAAGGGACGTCAGTACATCTGAATTGTACTGGTATGTATGAACAAACTTTATCCCAAGTAAAATCAATCAATACGCAGATAACAAACAGTAATAGAATCAACAATCAAATGCACATGAAGGAACAACCAAAGCCAACAAGTTTCACAATCTCTCCTTTTTCCCTTTCAACATCATTTCATACTCAAGAGTTTCATACATTTTCATTTCAATAGTGAATATGATCACTTTTCCACCCTTATTACCTCGGCCACCCTTATTACCTCGGCCACCCTTATCACCACAACCCACACCTTATAACTTCGTGTTGCGGCGCGCAACCCGATCCCACCGGACATTCACATTTAACACAACAACAATAGTTCACAGTTCAATCACATGGCTTCAGTCCATCCCGAATATCATTTCACAGCAACAATAACAATTTAAGTCACAACAATTCATGAAATAGGCCATCTTGCCCTAACACCCGTGAAGCAAACGAAATTCACAAATAGTCCACATAAGAAACGCATACTAATTACTCGTACACCAAACAGGGTGACTTTACAAAGGTTAAAGTTAGCCATACATACCTGGAGTCGAATTTCCCTTTTTAACTTCTACTTTCAATTCACCAAACAGCCTAGTACCGTCAATCTAGTTCACAAGTTAACACATATATCTTAGAATTGAAGTTCACAAATACAATCCGAACTTATTTAGGTGATCACCCGCTCCTTTATGCAAATCTTTACTCCTATCCAATTCCTCTTACTAGATTTTAGATATTAAAGAACATGCATGTATGGTTCAACTTATATTTTCAAGAATCAATTCATGAGAACCCCCTTTTTGTCTAAATCTGAAAACCAATGAAAAAGGGCTGGGGATTTTACCTGCAAGAACAAAGATGAAGACAATTACTCGAAATGTTCAGGCCTGGGTAACTTTGAAAATCAAATTGATAGAGATAAGACTTTCTCTCTCAAGAATCCTCCCTTCCCTCTCTCTACTTTTGTTCAGAAATGGGTTAAAATGAAGGGTTGGGGTGTTTTATTGAAGAAGGGGTCGAGTTGAAAAATTAGAAAAATTGGAGCCCCGAGTCAAGTTTGCGATCGCATTTGTGATCGCAAAGTGGAAATGCGGCCCACAGCTGAAGATTTGGAGGCATTATCTGTATGGCGTGGCATGTGAGGTGTTCACAGATCACAAGAGTTTGCAATACTTATTCAAGCAGAAGGAGCTAAATTTGAGGCAAAGAAGGTGGTTGGAGCTGTTGAAAGACTATGGTATCACCATCTTATATCATCCGGGGAAGGCCAATGTGGTGGTCGATGCATCGAGTAGGAAGTCAGCCGGTATGGGCAGTCTTGCGTATATTCCGGTCGATGAGAGACCGCTTTCTTTGGATTTTCAGGCTTTGGCTAATCAGTTCGTGAGGTTGGATGTTTCTGAGCCCAGCCGTGTATTAGCTTTCACAGTTGCTCGCTCTTCTCTATTGGAGCGTATCCGAGATCGGCAGTATGATGATCCTCATTTGTGTGTCCTCAGAGACACGGTGCAGCAAGAAGGTGCCAAGCAGGTTACATTGGCAGATGATGGAGTCTTGAGGATGCAGGGTCGTACTTGTGTGCCTAATGTGGATGGACTTTGGGAGTTGATTTTAGAGGAGGCCCATAGGTCCCTGTACTCTATTCATCCGGGCGCCGCTAAGATGTATCAGGATTTGCGGCAGCATTATTGGTGGAGGAGAATGAAGAAGGACATTGTTGCGTATGTGGCTCGGTGTTTGAATTGTCAACAGGTTAAGTACGAGCATCAGAGGCCTGGTGGTTTGTTCTAAAAGATTGAGATTCCTGAGTGGAAGTGGGAGTGTATCACTATGGACTTCGTTGTTGGACTCCTACGGACTCAGAGGAAGTTCGATGCAGCATGGGTTATTGTTGATAGGCTGACCAAGTCAGCGCATTTTATTCCTGTGGTAGTCTCCTGTTCTTCCGAGAGGTTAGCTGAGATCTATATCCGGGAGATTGTTCATCTTCATGGTGTGCCTGTGTCTATCATCTCGGACCGAGGTACGAAGTTTACCTCATATTTCTGGAGAGCAATTCAGCGGGAATTGGGCACACAGGTTGAGTTGAGCACAGCGTTTCATCCTCAGACGGACGGGCAGTCCGAGCGGACTACTCATATTTTGGAGGATATGCTCCGAGCTTGTGTTATTGACTTTGGAGGCTCATGGGATCAGTTTTTGCCTTTAGCGGAGTTCGCCTACAACAACAGCTACCAGTCGAGCATCCAGATGGCTCCTTATGAGGCTTTATATGGTAGGCGATGTCGGTCTCCGGTCGGATGGTTTGAGTCGGGAGAGGCTCGGTTGTTGGGTACGGATCTAGTGCAGGATGCCTTGGACAAGGTCAGGATCATTCAGGATAGACTTCGTACAGCTCAGTCCAGGAAAAAGAGTTATGCCGACCGTAAGGTTCGTGATTTGGCATTCATGGTCGGTGAGCGGGTATTGCTTCGGGTGTTGCCTATGAAGGGCGTGATGAGATTTGGGAAGAGGGGCAAGCTTAGCCCTAGGTTCATTGGCCCATTTGAGGTTCTTGATCGAGTGGAGAGGTGGCTTACAGACTTGTGTTGCCGCCGAGCTTATCATCCGTGCATCCAGTGTTTCATGTATCCATGCTTCGGAAGTATCACGGCGATCCATCCCACGTGTTAGACTTCAGCACTATCCAGTTGGACAAGGACTTGTCATATGAGGAGGAGCCGGTAGCTATTCTAGACCGGCAGGTTCGTCAGTTGAGATCGAAGAGTTTCCCTTCTGTTTATGTTCAGTGGAGAGGTCAGCCTGCTGAGGCATCAACCTGGGAGTTCGAGTCCGATATGCGGAGCCGTTATCCCCATCTCTTCCCCAACTCAGGTACTTCCTTCTTATGTCTGTTCGAGGACGAACGGTTGTTTTAGAGGTGGAGGATGTGATGACCCAAAAGGTCATCACTTATTTTAGAAACAAATTCAATGTTTCGAGGCCTAAAAACCTCCCTTTTTACCTCACCTCGATTTGTGTGCGTGGTCCGGACCTATATCCGGAAAGCCTTCTATGTGAAAATATGAGAAATAGAAATTTATAGAGTTAAAATTTGATTATGGTTGACTTTAGTCAACATTTTGGGTAAACGGACCCGGACCCATGATTTGACGGTCCCGGAGGGTCCCTGGGGAAATATGAGACTTGGGCGTATGCCCGGAATCGAATTCCAAGGTCCCAAACCCGAAAAATGAATTTTTTAAAAAAAATGTTTTCTAGAAAAATATATGAGTTTTTTGAAATGAGATGTGTTTGAAATTTGATGGTATCGGGCCCGTATTTTGGTTCCGGAGCCCGGTACAGGTCTTATATGTGGTTTAAGTTAAGTCTGTGAAATTTGGTAAGAAACGGACTTGAAATGACGTGAATCGGACCTTATTTGAGAAAAAATCGAAAATTTGATGTTCTTAAGTGATTTCATGATTTTGATGCTAAATTCATAGTTGTTGACGTTATTTTGGTGATTTGAATGCACGAGAAAGTCCGTGTGATGTTTTCGGTTTAGTGTGCATGTTTGGTTTGGAGCCCCGAGGGCTCGGGTGAGTTTTGGATAGGGCACGGAGTGAAATTTGGACTTAGGATGTTGCAGATTTTAACTGGTATATATTGCAGGCTTGCAGGCTTCGCATTTGCGAAGCGTGGCTCGCAAATGCGAAGGCTATGCCGCAAATGCGAAAGAGCCCAGGCCAGCATTACCTCGCAAATGCGAGGTACCCATCGCGATTGCGATGCCCCCTGCTGTAGCCGGTCGTCGCAAATGCGACAAATGGATCGCAAAAGCGACTTCGCAAATGCGAAAGTCCCTTCGCAAATCCGAGCATAGCAGACTTCTAGGTTCGAAATTGTGAACCCCGGTCGCAATTGCGACATCAGAGACCTGCAAATTCATAACTTAGACGCATTTTAACCATTTTTCACACTCTTTCAAAACCAAAACACTCTTGGGCGGTTTTTCAAAGGCAATTTCTTCTCCAAATCGATTGTAAGTTGTTTCTAACTCGTTTTCTTCAATCTTTAACATCTTTTCACATGATTTCAACTCAAAATCAAAGGTGTTCATGGGGGAAATTGGGTGTTTTTGGTAGAACCTAGGTTTTTCAAATTTTGGGAATTTGGACCTCGATTTGAGGTCCGATTTCAAAACAAATTGTATATTTGAGTTTGTGGGTGAATGGGTAATCGTGTTTTGGAACGAACCTCGGGTTTTGACCATGTGGGCCCGGGGTCGATTTTTGACTTTTTGGGAAAAACTTTAGAAAACTTATTTTCGTGCATTAGAATCGATTCATTTAGCATTTATTGATATAATTAAGTAAATTGTGGCTAGATACGAGCGAATTGGTGGTGGAATCAAGAGGTAAAGCGATAGTTGAGGCTTGAATTGTTTTCGAGGCATCGAGGTAAGTGTTTGGTCTAACCTTAGCTTGAGGGATTAGGAGTCGTGTCATATTTGCTATGTGTTATTTGTTGAGTACGGCGTATAGGCATGGTGACGAGTATCTATACGTTGGTGTCAAGCATGCCCGTGAGTCTTATATTCTGATTATTATGACTCCGTTTGTATTGCTTATGCCCTTTTGTGATGATTTCTATTGTTGGGCAAAGTTTGTGGAAGAAATGGTAATATTTGAACATTGAGGAGCATTGGCTCAAGTTGTGAAGCGAATTGTGAAAGAACAATTGGCAATTAAACCTTGTAGAGCATTGGCTCAAATTGTGAATCGAGTGGTGAAATAAATGTGAAAAAGAGAAGAGAATTATGGTATTTCTCCCTTGCCGGGACGTTGTGGTTTTAATATTGCTCCATTGCCGGGATGTTGTTGCTTTGCTATTGTTCCCTTGCCGGGATTTTATTGTGATTCATTTATTTTCTTGCCCTTATTGTTTGTGATTGTTGTTTGGGGTGAGGAAGTGTGTAAAGCACGAAAGGTGATGTCGTGCATTGTTTTGGTGAGAGAGTGTTAAAGCACGAAGGGTGATGCCGTGTATAAATTTTGTGAGGAAGCACGAAGGGTGATGCCGTGCCGCACGATGTACCATTCCGTGCCGATTATATTGATTTTATGGTGAGGATGAGAGTAAAAGCACGAAGGGTGATGCCGTGCACTTGTTTGATTTCTGATTCTCGTTGAAAATTTAGTTATGGTGTTCCTTGTGTTTACCTGCTGATTTCCTGTTATCGTTTGTTGTTTTCCCGCAGCATGTTTTCCCCTCCCATCCTTGACTGTACATTTCTGCTTTATTTTTCCGCTGTATATAATTTAACTGCACAGGTTTATTTGGTAGTCTGGTCCTAGCCTCGTCACTACTTCGCCGGGGTTAGGCTAGGCACTTACCAGCACATGGAGTCGGTTGTGCTGATACTACACTCTACACTCTTTTGCGCAGATCCCAGTGCTGTAGATTTTGGACCGCAGTGAGATAGTTGTTTCGCGTTCATCAGGCGACCCGAGGTAGTCCTGCAGGCGTCCGCAGGCCTTGGCGTCTCCTTCTAGCTATTAATCATGTTTCTTCTTGTATTTTCAGAGACAGTTTGTATTATTTCTTTCAGACCTTTATTTGTAGTACTCTTAGACAGTCTGTGAAGTTGTGACACCAGTCTTGGGTAGATTGTTACGTACGGATTGATATCGGTAGCATCATTACAACTTGAAATTTAGTCTTCCGCCTATTAAATTATGTCGTTCATTAACTGTTGGTTCTTAATTGTTAACGGATTTAAAATGGAACCAAGGTAATTAAATTCAGTTGTTTGGCTTGCCTAGCTTTCACTAGTAGGCACCATCACAACTCCCGATGGTGGGAAATTCGGGTCGTGGCATCTGTTGACGGCATTTATGTTAGGATATTACCTAATGAAATATATCTCTTGGCGCTGTTTGTAAATGATACATGGGTGTGAATTCTTTATTTTTTATATCCGCAATTTTGTGTTGTTTTGGATTATCAACTATTTTTCGTGTGTATTAAATGAATGTAAATTACATAACTTGGTATATGTTGAAATACCATTTTATATTTGTTTCCCTTGCATATGCTTGTTTAATTTAGTATCCATAAATTACAACCATAATATTATATTTCTGGTTTAAATTTTTTCCTTGGTCGACTTTGGAGATTAAGAAAGATAGATAAGTACAATCTTATATTTTTTTTCATTTATTTGTTCACGTGAAGGAAAAAAATGTCAAAATAATCATTGGTATTAATTAGTTATGAATGAAAATATATACAAATTAAAATAAGTTAATAAAAAAGTTACAGGCTCTAAAAAGATATGGCCAACTCTCATAATGTTTAAAGGTAATATTTGGATCAAATATCTTGATTAATAATATGTATATATCTTGGTAAATTGTCAGATAATTTTTATTATGTAATTATAAAGCTCAATAAGGTAGTTGTAGGTGAAGCAAAATCTAGGGATGGATAAAAGTTTCTCCTTTATTGAGTTATTAAATAGAATCAATAATAATTATTATTATTACTTACACTTCTGTCTTTAACTTACGTTATTTATTTCTCAAATAAATATCATACTTATAAAAAAATCTTGAAAAATTCAAAATGAAGAGTTGTGATTGTTGGCATTATTTAGCACCAAATGGATGGCCATTGGCAAATATATCAAGGATGTCATAGCATTATAAAAAGTGACACATGCCATTTCGGAAGGCGCCGATTGGAAACGATATTTAGTTTTGGAAGAGGCATTTCTGTCACCACATAATTTTCTAGGCAAGGACAACTCTAATTTCACCCATGAAAAATACGAAAATGGCTTTCACTTGCGCATCATATCCTTTAAGCAACTGAAGCACAAATGTGGAGAGAAAAGTTCGGGTGGCTAAAGAGACATCATCAAAGTGATGAATCAAGGAAAATGCATAACAGATAAGGAAACGAAGAACTTTATTGGGTTAGAATGGAGGAACCGTAATAATATATAATATAATAATGCAAGAAAATGCTTGAAACAATTCGAATTAGACTTCATCCAGTGATCAATAATATATCACTTCTCTTTACAACCAATATTCGGATTAATAAAAAAGGTAATCTGTTATGCAAACTCTGTTAGCTTGAACTTCTTTATCTGTAGCTTTTTCAATACCCACAATTTCATTCGGTGTGTGTATCTAATATTTGACATGTATAAATCAGCCTTTACAACTTTTTTCCATAATTTGTCAAGAACAAATGCATAAAAATATTACTCCTATTTTAGTGTTGCCGCAATTGTACTTTTAATTGTGCGCTTTGTAATACTTGCATATCCATGAGACTAGACCTCAGTAAAGTTTTTGCATGATGTTTTCTTTGAACATAGTTATACAATTGTGACTTTTTGTATATTTTTTATAGTTTTGATAATATTTTTCATTGCTAATTTATTTCTCCTAAAAATAGAATTTGCATAAATAAGTACTAATTAAATGAGTTTGGTGAAACATGGTTTCTTAGTACATTTTTCCTCAAGTAGTTGATTTTAAGATTAAATAAATTTCTTCTATTGCAAAATGAAACTTCTTTCATTCAATATGAATAATGAACTTAAAATGGTGGACCAATGCTAATTAACGATTAATCATGATTAATAGTTAATAATTTGATTAAATTTTAATTATTTATCTTCGTAGATCAAACGATGTCCAATTATCCTCAACGAACAAGTCAGCATACGACTCACAAAAATTTATACTTTATTCTTTCGTGTATAATTATTTATTCAAATTTGTATTTTGATTATATTGATACTATTTGACGAAAATCATATGCCACATGACTCCATATACACGAGGGAGATTATTTAAGGAACATATTTTGTAATAACAGATGCCTTAAGTTGGAAGTCCACAGGAAAATGGATCTTCTAATTTCATTTGAGATGCGTCCATTAACCTTGGAGGTTCAGTCGGTGGCTAATTGTCGTTTCATGGTGGATGTTTCAGTATCGGGTACAGTTCTTCCTTGTGTTGGTTGCACAGTAGTTATTGCTTGAGCATATCATATCCTACCAGTATGATGATCCACATTTACTTGCACTTATGGAGAAGGTTCAGAAGGGGAGGCCTCTACGGTGGTTATTGGTCAAGTAGATGCATGTTATATCTTGATTACAAGAGTCTTGGTCAAAATTGAGCTAGCGAAACGGATGAAAGCACTACCAAAAAACTAGAATTAGCTACAAACGTCGTCACTAATTTGTCGCTAAAACGCTCGTAGCTAGCAGAATTTCTTGATAATCCGTCGCTAAATGAGATTAGCGACGGACTTTCTATTTAGCTACAGAATTTGTCCGTCGCTAAAACCTGATTTTTTAGTAGTGAAGGAACATACACTATGAATATCATTTATAAAAAATAGCAGGTGATCAGATACGCTTCATTACATGTATGTAACTTATAAAAACAAAATAAGTAAAAAATCGCATGTATCTAATTAAAGTTTGATTGTTCATCTTCATAGGTCCGAACATTATATTCAATCATCTTGACCTCGACAAACAAGCCACCATAGGTTGATCCATATTGATCATTTAGAGAACTTATATCTTATTCTTTCTTGTACAATTATTTACTCAAAGTTTTATTTTAAGATATCAATATTGTTTTACAAATATGTACATGATTCAGCTTCCACGTGCAACGCACGTGCGGAAAAACTAGTATAATATAAATATAACAAAAGGTAAAAGTATCAAAATGAGCTATTAGAGTGAAGCTGTTACTATTTGAGGAGCTTAATAATTTATTCGATTATAATTTTCTCAAAATCTCTTAAATTATTTTTAATTATTACTGATATTGACTTATACTAGAATTTTTTTATGCGTTTTATATATATAAATTTGATTATATAAATACTTAAAAATCTATACCGAAATTCACATCTAAAATTATTGGGACTGAGATAATTCTATTTTTTACTTTTATTTTTTTGGTTTGAGAAAATCAGAGACGTAACAATTAATTGATGGTCATTAATAAAGTTTTAAGAAAAGTTTACATTTTTCTATAGTAGAAATGTAGAACTTCAATTCTTTATTTTAATTTTAAAATAAAAATTTAAGAAAAAGGAGAAAAATATGTCCACTGGTCATAGTCCAAGTCACAGTCATTTTAGCACTTTTCACATAAATACTGTCTACTTGTCTTTTGCTTACTTTCTTCCTCCCCAAAGAGCCATCACTAACCACCAACTTTGTTTTTTCTGCTTCTTTTGTTTTCAAAATTTAATGGTTTTTGGTTTTCTCTTTTGTGGTGCAAATACAGAGAAAACAAAAAAAAAAGATTAATCACTTCTTGATTTTCACTGTAGGCCCAAAGTGTTTCAGTTTCTGACTTTAAAGACTTGATTTTTATTGCCTTTTTCAACCTTTTTTTTCACCTTTTCAGTACAATTCTTTAGCATAATTACTCCACCATTGAAATCCCACTTGTTGTACATTTCAATAACTTAAAAGGATTTGTGGGGGAACTGCAATTAAGTAGCTTCAGTCTTGTTTGGTAAATACATGCCAAGTTGTGCATGTCACTATCTTGATATGATTTTTAGCTTAATAGGGTACTTAGTCATTAACATTATCCTTGTGAAAAAATGGAATTTTTAGCCATGGTTTTATGAAGTTAGGTACTTAAAAAATTGGACCAAAATAGATTTGGTCCTGAGATTTAAGATCCTATTTGGTTCAAGATTTCTGTTTTCTTGGTGTATTCCAATTTGGTGTTGTTCTTAGTGTATTTTTGGAGCTGAGTTTCTTTTACTTTCATTTTGGAGTTAAAAAGTTAGAGTCTTGAAAATGGCTATGGGACACCAAGACCAAGATGGAGTTCCAAACAACTTGAGAAAGCAACTTGCTCTTGCTGTTAGAGGTATTCAATGGAGCTATGCAATCTTCTGGTCAACTCCAGTTACACAGCCAGGGTAATAAGGCCTATTCATTCGCTTTTACTTGTATTTTTCATATTTTGCTTGAGTTTATTGTAGAGAAAATCTTTAGAATAATGGACCAGTTTTGAGGTTTAGGTGAAGAATGATGGTAGTTAAGGTATCCCCTTTGTTCATATAGGTGGTTCCTAGTTGAAGTTCTTGCATTATTAGGAAATAAGATATGCCAATTTGATTTCAACTTCTGTTACTATTTCTTGATAATTTTTCTCCCCAAGAAGGGGACCTCTGGCACAACACTAAGTGACCAGGATTTCACGGGTTTAAGCTGTGGAAACAGTCTCTTGCAGAAATGCAAGCTAAGGTTGCGTATAAAAAATCCAATGTGCCAGGACTCTGTGCATATCGGGAGCTTAGTGCACTAGACTTTATCTCCCCAAGGATTCCTTTTATATATCCCTTTTTGAAACAAAAAAAGGAAATTGGGTAGGGCAAGGGGAAACGAGGGAAGGGAATTACAAGGTGGGGAATCGAACTCTCACCAACAAGGTGAATGTTCAGGTAGCCAACCACCTGAGCTACTAAGATTTCCCCTTATATCCCTTTTAGAAGCATGTATCATTGTAGATTTGTTTTGAAGATATTGTTCTTAATATGTGGGATATTATCTTCTAGGGTGTTGGAATGGAGTGATGGGTACTATAATGGGGATATCAAGACTAGGAAGACAGTTCAGGCAGGGGAAGTTAATGAAGATCAGCTGGGATTGCACAGAACTGAGCAATTGAGAGAACTTTATAGTTCACTCTTAACAGGTGAAAGTGAAGAAGACCTACAACCACAGGCCAAAAGGCCCTCGGCTGCATTATCTCCCGAAGATCTCACTGATACAGAGTGGTATTTCTTAGTATGCATGTCGTTCATCTTCAATGTTGGACAAGGGTAAATTTCCTGACATTCCAGATCTTGTGCAACCAGTATTTGTTTTCTGATGTATTGATCAGAACTTATAATTTAGCTGCAATAAACAAGGATAACACACAGTTCATAACCTCAATTAATGAAAAATAACAATCTTTCTCGTTGTCTCCTGAAATCATTTGCTTACTTGATGTTCAAGTTGAGTGTTGCTCTCTTTTGGGTTTAAATTTTACTAACAATGCTCACTTTAGCTTGTTCTAAAAGTAGATAGGAAAGTAAATGGTCAGTATCTTTCTTCTTCTTAAAACAGCAGGGCAGAATAGTTTCTATTTTAATTGCTGTAAAATAATTACACAGGTTGCCGGGGAAGACCTCAGCGACGAATCAAACTATCTGGCTATGCAATGCTCACCAAGCAGAGAGTAGAGTATTTTCACGCTCTCTGCTGGCAAAGGCAAGTATAAACCCGTGAGCATTGGTCTAAGTGCAATCTCAGTCTAAGATGATATCCTTTAGGGTGTGCATTTGGTCGATTTTGGGTTAATTCAGCTTGTTTGTTCATTTGCTTTGTGCTTTTTTTGAGTTTCTAATTGATTCAAGTAAATCAGATAATTCTTTTATCACAAGTTTTTAGAAATTAATTGATATTTTTCCACTGTAGTTTATGAACTATATTTTTCTATTAAAAAAAGAAGAATGATCTCATCGGTTCCTTTTAATTTCTGTTAAACTTAGAAAAGAAAACGAACCTCAAAAACTAAAAACATGATAAATGAAACTGAAACTAGCCACAATAATCTAACCAAAAGAACTGAAAATTTTGTTTAGTCAGTTGTTTCGGTTAAAACCAGATAATGCACACCCTTAGATATCAATTCAACTGAAAATCTAAATCACTTTCCTTTTTGTTCTCCATGTTACTAACCAAATCCTCTTTGTCTCACCAGAGTGCATCTATCCAGGTATTACTCTCTCTCTCTCTCTCTCTCTCTCTCTCTCTCTCTCTCTCTCTCTCTCACACACACACACACACACACACACACACACACACAAGCGTGCACAAGCAAAAATTCAAATATTTACCCTTGCGCGAATATTTTTGGATTGTGTTATCTATCTCCTAAGATTTGCCAAATCCATGAAACAACTCTCTACTAACAGATAGGAGTATGCATCAGCTCCTATTTGTCATTCATTCCTTTTCCATAGAGTATGTGGTTGATCAATAACTTTTCCTCTCTTCGCTACTTGTAGACTGTCGTATGCTTTCCAAGTTTAGGAGGCGTAATTGAGCTGGGAGTCACCGAGCTTGTAAGCTAGTTTCAATTTGTCTCTTCAATCTTTCTGACGTTTTGCACGATATCACTAATTACTTTCAATGATATATTCCCTTGTTGTAACATGTTTTTTACAGGTCTTAGAAGATCCCAACCTCATTCAGCAAATAAAAAATTCCTTTGAGGTTGATCACTCTGTTATTCCGAAGAGGCCAGATTATGTCTCCAACGATGCAAAAGATGACATGAATGTCGTTAGCCGAAAGCTTGATCGTAATGTACTTGAAAGTGATGCTTATCCAGTTGAAATAAACAACAGTTCACCGCATGATAGTTCAAACGGTTTTGTGGCCAATCAAGAGGCAGAAGATTCTTTACTGGTGGTAGGCGTTATTGGGGAAACTTCACAAGCTCAAAGCTGGAAGTTCGTGGATGATAATATGAGTAACAGTGTGCATAATTCTTTGAATTCCAGTGACTGCATCTCTCAAAATTATGAAAAGTTGTCGCCTCTTTCGAGTGGAGAAAAAGAAACTAAGCCTTGCCCAATAGACCGTCAAGAGCACAATCAGAATAAACTGCATCTTTTAGATCACCAAGGAGATGACACTCAATATCAAGCTGTCATTTCTACCCTTTTAAAAAGCTCGGACCAATTAACTTTGGGACCACATTTTAGAAATATTAACAAAAAGTCAAGCTTTGCTGGTTGGAAGAATGATGCTCAAACGCCAAGAATAGGAACTGCACAAAAACTATTGAAGAAGGTACTTCTTGAAGTTCCTAGAATGCATGGTGGTGTTACACATAAATTCAGCAGACATAATCGTAAAAAAAACTGCCTTTGGAGACCGGAGGTTGATGACATTGATAGAAGCCGTGTTATTTCAGAGAAAAGGCGAAGAGAAAAGATAAATGAGAGATTTATGCATCTTGCATCAATGCTGCCAACTGGTGGCAAGGTACTGGTAGATCTTCTCAAGTTTAGATAGCTGCTGTTTGACGGCACACTGATCGAGAATTGTGTTTTGCCTTTGTGGTTGCAGGTTGACAAAATTTCACTGCTTGACGAGACAATAGAATACATGAAGGAGCTTGAGAGGAGAGTTCAAGAGCTGGAAGCTAGATCAGGAAAAAAAACAAATGATACTGCAGAGCAGACATCTGATAATTGTGGCACTAGCAAATTCAATGACGTCAAGGGATCGTCACTAAAGAGGAAGGCATGTGATTTGGATGAAACGGAACCTGAAAGCTGTAATAAATTACTGAAAGGTAGTTCAGCTGATAGCATTGTCATCAATATGATCGATAAGGAAGTCTCGATCAAGATGAGGTGTCTTTGGAGCGAGGGCTTGTTACTTAAGATTATGGAGGCACTAACCGATCTACAGATGGATTGCCATACGGTTCAATCTTCCAAGATTGATGGGATTTTATCCATTGCTATTGAATCCAAGGTTTGTCATGGAATGCTAACTGAAAAATTAACTCTCGTGTGTGCTTTTCCAAGATTAATATGTTGTATCTTTTGGTTAAATTGCGAGTAAAGATGTGTATTCATTCTTCTCTGATCTTTTTCCCTTTGCAGTCAAATGGATTGAAAACTGTATCAGTTGGAGCAATTAGAGAAGTACTTCAGAGAGTAGTCTGGAAATCTTGATGATCATTTAAGATTGGTGAATTATCTCCATCTGAAAACGATGCCGATTAGTCATGTCCTTAGAGGATAGTTAGAGCTTGTGTATATTTTTCTACTTTGGAAATGCATTTTGCATAGATTTGACAGCCTACAGAGAAGTAGTAATTTGGAGTAACTTTCTTCCAATGTATCATGTTTCTTGATCATCACTTGGTTTGTGGTCCTCTGAGAAGTTCATGAAAGTAGAGTTGCTGAATCTTGCAATTGATTTCTGTCAGTGAGTTCTTTCTCTCTTCCCCACTCCCTTTGAAAGGTCACTTCAGAAATAGAAAAGGATACAGTACTTGCTTTGCCGAGGGTCTATCGGAAACATTCTCTCTGCCCTTCCAGGATAGAGGTAAGGCTGCGTACATCCCACGCTCCCCAGACCCCATTTGTGGGAACTCACTGGGTCGTTGTTGTATACAGTATTTGCTTTAAGTCATTCAACATTATTGAGACTTGAGATCCAGCAGCAATTAGATTCATGTTAAAGCATTTTACTGTTTAAAACATGCTTAAGCGCTTTCAGTTACATTTGAGACAAAAGGAGATAGTAAATGAAGTGGTAGAATGCAACTCTCACATTGGGGTAAACGGGAAGTTCTTGATTGAATGATTTTAGTGAAAAGGGTCATATTAGATGATACTAATTAGTAGTAGAGTTAAGGTAGAGTTTGTTTACTTTCAGATGACCTGAAAAGTGAAGAGGGCCTTACATGTCCCTCCTTTTTCTTTAAATCTGAAAAAAGAACCAAAGTGGAAAAGTAGAAGGGCCACAAAACTCCCTTTATCATGTAAAATCCCACAAAAGTTAAACACCAAAAAGAGGATGGGAAAGGGATGGTTACAGCTTTTCCAATTGAAGTTGAACTTGTTAAAAGAGGAAACCATTAGTATTATGTTCATAACCTGAAAATATGCAGCATATCAATGATAATGATAATCAATTGGCTATTTGGCCATGGGTTGTTATTTAACATAAATCTCTAAATTATGTTGCATGTTAAATAACAAAACTTGTGTGAGAGGTTGGCCTTGGAGGGCCTAAGTAGAGGTAGAGGCAGACCGAAGAAATATTGGGAAGATGCGATTAGGCAAGATATGGCAATGCTCTAGCTTACTAAGGACATGACCATGAATAGGAAAGGTGTGGAGGTTGAGAAGAAAGATAAAGGGTTAGGTAGCCAAGCATTGTCCTTGTTTGTAACATTACTTAGTGTCAGTAGTGTATTTTCATATTCCATAGTTATTGTTGCTTTCGTTTCGGTTTTCTAATTGCATTACTTAGTGTTAGTTTATATTTTCGCCTCGGTTTCCGATTGGTTTGCTCGTTGTTACCCCTTCCTTTCATCTTTCTTGAGCCGAAAGCCTATCTACTTAGAGGTAGAGATAAAGTCTGCGTACCTTCCAGACTCTACTTGTGGGATTTTACTTGGTTTGTTGTTGTGTGCTAAATTAACAATCAGATTCATATTTTGATAACTATAATGCCTAAATCAATAACTCTGGTAACAACACTGATGATCTGTTTCAGTTTCTTTCAGGGAAAAAGAAAGGTGTGTGGACTAGGCTTTTGATGCCTGGCCACGTTACTATACATAGACAAGAAAAATGTACTACCAAGATCCGAGTAAAGTTGATATATCATCATACCCATAAACATACAAAATTGTTGAGAGCATTGCACATAATTACCCAAGAACCAGTTCTACCACATAACAAAAGGACCTAAATTTCTATCATGATTTTCTTCCTTTTTGTTATGCACCAAAAATCACAAAAGAATCCTACTTCGGTCACCAAATATAGCATTCTTTATAACAAATTATTCCCACTCGATTGTTGATGGAGGCTTTGATGTAATATCCAGAAGAACTCGATTTACACCACGAACGCTATTGCAGATCTTTCTTGATACGTCGTCAAGGAACTTGAAATCAAAGTAGTACCTATCAAGAAATTACAATTTCAAATAAAGAAATAGATTTAGCACAGCATATAAATATAACAGCATACAGAGTGGGTGTTCTATTGACTCTTTCACAAGCAGAGAAGTTCCAAGATACAATACAAAGGTTTTCATTGATGGACCGTAGAAGATGGAATTGCTTCTTCTGTTTGTATAAGTCTGTCTTTTTATTTCGCCAATTACTACTATTTCAGATATGTCATGATGTAGATTATTTGGACTACAAGCAGTGTTTGACCGGTATGTATTAATCAATACAAGATTGATTGATCTGAGATCATCGACAAACAAGATTTGTCAAAGCCACTTTTTTTCTTTTTGTCCAAGTCATTAATGTAGATTTTTACTTATTCTGAAATGTGGGGCAAATGGCTCTCTACTTGTTTTCTAACTAAAGGCAAACAGCCGGCATTGCATGCCAAGAGAAAGCACAAGTGTTGTTTGAAACACATCATTCATCCTTGATATCCATTGAAGTACAAAAACAAAAAGCAAAACTTGTAGGTCAATGATGTGTAAGCGTAAAACTTGTACTTATAATTAAACATTGAAAATATGAGCATAGAAAAATGGGCAGTAACTAGTTATAGAAAACCAAAAATATGTGGGAACGAATAAGTACCAGTCTGCAGTCATTCCATCTTGACTTGTGACTGCTCTAAGTGCAACAGCATGGGAATGTGTTCTTTGATCTCCTTGTACTCCAACAGTTTTCACTGGTAAGAAGACAGCAAAAGCTTGCCATATTTCATCATAGATTTTAGCATCTCTGATTGATTGAATGAAGATCTCATCAACCTAAACAACAAAATTCTTTAGACAAGGAACCAAAACCGAATGAATTGAGAAATTTGCTACTAAATACTGGAGAACTCAATACCTGACGAAGAATATCCAAGGAATTCCCCGCTGTGACATCACCTGGAATTCGTACAGCGAGCCCAGGCCCAGGGAACGGGTGGCGTTTAAGAAAGTCCTCAGATATATCCAAAATCTTTCCCAATTCACGAACCTGTGAGATAAGTGGAGTACAAGAGAGGTCAACATATAATCCAATAATGGGAGGAAAAAATAGTGTAGAGATGCATGCAAAAGTTTTAGAAGACAAAACGAAACCTCATCCTTGAATAGAAGTTTCAGTGGCTCGATGAGCTTCAGCTTCATGTCCTTAGGAAGACCTCCAACATTATGATGACTCTTGATTGTATGAGAATGTGTTCTTCCACTTCCAGGTGGAGGACAAGACTCTATTACATCAGGATACAAGGTTCCTTGGACTAGGTAAGTAGGTTTTTTTCCTACTTTTTTCTCCACATCATGGGAAAAAAGATCAAATATGTTGATGAACTCCTTCCCAATTATTTTCCTCTTCATTTCAGGTTCTGTTACGCCTTTTAGTTTGCTGAGAAATTCTTCTGTAGCATCGACACAGGTAACAGGCAAATGGAGGCGCTTCTCAAAGAGGTCCATCACCCTTTCTCTCTCCTTATACCTAAAAAGGTGGTGCAAAACCAATTTCAAGCTGTCAAGGATATGAAGCAAGTGGCTAATGGATTAACGGAAAACTCTAGCCTATTTTTACAAGGAGATTTGCTGATTTTTTTTAGTTTGAATAAGTTGGTGTTACTATTATTTGATGCGATAGTTGAAAGCTTGTAGGAAAATGGCTAGACTAGAGACTTGCCTTAATAGACCATTATCAACAAAAACACAGTGAAGCCTGTCCCCGATAGCTTTGTGTACCAATTTAGCTGCAACTGTGGAATCAACACCACCAGATAAAGCACAAATCACGTGATCTTCAGGTCCAACCATGCCTTTGATAACTTTTATTTCTTCCTCCAGAACATCTTCCATCTTCCAGCCAGCTGTAACCCCACATACATCAAACAGGAAGTGTCTTAATGTTTTCATCCCTTCAGTCGAGTGCGTCACCTGTACAGCATTTATGTGTCAGCGCAGATGAAATATTTTCTAATACAAATTCAAAGATTCCAGAAATAGACAATTAGAAACACATCAGGTAAGAAATTAATATTCCAAAGAACATGGTAATGACAGAAATAATAAACAGAAAGATCTAAGTGGAGGGCCCTATCCAATGTACCAATGAAGACCAAATAACCATCATTTTTTCATGTTCACTAGTGTCGAGGCACGTTCTTATGAGTATTCTTCATTCCATCTTTTCCCCAGTTCAGTATTCTCCGGAAATTAACTGAAGGTCCCAACATCTGTATCTTTAGCAAGTTATATAAAGTGAATCTGATGCATCGGTCAATCAAACTCAATCAACTGTGCCTCAATCCTAAACTGCAAAGCTCCTATCATGTTAATCACAAAATATCCATGCAAAGCACCCATCCAAGCATTTTGGCCCCTCAAAAAGGGGAAAACACACAAAACGACAAGTAGAGAGGGAGACCGAGTCTAATAGCCAAATTATGCATATTAAGGAAGGGTCGAAAACAGCATCTAAGCATCATGATTTGGTTATAACACTTCTGTTGAGTAGTTCTCCAACTGATGCAGCTCCTTAAAATATGACACACACCAGAATGACAAGCAGAGAGGGTTGAGTCCAGCAGCCAAATTAAGCATAGTAAGGAAGTATCAAATATATGTTAAATTTATCTCCACAAATGTGTTCCATAGAGCAAAATAAACTAAAAATATGGTAGTTTTATCATGTTGTATGCACCATGAAGAAGCAGTTAGAAATTATGATAGAAAGATAAAATGAGGGATATGTTTAACTGCTGTGCAAGAGAGCTATGACTACACAGACTTCATAATAAATCCAAAATGTTTATGGACAAGCAATGGCAAGCCCGATAATTTTCTCAGTCACAATTCTACGGTACAACAATTAGCACCTAGTCCTTGTCGTCAACTTGAATTAAAAAAGCAAATGAAGACTTCAATGTCCAAGAAACACGCAGCTCTAATATGAGGCAAAACAAAATAAATCTGACACCAAAAGTTTATTTTGCCCTTTTGAGTTAGAAAGGACCGTTACCTACATTATCTGGATTAGACGGGCCACCAGATATGAAATGATACCTTTACCTACGGAATGCTTTATAGAAACATCAAAGAACAAAATAAAAGAGAACTACAGAACATATAATCCAGCTTACGCCTCAAAGAAACAGTCCAGCAGCAAGGTTAGCTGCAAAACGGCCTAAGTAGCAAGCAATAATAATCCATTTCCCACTCAATATTACTTGTTTGACATTGTAGGAAGCCTTTAGTATTCGAAACTATCATCAAGATACTAAAAAAACTATCTTCATACTCTGCCATCCAAATAATTTTCCAAAGCTAAAACTTTTCCCTGGAAAAAATATTCCTACATACTAAAGCACCTTACCTCAAGACAAGCAATGCAGGCTTTTTGCACAAAGTGGGTGATATAGTACACAGATAGAGTATAAAGATTGTATATTGATGATATTTTCTAGTATTAAAGGTTCGCAAAAATGTCTAAATGTTAGTTGAAACAAGCACATTGTTTAATAATTCACTAAATAAGTCCAAACAATCGAGTTCAAACCCAATAAATCATCAAATGAGTTGTAGTAAAATCCCGAACTCTGGACAAACATCATACCTCAGGATGATACTGTAGCCCATAAAACCTGCGTTCCCGATTCTCAATAGCAGCAACAGCACCCTGACTACTCCTCGCCACAACCTCAAACCCTTCTGGCAATTTCACAGCCTCATCACCGTGGCTCATCCAAACAACCTGTTTATCACCAATTTCCGTATTCCCAAACAACCCCCCAACAACATTCTTTCCAACCTCAATTTCCATTCTCCCATACTCATGTTTCTCTCCAATTTTAACAACCCCACCAACTTTCTGAACAATCAACTGCAGCCCATAACATATTCCAAGCACGTGAATCCCACGTGACTCGACGTATTCGACGAACCCGGGCGGGAAACACGGTGCACCTTCAGCGTGGACGCTGTGTGGTCCACCTGAGAGGATAATGACACGTGGGTCGAGTTCTTTTATGGAGTCTAACGAAGAGGTGCCGTTAATGGTGAGTGAGAAAATTGATAGGCTTCGGATACGGCGGGTGATGAGGTGGGTGTATTGAGAACCGTAGTCTAGGATTAGTACGAGGTTTGATTTCTTCGCCTGTGTTTGAGGTTCCATTGCTAGGGGAGGGTGGGTGGTGGGGTGGGAGGAAGAAGGATAGAGAGAAATGGAGGCTAGGGTTTATGGGAGGGTTTAATGGATGGCGGGAAGGTTATATATATATATATATATATATATATATATATATATATATATATATACGGACCCAAATTTATGGTTTTTTGGGGTAAATATTATTGATTACAAAAAAGGGATTTTTTTATTTTTATACACTATTGGAAACTTTACTATCTTAAATGTTCGTGTTTAGTAAATTATCTTACCTGCACAAGTTTTGTTTACAAAATATATACATTCCACCTTAAAAGGATCCCAATCCATTATTAGTGCCTTCAATTAAGGATTTAGTTACTTATCACATGGACTCCCGTGCTTTCTGCTGCAAATCCTAACTTTTTTCTTTTCTTCTTTCTTCATCCAACTAGTATTAGCACCCGCGCGGATGCGCGTACACTAATCATATTAAATATTTGAGTTATTTGGATCATATATAAATGATCTTAAAATTTAAACCTTCTCGATAAATATAGATAATATTGCATATTAATTAAGAAACACTACATGAAAATGATTAAACATTTCTCAAATCTCCTAGTTATAATTCTATTTTTCTTTTTTAGTACCATTCTTGCCGGTGTCACTGGATCCAAAAAATAGTCAGGAAGCAAAATAATAACTCATATTTATGGCAAAACAATCCAAGGTTGAGACTAAAGGTGTTAATCGGGCGGGCTGGGACGGGCTGGACAAAAAAAACGTCAGCCCGTACGGGTTCGGGGCGGGTNGTATCAGGAAAGGTGCATCTCTAGATCGGGTGATGAACTCCTCTGTCGGAAACCATTCGAACATCCATTGAACCTGTTCTTCGGTCAGATTATCAAATAGCTCAACCCATCCTTTAGCATCCTCAGGATGAGCGAACATGTCGGGGATGTAATTCATTTGCTTTGGATGTTAGAAAGCAATGTGATCACCCCAGACCCTACGTTGAATTTCTTGTCAATATTCGCCCTTTTGGAGATGCTCTATGAGCCAAAGTTGAAGTAGCAGATTGCATCCTTCGAAGTGTTTCGCTCCTCGTTGACACTTCTCTAAGGCTCGGTATATGTCTGCAATAATCATGGGTACAATGCTGAATGCCTGCCCACCAATCCCCTCCATTAGGGTTTTGGTTACCATAGCCAGCCTAGTATGAATTCTACCTTTCTTCATCGGAAATACGATCAGACCCAAGAAGCAAAATATGAAGACGAAAACCCTGCGATGGACGTGTCCCAAGGATGTGATGGCAAACTCGCCAGAGTAGGTACGGTAAGATTTGCTGTGACCGTACCTTTCATACAAGTAGTCAAAAGGGATGTATGATTCCTTCAGGCATGTTAATTCTGGATTCTTCTTCAAACCCATCATTCTAAGGAAGCCCCTACCTTTGCGATTCTCAAGCATTAGCAAGCCTGGAGTTTCCCATACTAGACCGGCCAGTCCTCATATCTCCTCCAGCAAAGGTGTCATCTCAATGCCCCCAAAGCGAAATACGGCCCTTTCACAATCCCAAAACAATGTGGCAGCTTCTATGATCATGTTATTAGGTTGGACCTCCAAAAGGGATGGTAGATTTCCCAGATATTTTCTGACGAGACTTTGATCACTAGAGTGTAAATCTTTCCACCAGCTTAACAATCTTGGGTGGATGTTGGTGACCATGCCGAATCTGGGGACTTCGTGCCTCATATTTCTACAAGGCAAATAAGGTTAGACCCTTCCCCTACCGGACTCGACTATTTTATATCAATGATTAGCATGAAGCATCTAGTTCTCCAAATAAATGCACAGAACGTGACGACGTCAGTGGACTATTGGACAAGGCTATCTTAAAGGATCATTATGTGGACAACATAACTGATCCGGCTAGGTTTGACCATGATGCATGCAAAATTTGAACGGAGTAAGGTTTCTATGGGGTTTTAGACTGGTAGCCTTGAGCGAACAACTCAAGGGGGAAGGCTCGGAACTGTCGACCGCACCGCTGATCGACTAGTTTTACCGCAAATATGCCTTTCCGAATTTAGGGGGATAATGATATAGGAAGAGCGCAACCACTCATTATAAGCGTTGCTATAGTATTTGTTTTGGCACGAGTGGAGTATGATGTTGAGCATGATTATGCAATAATTAAAAGCATGTTGACATGTATTTGTACATTAAGAAAGCGATAAATACAGCAGTTTCATAATTTAAAGCAATAAAGGAAAGAAAACAAGAAACATATGTCAATTTTGCTTTTCAAGAAGAAATTAAATGCTTAAAGGAATTAAACAGATAATTGCACATAGGGAGAGGTACAAATTCACAAGAATAATCTGAAATGGTAAAAGCCTAAAAGTCCCCAGCAGAGTCGTCATGCTGTCGCGCCCCCTTTTTCTCGCGAAATCGGGTTTATGACATTTGGTTGGGACAAATCTTTCTTTTGGAAAAGGGGTTTTGCAATTTTGAAGAGTCGCCACCTAACGATTTTTAAGGTGCGTTAGGGCACCTATAGGATTCAACTACAACTATGCTTGATAACCAGAGATAGGGTAAGGGATTGAAATTATCCCAAGGGAAAGGTGTTAGGCACCCCTCAGGATCCACTAGTGTGGTTCCCGGCCAGATAGTTTTTGTGAATTTGTGCAATTAGCAAGTAATCAAATAAGGCTCAAATAATAAGGGGATCTTTAAATCTAAATACACAAGTGTTTGTTTAAAAAAAACAATAAAAGCGAGATTTTGAAAAAGAGTTATAACTCTAAGCATGCTGATGAATGTAAAGAGGTCCTAGGTTCGTTTGCAATATGGATCACGTCAATGCAATACCCGGTAATCACTCCTCAAAAGAGGGGCTACACGTGGTATTAGCGCATCGGTCATCATATCCATATCTACCCTTCCCACCCCGTGAAGGTATTAAAGTGCGGATTGGTCTCGACCTCTATTGCGTGCTATTACCCGTCCCATTCCTATCAGTCCCGGAGGAATTTTAGGACTACTATTCCTATAAGAGGAAGGATTTTAGGCTGACTTTTAGGTTTAAAGGTAAAAAGACTAAGGCGACATATAAAAAACACGTAGGACTGCATTTAAAGGGGAAGCATGTAAGCAATTAGAAGGCTTATGTAAACCTCCGCAAATAATGCATATAAATAGCACGACTTAAACACAGTTAAGGTCTGAATTTTAAAAATCCTAAAGCAGGGAATTTGAGTCAGAACCAGGTTCATTATATAACTCAGATAAGAAGTCTGAATCAGGCCTGCCTGTTGGTTGTAGCAGTTGATAACTAAACAGAGGCGGTTCCAGTGTTTATTATTACATGAGGCTTGCCTAGGCGTAATAATGATAGCCTATGAGCATGATATCTATATGGATTAGGAATGCAGTAGAGCAGTGATTAATTTTAAGTAGACAACTTGAGATCCTATAGACATGTTTTCTAACGGTATTAAGGCAGTGTTTGAGAAACTTATTAAAGGAGCAGCAGATTAATTAACTAATCCAATTCGACATGAACTAGACGGCTTCTCCAACTAAACTGTTTTTAAGTTCTATAAGCATGATTTCGATTATAGCTATTTAGATCTTATAGGCATGGTATCTAAAAAAAATACTGACTTTGGACTTATAGGCATGATTTCTAAGGGAAACGAGTTTGGATACATGCTGTAACAAAAATT
The DNA here is from genome assembly GCF_001879085.1 of Nicotiana attenuata. Taxonomy (NCBI): domain Eukaryota; kingdom Viridiplantae; phylum Streptophyta; class Magnoliopsida; order Solanales; family Solanaceae; genus Nicotiana; species Nicotiana attenuata. Next base: position 73,658,101 of record NC_031990.1, read on the forward strand.
GAGCTTCAATTACTTTATATCCTATAGGCATGATATCTAATTGTAAAGCTGATTTTTAACCCAATAGGCATGTCATCTATTATTAAAGCCATTCATGTCCTATAGATATGATTTCTAATTGTGTGAAAGTGAAGCATGCAGAATTTATTTTAAACAAGAACAGATCCTATAGGCATGTTATCTACCCTTTTAATAGCTAAAACATGCATATTTCCCAGCACTATTCACTAGCCAACCCCATAATCTTTACAAGTTATTACAAACCGTGTGACTGAATTACAAAAGAAGAAATGAAAGAAAACAAGAAGCTACAACCATAGGAAGCCTGATCTTGACTTCCTGTCTAAGTTATGTAATTAATCACTTCAATACCAATGTTTCAAAGCTTTCTCAAAACTGGGTGTGTCAGAGTTCCCTAAGGACCTCGAGGGATCTCGGGCAGTGCTCACACCCAGATTTGCATAACCAAACAGAATGAGTGCAGTGTGGAAGGGCCAGCCCTTATGTGTCCAAGATCAGAGGGAGCTCAAGGGTCCCAAGGCAAGGCTCACACAAGAGGGGAAGAACCTATATTCTACGAGTATAGTGGAAGTGCAGAATATAGTTTGAAAAGGATTCATTAAAACTGGGTTGGAAGTAGTAGGTGGTAAGGGTGATTTGAAAACAGTTGTAGTAGTGAAACTCAAACTACACAGAATCAGTAGTCATTAAAAGGGGCAAGGGATTGTGGGGATATATTGCATGACCCCAGCAGGGGTCTGGTTTGGTCATGCACAGCAATAGCTGATACTGGCATGGCCACAAACCATCCAAAGGAACACAAACACATATAGGGTATATGGGGGTTTGGGATTCATAAGGTAGCAAGTACGCGACAAGTGACTGGCAGAGTGCACATATAGGGAAGCATTAACTTAAAAGGGGAAGGGAACATATCACAGCATGCTAGTAGTGTAACTTGACTGCAGAAACATAAGCAGAAGTAGAAAAGAATGAGAAACTGAAGCAACTTAAAGAAGCATGTTGTTGTTGAGACTTAAAAAATTAACTAGGACATACCAGTAGAGAAGCAAAGTGCAGAAAGGTAAAGCAAGCAAGATTCCACAGTCTAGCCTTGGCTCTCAGCCGGCAAGACAAAGCAATAGCACAAGTAGTAGTAAAGAAAGAGAGAGTATTTTGAGTGTAAATATGTGTTCTGAACTTAAATTTGCTTGTGTCTTTAAAAGAAGAGAAAGTAGGGTATTTATAGTTTTGAAAACGAGTGAAGAATAAGGTAATAACTAAAGTTTCAACACAAACATGGAAACAACACAATCAGAATCAATTAACACAAGTGATTCCCTTTAATTAAGGAATCACTGCTTAACGGATACTAACAAGTTTAATTAAGGAAAGAAATCAGTTTGGCGGCAGATTGATTATTGCCATATAAGGGGCAGTAAAAGTATGAAGTAAATGACCGAGTCTAAGTACAAAAATATGCTTAAATTTGGGAAAAGATTCAAGGTAAAACATCACAATAATTAAAGGAAGGGAATTAATCAATTTAAACAAACGAATAAAATTAGGGTTCATAAGAAAACCTTTTGCAATCAGTCGCAACATTGAGGGGGTCAGAATCAATCAAGAAAAGATCATGATTCTGCACCTCAACCTATAAATAGCAAGGAATGAACAGGCATGCAGGGTCAAACATGTCGACAAAAAGAAGCAACACAAACATACAGTAGCAGTAGGGGTAAGCTAGGGTTCAGTAGTAAAAGAGACCTATTCGAAGTACGGTAGTCAAGTAGGTCAAGCAGTCACATAGAATCAAAAGTGAAGAAGAACATAGTAACAGGTAAGAGTCAGAAACGAGTAAAGGTCTCACAGTAACAACTGATTGAAAACCTTTTAAGAAATTAGGGTTTCAACAATAGTCGAGTTTAAAAGATGGTAAGAACTCAGAATCAGATAAGCCAAACAAGACAAAAAGATTTAACCGCAAAGAACTTAATCGAACCAAACCTGCATATAAAATAAACCAAGAGAGTTTCAGAAGCCCAGGTAGAGCCAAAACACTTAGGGCTTTTTAGCATGATGAACCAAGTAGCAGAAAACAGGGACAAACATAGTAAAAATCATAAAAGCTCACTGAAAATCGGAGAAAAGTTTAGGGAACCCTAATCGTTAAAAAAATGGAGAGTCATTTTGAAAGAAAAATCGAAGAACCTTCGAGATGTTCGTAATAAGCACAGATCTAAGATAGATCTGAAAGAAAAATCGAACAGCTCTTAGAGCTAGGGTTTCAAAGAACCCAGAGAAAGTGAGAAAGGCTTTAAAAGATACCGATCTAGCCGGAAAAGTCAAGGATCTAACTTGAACAGCCATGGATGGCCGGAGAAAGACCTGAAATCGAAGTCGAGCAAGGACTGCACCAAATCTCTTCGAGATCTGTCCATGGAATCATGAAAATATGTAGCCAATAGACATAGGAGACGAGTACACGTCTCAAAACACCATGGGAGACCATGGATTACGTGGGGATTGAGGTGGATTAGGGTGGAATTGGGTGGCGGCGGCTAGGGTTTATGTGGGGCTGCAAAGAGAATTGAGAGAAGAGGGATTCAAGGCAGCATTTGGTGGAAAATGAATTAGGGTAAGGGGTCGTTTAGGTTTATTTTAGGAATGGTGAACAGTGGCCGTTGATCTGAATGATCAACGGCCTGGATTAAAAGGGTAGGTGGGGAATCCGGGTTTGGGTTGATTTAAATTGGGTTGGGGTCGGGTTTAATTGAAATTGGGCCGGGGAAATTGGGTCTGATTTGGGGTTAATTTTAGGCTAAAATTTAAACACAAATGGGCTGTTAGTTAAATAGCCAATTTTCCCCTTTTTGAATTATAAAAAAAATAGTAAATAAATTTCTGAGAATAAATTGAAAGCACTAAAATGATTAACAGCATGTAAATAACAATTTAAAAATATAGGGCTTAATTTTATGAATATAAAACACAATTAAATCTTAAAAAGGCTAATATTGCAATTATATGCAATTAGCTTTAAAAAAAAATACTAAATAAAATTGTAAAAATATGCAAAAAATTACCTTGGCCATATTTTGGCATAAATATAAAGATCCAATAAATGAATCATCAAAAATAATAATTTTAGAAATAATTATTGGGATTTTATGGATGAAAAGGGAAATAAATCGATTTAAACCTTTAAAAATTATGAAAAAATAATAAAACATTTGGACATACCTATATACGCATATAAGCTATTTTGAAGGTATTTTACATATTGGAAATGTATAGGAAAAAATTGGGTGTCAACAGTGGATTACCCTTCCCAGTTTTCAGGTTGTGCACTCATGTTGATCTTCTCCTAAGGTGTAAGTCTCTTCAAGGATAACCTGCTCTGATACCAATTGATGTTTTATACTTCAATGCCACACAAGAGGGGGGTGAAGTGATTTGTGTGGTGTCCAATTTTTCGCGTGTACATATAAAAGGACTTATTCTTCTATGTGTTCTTTATACTACTGTTGCGAAAATAGTAACTACAGAAAGTAAAGAATACACGTATTTTTACGTGAAAACACCCGGATTAAAAGGTGAAAAAACTACGGCCTACTACCCAGTAGGATTTTTCTCAACACTTCACTAAATCACTGAGCCAAAACAGTATTTACAAAACTCTTTGTAAACCTAAGGATTACCTCTAATCTCGTTGTGGCAACCAGTCTCTAATTGTTGCGACAACTTCAAGTTAACTCTAACTTGAATGCAATACTTAGAGTACCTAATACAATTGATTCTAGATAAAGCTGAAAGGTACAATTTGAAACGCCTACTACAATGAAACTAGAATGAAAGACAGACACTTGGAACTGGTTCTTCTGTTTGGTTCATGTAGCTTCAGGTTTGTACACTTGAATCACACACGAATTACTTGCAAAATACCTTGCTATTTTGTCTGAACTCACGTTTAACTTCAGCGCTTGTGTATGCCTGTAAAATGAGAACATCCTGAAATATATAGAGTTAGTAGAATAGGAAATAACTAGGGTTCCAATGCTATACTCTTCCTTGGTGGAAGAGTTCTAGTTATATTCAACTTCTAACTCCTCCCTTATCTTGGATAGAGTTCTCTTCAAGTAAGGATTCCTTTTCCTTATCACTTATGCAACATTTTTGTTCAAGAGATATCAGATATAGCACCTTAAGCTTATCTCCTTCACGTACATGCCTTATGTTCGAATTTTCCCGTGTCTGTATATACTGTGTATAGACCTGATTCATGCTTGTGTTCCTTTATTAATCATCAAAATAAACTTCACTTGGCTAACAATAATATTCTCGCAATTCGTGAAAACCTTAAGAGCAAAACAGTAGCAAGAACTGGAAGGCGGCTGCAAAATGGTTAACCAGTCCATTATATTGACTTAAATTCCTCTCCTAAAGACACGCTTGTCCCATTCTTGCTGCCAAACTTTTTAAAGCAAAGTTCTATTTATGATTTTAGCACTGTCAGTTTGGCTATGAGGCCCAGTAACCACTTTGACATTTCAGAGTCCTTTCTACGTTTATAAGCATATACTTTGTGGTTAGACCTGCTAATGCCATTCTAATATAGCAACTGCAGAGACAAAAAAATGGGCTGCCACAGTGGCACTTCATTGCAGGTTTAATGCCTAACTGCTAACAGGCTGGCCCATGAGATATATCAGTAAATGAAACCATATTTGTCCATTTGTGATAATGGATAAGAATAATTATTATCATCGGGGTTTTACATACATATACACTATTGGAAACTTTATTACCAAAAATATTCATGTTTAGTTAATTACCTGACCTAGACAAGTTTTGTTTACAAAATATATACATTCCGCCTTAAAAGGCTCTCAATCCATTATTTGGGCCTTCAATCAAGGGATTTAGTTACACCATTTTCCTTTTTTTTCTCCTCTTCTATTTCTTCTCTCCAGATCTGTTTGTTATACCCTTGATATCTAAGATCTTTTCTTCTCTTTGAATTTTCGAAGTAAATTACTTCCTCTGAGTTTTTCTTACGTTTTCTTCGTGCTTGACGAATATCGAACACTATGGGAATATCGAACACTATGGCCCAAATAGAATTCTCTTCTTGTATTTGTTGCTAATACCTTGAAATGCTTGTTTTTTAAGGTTTCCTTCCCTTTGTATTTTCGTAAGAAACTAAATCTATAGTTTTAGTACATGATTTGAATTATCTAACAAGCTTCAACATACAAATTAATGAAGTTCTGTCAAGCATTACTAGTGGCATGTGTATCTAGAGGCAGAATCATATAATTTGCCTCAAAATTCGAAATCTTCGTGCATCCATTATTTAATCAATGTAATATCCGAAATTTTAAAAATTATTGTAATTATGCTTTTATCCAACATGCGATGTATTTTTATTTTTAATTGTTAAAAAGCCTATCAACTTTCCATATTGTGGTTTCTTCCTTTTATAATAGTAAGTACACAAAATAGATATATTGTAGTATATGGTATATATTTGTCAAAATAATTATAGAGAAAAATTAACAGAAAAATATCACAGCAGTTTCAAAAAATTGACGTGTATATTTTATATTTGATTTATACATAGTAATTATATATTATACAACTTATTTATAACTTATCTACAACTTTAATATATTATTTCTACACAGTTAAATACAACTACAATATCATACCACTTAAATACAATTTATATATAATATGTCTTTTGTATATTTTGTATCTGATTTATACATAGTAAAAACAAATTTCATACAACTAATTATATATTATACAACTTATCTACAACTTTCATACATTATTTCTACTCAATTATATACAATTACAATATCATACAACTTAAATATAATTATTATACAATATTGTTCAACTTTCATACAAAATTTAAATTAAAGAAATATATATATATAAACAACAAAATATAATTTTTTATAATTTTACTACAACTTTATTACAATTTCCGCAGCATAACGTATGTCATGTCTTCTTCTTCTTCGAGTTTCAATCTGGAATTCAGCCAAAATCAAGTCTAATCTTCACCAAAACACCCTCAAAATTGAGATATAAACTCCAAACAATATCTCTAGTTGTTTGCAACAACACCCGATCCAAACAAATAATGATTTTTGAAAACCCAAATTTGAATTCAAAGCTTCAATGCTTTTTAATGGTTGTCGATGGTGGAATTGCTGCTCTCTTTCTTTGCTTTACATTATTGGAATTAGGGATTGAGAGATAGAGTGAGATGTAGAGAGAATTCCCAATTGTTTGCAACAACACCCAATTCAAACAAATAATATTTTTTGAAAACCCAAATTCGAATTCCAAGGTTCAAAGCTTTTTAATGGGTGTCAAGGGTGGAATTGCTGCTCTCTTTTGCTTTGCTCTAAATTACTGAAATTAGGGATTGAGAGATAGAGAGACATAGAGAGAGAGAGCGCAGGATATATATATATATATATATATATATATATATATATATATATATATAATATATATATATATATAGTAGAGAGATTTTATGTATATTTGTAGAGAGAGAGAGAGATGAAGCGCCACGAGGGGAAAGAATAAGTTAGAGAAATAATTGATTCCTAATATAAAGGTACTCATTTAGTTCCTAAATGTATATATTGGTAAATTTGTATAATGGAGGAGTAATTAAATTAAAACCTGAGTAGGAGTGTAAAAAGTTTTCAATTAAGTGTATACTTATGTTAAAATCCCCCATTACTATCCACTGTCTGCTAAATGGATTTGATTTAGCACGCAAAAGTCCCTTTTAAGGCACAACATAGTATTAGCACCCACGCAGATGCTCGGACATAACCTATGTTTAAAATTGTGGTTATTTGAATTATACCATAAAAAAATCTTAAATATTTAAACCCTTCCTCGATAAATTAGATAATACCATTGATATTAATTAGTAACACTACATGAAATGTTAAACATTTCTCAAATCTCCTAGTTTTATAATTTCTATTTTTTCTTTTAGTGTCATTCTCGCCGTGTTATTTGGATTCAAAAAATAGTCAGGAAGCAAAAAATAACTCAATATTATAAGGCAAAAACAATCAAAGGTTGGACTATGACATCGTTTATATTAGACCACAAGTTTTCAAAAGTTTTCTTTTTTAAATTCTGATGTGTTAGACGGAGGAAGATATATTTAGACAAAAGAGGACTTGGTTTCCCTTTAAAGATGAAAGTGCGAAAGCGCGCAAGATCATTAGCAAATGTCATGGTTGGTACTTTATACTAGACAAAAGATTTCGCATGGTATCTCAAGTAAAACATATATTTAAAACTATGAATAAAAGAAAAAAAAATACAAAACACGAATGCATAGTGAATATAAGAACAAGGAAAGGTCTTGAGGTAAAATCATCTAACTAATTAACATGGATATCCGATGATTGTATTTTAAATTAAGTACTTGAATTAATGTAACCTACACGAAGATCCCATTACTTTCCATGTCAACATCAGAGGAGAGGGAACTGTAATTATATATTCTTTTACTTTTTCCTTTTCAATTGAGCTAGCTTAGTCATTCACTGGTAAAGGAAAAAAGAAAAATCTGGAACGTATGTATAGGTTTCCACCTTGGTATTTACCTTAAGAAATGTGATGATGAATGTCCATAAGGTCCCTCTGTTGAGATATGAAGATGATCCAGAGAAGAAGAAAGTTGTTTTTCTAACTTTTGACTCCAACTTTTCATGCATTTAATGACAACACTGACTTTATCTGCCTCCAAATTACTGTTTGAAACTACAGTAAATGAATGCCACTGCAACTTGGATACGCTTGGCACATTTATAAACAAGATGTTTGTAGGGTTGCACGTCAATGCTGTAAAGTGAAAATAAGTACGTATAATATATAGTAATAACTATCATACTACTATACTAGCTTCTTTAACATGTTGAAAAGATTATATTCACCTGGATTCTTGGAAAAGGTGAGTTCAATAGTGCTACAAGGCAAAAGACGTGCAGAAATGAATCGAGCCCTTCGTTTAGACTGTAAGAATCTCAAGTATCGATCAATCGCAAAGAGAAAAATTCCAGGGAGGGTCATGCATGTGTAGGCAACACCAACATTCTATAGGTAGAAGAAGATGTAGTATAGAGCTGATGTGTGTAGAAGAATACTTTAAACATCTTTCTCCTAATCTTGTACAAACTAGTACACCACATTGCTATTGCAACCAAGGTAGCAACTTCTCCAGCCACGTTTGATACGTAGGTACTGATCCATTCTAACATCTGCAATATTATTTAATTGTAAGACTAATTAAAGACATAAGGGAATCCAAGATCTAGCCTCAGTGGGCTCAAAGTGACTGATCGATCTTAATTATTATTATATTTATTCATTTTATATTTTGTTTACAAATGTATATATAGTTCCAACAGAAAGCAATAATCAAGTTTAGTTAAATCCACAAATCTCACTCTAAAGTCGTTTGTCATTAAAGATATCGTCCAACTAAAAAGATGTATAACTAAGAGCTCCAAATACTTCAAGAATATAATATATATTATTCCCTTCGTCCCAATTCGATGTGATGGTATTTGATTGGGTAGGGGTAACGTCTGTGTACACACTACCCTTTTCAGACCTCACAATGTGGGATGATACTGGATATGTTGTTGTTGTTGGTATTTGATCGGGTACCGAGCTTAAGAATTAAAGAAAGACTTTTAAAACTTGCGATCTAAAATATGCCACAAAAAATTTCTGTAATCATCATATGAAGGATAAAATTGAGAGTTTAAAGTTAAATTGTTACTAAATATGAAAATATATCGTTCTTTATGAGACTAACTAAAAAGGAAAGAGTATTATTGAGATCCTAGGAGTATCAATTAAGGGTATGTGTCAACAAACCTCAATCATTTGGTTAGACACGACATAGTATATGACGAAACCAACACTATGGAGAATGGCAAGGGCCATTGAGGCATGACCAAGCCAGATATGATACTTAATGCTTGATTCTGAAGTTAGCCCAACTAGTGGCAAAATTGAAGATAATCGAGTCACAGGAAAAAACAAAAACGCATAGCAAATATTCCCAATGTAGCCAAGCCTTAAAAATACACTTCCAAACTTTGCCATCCACCTGCAAACCCAACGTGTGTGTGTGTATATATATATATATATATATATATATATATATATATTCAATTGTTCAATTTTATGTAGTACAAAACCTACACTTTCTCTCCAACTTTGTGCATATGGAGATGGCCAAAGCTGATATAGATGTAGTTGGCTAAAGACCAAATTAGAAGGGCAATAAACATAATGTCACGATCCCGTATACCGGTCGTGATGGCGCCTATCACATTACTAGGCAAGGCAGACCAACTTTTAAACCACAACCCATTTTCATTTAATAAGTCATTTGCTAACACGGTTAAATTACCAATTATCATAATAAGTGTTCAAAACAGCAAGGTAGATGTGCTGAAGTCAACAGAACACGAAAGACTACACAACCCACACTGATCTGGTGTCACGAGTCTAGAGCTTCTAATACAAGTCTGAACAGTCTACTACATAAATAGTCTAGAAATGCAGAAAAATAATAAGATAGAAGGGAGAAATTAGGGCTGCGGACGCCACGCAGCTACCTCGAAATCCCCGCTGAATGCTGGAAAACAGCTGAAAGCTCTCACTCGGCCTCTCGGGCACCTGGATCTGCACAAGGTGCAGGGAGTAACGTGAGTAGGCCAACTTAGTAAGTAACTAAAGTAAATAATGAACTGAAAACAGTGACGAGCAGTTCAAAACATATATTCTAAAATCAGTTGTGTCATAAATTCATCATTTTCAATTTAAAACTTGAAATCAATTACTTGACAATATGTCCAACAGAGGCTTATTTACAAAAAGAGTGAAAACAGTAGAAATATCATAACAGGGCCCCTCGGGCAAATGATCACTCAGAATATGGCCCCTCAGGCGGTCTCAGTCACACGTGACTCAACTCTAGTCACACAATAATCACTATCAACACTCGGCTCAGTATTAACTCATATTAATAGAAATCATAATAACCGTTGCGGCGCGCAGCCCGATCCATGTATTTATAGTCGACTACGCTCAATGGGGGTGTGCAGACTCCGGAGGGGCTCCTACAACCCAAGCGTCATATCATCTATGTATATTAGAAAAAAAAGTAAATAATAAATCTGGCTGGATATTTATGTAATAATCCACAAGATTTCGGTTTCTTGATTTTATCCATGATATAACTTCTATTATAATTATTTTAAAAACTCTCTACTAAAATTTAAAAATATCTTATCTTTTATTTAAAAATGACATTATAATTTAGAAAATAATCTCATTTCGAAATAGTTTGTTTACATTTTAAAAATAACTATTTCACGTCATACCAATTTTTTTTTAAATATATTTTTTGTTACACTTGAAAATCGCTATAGAAACTATCAATTAGAAACCAATATCCCTCTTTTTGAATTCGAGAAAAAAAACTTTCACATAATCTAATGATTCAAAACTAATATTCCTCAATGAAAAAAATACTATACCCTTGCAATGTTAGTTTGATTGCAGCTAAACGGAGAGGTTTCGGCTTATATCCTTCAATTCCTAGAAGGTGTTACATAGAAATTAATGATAGCAATTATATAGCGAAAGTTTTGTTATTTGTTTTATGTCCATTTATATAAATTGATTCTTCAAACAAATATTTTTCAAAAAGGAAAAAAACAACTTGTGTTGAATATTGACTGATTTTTGTAATGTTTCTTTCCCCAGCATGTAGATTTACTTTATTGTATATGTAAGTAAATTTTTATCAACTTTTAAACTTTTTTTATTATCTGGATAAACATAGACGTGTACCCTATATATTACATTTATTTTAAAAGAAATTCGCTTTATTCAAATCTAGCTATAGTGTTTTAAAGAACTATAATTATAGAATTTTAAATGTGAAAGAGTTTTATAGTTATACGGAGTATTTTTCTTTTCTTTTTTGACAGAGGCACAGTAGTATTTAAATAATTAGAAAAGATAACAAAAATTCCTTACATGATTGCATAAGATAATTAACCTAATTAAGTATGATAACATGATAGCAAAAGATAAATTTCTTTTTATTTTAATTCAAATTTAAAAACTTTATCTATACATTCAAAATTATCCTTTAATATATATAATTTGTATTTGACTAACATAGTCAAATATAAAAATAAAGTTACCATATACTATTGACATTTATTAGCTTGCCACTTGGCTTAACCACAATATCAATTATATATGGTAACTTTATAGCTTTAATATATATATATATATATATATATATATATATATATATATATATATATATATATATATATATATATATAGATAGATAGATAGATAGATAGATTGAGTACTACTATCAAACACTTGCTCGGTTTCCTTTCTGTTTTTGTGTCTGTATTTAAATGTTGAATAACTAAATTATATGCCTTGGGATTTGACATCTCCAGGATATATTAAAGGCGAAATATATAAATAGCCCCTTTAAGTTGTCCTCAACGGTCAGACAAACATCTCAACTGAGCCCTTTATCATTTTAACACGTCAAGTGGCTTTTAGGTGTATCAAGTAAATACCCGAATACAACAAATTATATGCGTGAATCTCACTTGCGGGTGACATGTCAAATGAACCAATTAAAGAACGACACATATATTTTGTATTACAAAAAACTTGACACGTGTAATTAAACAAAAAGAAAAGGTTTATAAAAAAAAAAAAAAAGACTTTTTCCCTTACTTATAACTAGTCCAGCTCATCATCATTAATCAAATCCCAATTTTCCCCTTTTGTAGCATGCGTTCGTGTGCTGCTGTTGTCCATAGCAGCCTATTCTTGCATCGGCGCCATCACTCGATGCCGGAGCGAGGTTCTTGTTGCCAATTTTTAGTGCTTTAGTTGGATCTTCTCTGTTCCTCTCTATTTTTTGTATTAAGGCACTAAATCTTGAGGATTGTATGTCTATTCATCTGCTTGAATGGTGGGGATTTTCTTTTATCTTATTATTATGTCTTTCTTAATTTTGTTACACGAAATTAATTTATTTCGTAATAAAAGGATGAGTTTTAATAGAAATTGTCTACATAAGAACTTTATTTATATTTTTAGTCTTTGGTTGAAATTCTGTCATTTTTTTTTTGGCTTTATCTTATCAACCTAAACAGGTGCTCACCCAACCACTTCAATTAAAAAATTGAGGATGTGTAATTTATATATAATTCATATATAACAGGTGTATAATCGTGTGTAATCGGTATATCATCTATGTATATTAGCTAGAAAAAGTAAACAATAAAGCTGGCCGGATATTTATGTAACAATCCATAAGATTTCGGTTTCTTGATTTTATCCATGATATGACTTCTATTATAATTATTTTAAAAACTCTCTACTAAAATTTAATAATATCTTATCTTTTATTTAATAATTACATTATAGTTTTAAAAAAAAATCTCATTTCAAAATAATTCATTAACATTTTAAAAATAACTATTTCATGTTACACCAATTTTTAAATATACTTTCTGTTACACTTGAATATCGCTACAGAAACTATCAATTAGAAACCGATATCCCTCTTTTTGAATTCGAGAAAAAAACTTTCACATAATCTAATGATTCAAAACTAATATTCTTCAGTGAAAAAAATACTATACCCTTGCAATGTTTGTTTAACTGTAGCTAATTCAATTGCTAGAAGGTGTTAAAAGAAATTAATGATAGAAATTATATAGCCAAAGTTTTGTTATTTGTTTGATATCTATTTATATAAATTGACTTTTCAAACAAACATTTTTCGAAAAGAAAAAAAACAACTTGTGTTGAATATTGACTGATTTTTGTAATGTTTCTTTCTCCAGCATGTAGGTTTACTCATTATACATGTAAGTAAATTTTTATCAACTTTTAAACTTTTTTTTGTTCTCTTAATAAACATAGACGTGNCTTGTTGCCAATTTTTAGTGCTTTAGTTGGATCTTCTCTGTTCCTCTCTATTTTTTGTATTAAGGCACTAAATCTTGAGGATTGTATGTCTATTCATCTGCTTGAATGGTGGGGTTGGATGGGAGTTGATTTGAGTTTTTTTATTCTTGTATATGAGATTGTTTGATATGGTGAAGTACTACTATTATTCTTGATTCTTTTTTCTGCCTCAAAAAACAAAAACTAGACTAGTGAAGGCTCTAGTCGAACTTCCGGCCACTGCTCCGGCCAAAATTCCGGCCACTACTCCGGTGAAGGCTCTACTATTCCATTTTTTCTCCCTCTATTTCTTCTATTTTTCTCCTCTATTAATTATAGGAAAAATCAAGAACTCATAAATCCAAAGACTAAAAGAGTGACGCCAAGTCCAATGGTGTTCAAGGTTATCCATGGCTGAAGCTTGGTGGTTCATCATGTAAAAGTGGAAATAGGTGGCTGGTTACGAGGAAGAAGAAGATGCCTGAACTCGTTGGTTGAAAGAGGTTGAGGAAAATATAATGATATAGTGTGGGACCCACATACAAAATTTAATTGAATTTTGAAAACAAGACAGAAAAAATCCGATAAAAGTCTCACGCGCCCAAATCAAACTGAAATACACGTAACTTGCCATGTCAGTGTGAGGTGTCTACGAGATATGCTTAATAGTCACTTGAAGTGTTAAAATGATAAAGGGGTCGGTTAAGGTGTTTGTCTGACCGTTGAGGACAACTTAAAGAGGCTAATTATGTATTTCGCCTATATTAAACTGTTGTAATCAACTCCCTCAAATTCAAACTAGCCGTCATTGTGTGACGACCCGACCCGTCGTCTCATGTATTACAGCCCCGTTTCCCCCCATTTACTGCTTCTTCATGTTTCGTTATCGGTATGCGGTGTGTTAGAGTTGATTTGGATTGGTTTTGATAAGAAATGAGACACTTAGTCTCTTTAAGGAAAGCTTAAGTTGGAAAAGTCAACCGAATGTTGACTATTGAGTTAGAAGGCTCGGATGTGATTTCCGATGATTCGGTTAGCTTCGTGGGATGATTTGTAACTTGGGAGTGCGATCGGAATTGATTTTGGAGGTCCGGTGTAGAATTAGGCTTGAATTGGCGAAGTTAGTATTTTGGCGAATTCCGGTTGATAGGTGAGATTTTGATACGAGGGTCGGAATGGAATTCCGAGAGTTGCTGTAGCTTCGATATGTGATTTGTGATGTGTGTGCAAAATTTCAGGTCATTCGGACGTCGTTTGGTTGGGTTTTTGATCGAAAGTGCATTTCGAAAGTTTTTGAAGAACTTAGGCTTGAATCCGATGTGATTTGATGGTTTTAGCATTGTTTGATGTGTTTTGATGATTGGAACAAGTTTGAATGATGTTATGGGATATGTCTGTGCTTTTGGTTGAGGTCCCGGGGGCCTCGGGTGAGTTTCGGGGTGGTTTCGGATCATTTTGGAGAAATTTGATATTGCTGGTTCTGGTGTAACACTGTAGCATCGCAAATGCGAAGGTTATTCTGGGAATTGCAAAAACACTGTAGCTTGGCAAATGCGAAGGTTTTGCTGGGAATTGCGAAAACACTGTAGCTTGGCAAATACGAAGGTTATTCTGGGAATTGCGAAAACACTGTAGCTTCGCAAATGCGAAGGTTTTGCTGGGAATTGCGAAAAACACTGTAGCTGGGCAGAAGAGTTTTATATTATTTCATCCGCGAAGCTTGGTCCATTTTCCTCCATTGTTGAACATCTTGGGAGCTTTTTGGGAGCAATTGAAGATGGTTTCGACTGGAGTTTGTTGGAGGTAAG
>NC_031990.1:73674242-73677738 GCF_001879085.1 Nicotiana attenuata
ATTATTTGAATCCTTTAGGGATTATTATCACTGTTTTCATGACACTTAGCATATTAAATGATTTCAGTCCTGAGTTAAACCCTGTTTTGAAATGTGTAGTCATATTGCTAAAGTTTAAAGACTTAAATTGCATTTCTCTGATGTTTTGAGTTAAAAGCTACTACTTGACATTGCCCAAGTGGCTCATTTGCATGTTCTGGACTGAGGATGGATCGGGCTGCACGCCGCAGCGATACTATGATGATATTGCGCTTGGGCTGTAGGAGCCCCTCCGGAGTCTGAACCCCCACAGTGAGCGCGGGTACCCAACTGGATCGGGCTGCGCGCCGCAGCGGTCATGTGCATTGCATTGCATTCATGCATTGGTTCCTGTTTGTACTACGTGTCATGACATTCAACACTCTCATATCATTGGCATCCATGCTACTTCTTGCACTGTTTACCAGATACCCTGGTGTTATTTGTTGATGGAGTGCTGTGCCCGAGGGGCTGACTTATGTGCGGACTTGCACTATCTGATTACGCATTCATTTGCTTGACTGTTGGAAAAGGATATTTTCAAAAGAGGTTTTTAAACTGAGCCAGATATTTTCTAAAGAATTTTTCACGGTTTTACTGTCCTATATAGCATGATGGAGTGCTCTTACGTGATTTCTTGTCTCTCAGTTATTATTTACTCTTATTACCACTGAGTTGGAAGTACTCACTTTACTCCCTGCACCTCGCGTGCAGTTGCAGGTATTGTTCACCCGGTAGCGGGTGATTAGCGGACCGAAGGTAATACTATTGTAGCTGAGTAAGCTGACCGCCAGCGTTCGCGGCACCGGATGTTGTCTTTAGCATTCCAGAATTTATTTTTGTATAATATTGGCCCTGTAGTTGTGTTCAGGTTTCTTTAGTTGCTCGTGACTTGTGGCACCCCGGTCGGGTTGTGTTGGGTTATAAATACTGGTTATTATTGTCGTTAAGATGTATTTATCTATTCAGTTATGTTTAAAAATTGTTAAAGTGAAAGGATTTGGGTTAGTTGGCTGGCCTTGTCTTCACGAGAGGCGCCATCACGACCGGCTATGGAAATTGGGTCGTGACAAGTTGGTATCGGAGCCTAGGTTACTAGGTCTCACGAGTCATGAGCAGGTTTAGTAGAGTCTCGCGGATCGGTACAGAGACGTCTGTATTTATCCTCGAGAGGCTGCAGAACCTTTAGGAAAACTTCCCATTCTTGGAATTCATATCGTGCGTACTTGATTCAGCTTGAGATATAACTCTTGAAATTCCTTCCACACGTCTGTATGCGCACGTGAGCGCTCAGTATTATATGTGCCTTGATGGTTTGTGATTCCCCGATCGAGGGGCGAGATGTAATCTTCGTGAGTATGTTGGGCCAGTCTGGAGGACTTGAGGCCGGATCCTTGCCTATGGCTTGAGCACCGAGGTGCTGATTGTGTGAGCGAGTGTTTTGAACGTATATGTTCTGTATTGTCCCTATTAGCCGGAATGGCGGTGGGATATCCATGTGATGAGTATATTAGTACGGCGAGATGTGTCTATATGACTTGGTAGTGACGAAGAAGTCTGTATGATAATAGATGAACTGTTAAGTGATTCGACTCCTATTGTGGATTGATGTGTAGCCCGAATTATGGGCGCGTGAAGAACATTTTCGTATCTCCTAGTTGGGACGTGAAGTGCATTGCATGCAGCGGTATGAGTTCAGACTCAGGAAGACTAATGACTGTGTAACGTATATGATGGTGGAAGGTATGCTGAAGTACTAAATTGAGGCGAAGCAGGTGGGTCATCTCCTGCGGAGTGTTCTTGAGTGGTATGGTCCTTACGTGTATGTTAGAAGATCTCATGTGTAATTGAAGGGTATGTGTTGAAATTTAAAAATTTGGGTCGCTTAAGAGAGTGGACTCAGTTGATGTGGGGATAAATGCGAGGGTTGTAGAGGATTTCAGTACTAGATGATCTGTGTTTTCACAAACTTGTAGATTATTTGAGTTTAATCTCACTATGACATTGTGGCATCATTAGAGTAAAAGTGTTATGAGTTGTTATGTGTGTCTTGATATATGGCTTCGAGCCAAGTTGGGGAGGTTGCTGTTGATTAGCTGATTGCATGGTTATGTGCTATGTTGGTTACGTCTCGAGGTATGCTGGCGAATCGGTTCTAGTTGCAGAAATTGAGCCGAGGATGGGCGAGTGAAGCAAAATTTTGACAAAGGTTATATTATGTTCCATAAGGTATGAGAATTTCGGAATGTCTAGAGTTGTTGTTGGTAAAGAATGCTCGGTGCATAGAGCAGGAAGTTGCTTGGTTGTATTGGGATGAGGGTCTCATTTTACTGTATCGGAGTGTCAATAAAGCACGAGTGGTTCTGTTCGTTAAATCAGGTAATTTACAGATGAATAAGAGAGAATGACTCTCGAGAATGGTTTTAATGTGTTCAAGAATCTACATGTAGCACTCATGTGTTTTAAGGTGGTGTATGTGACTAAAGACAGTGTTTTCAATAGAAAATCAAGACTTGTGGTATTTTTATGTTGATCATGGGATCCTATGTGTCGATACCTGGAAAGTAAAGGAAGCGAATTTACATTCGCAGAAAGTTCTCAGAGTGAAGTATTCTGGAATGTGGTATTTCTGGGAAACAATTGAGAGAGTATTCAGTGGCCTATGGGTCTTAGACAGTGCGGGCTTATGTTCGAGTCTCGTGTGGTAAGCTTGGATTGAGGCATTGTGATGCTACAGCGAGGGAGAAGATGAATCAAAAAGGGAAATTAGATATAGATGGAAAGCTTGAAGTACACCGACTAAACGGTATGCTAAGGAATGTGATTAATTCTTCGTATGTTGTCGAGGAATGGCTTTACAGGTATTGTTGCAACAAGGGCTCTTGAGTTCTGACAGCTGCTAGCTGTTCGGGTAGAGGATTCAGTCCTGGCAGAGTTTAGCTTGTGCAATGGAATTGGGGGAAGAGTTCTTGATAAGTTTATACCGTGGTTTAGAGACGTTATAAATTTGGCTATGGGCATGCGAAGCATGATCGTTGTAATGATTTTCTCTTCTTGATGGGATTGAATGGAGGTTCTTGACTAGTGGAAGTACGTTAGATGTTTGTGGTTAGGAAGGGGATGGAAGTTCTCATGTATACTAGTGTTGGTGTATATGCGATATGTGGGGAGGCTTGGATTTGGTGTTTGTAAGGTGTACGGATCTGTTCATAATGGAAAGTCATTAAATTCTTAAGCAAGCACGGGAACAGCTGGGTCAGGTGATTAAAAATCGATCTCAAATATTAAGGAAAATGGTATTGCCAACACAAGTGAGTCAACGGGGGGTATATGTTCCAGTAAAAGGCAATGTAGTATAAACTGATTAATACTTCGTAGTGTGTGGATTAGGAATCGACGTTGATAATTTTGAGGTTGTTTTGATTGCACAGGGAAAATTTTAGAAATCTTTCTGGAGTGATGGATACTCGAGGTGTAA
>NC_031990.1:73677763-73693677 GCF_001879085.1 Nicotiana attenuata
TAGGTATTCGATACGGCGGAATTCGGGAGTCAGGTATAGTGATTCGTGTGCTATATGGAGTTTGGAGACTAGGAGTTCTCGTGATCAGACTATGCAGTGGTTCTAGATCGTGTGTATTGGCGCCGTCTAGCGGTTATTGGGAATTAGAGGTCCGAGTGGATCTTTCTTTTCTTGGTATGCCAAATTTTGGATATGATATTGGATTGTAGGCTGGTTGTCTCACTGTTGGGTTATTCTAGACTATGTGCTACGGGCTAGGCCGGAAATGCCACGGGTTGAGCGGCAAGGTGCATTGGATTATGTTCATGCAGAGTGGTATATATTTCAAAAGATGCAGCGGACGGCTGAGAAGGATTGCTTTTCTTAATGGGGCATTCGTGATGGATGTTAGTGCAGAGGTTTCTACCATTGATTCAGTTCCGGTACTGAGTGACTTTTCGGATGCTTTTTTTTTGTGGCCGGGCATGCCGCCGGGTGAGATGGCGGATTTCGGTATTTATTTGGTGCCGGGCACCGTATCGTACGGCTCTGGCAGGAGTCATAGTAGTGGAAGGAGCAGCTTCAGGCTTCTTGGTATTGAGTTCGTTGGCAGGCCAATGTGGCTACGTATTTAGCTTGAGTTAGCTTGGTTAGTCCCGAGTTGTATTGTTGAGGGATAGGTTGGATCTATCGTTATTGAGCTTGTTTAGGGATCTGGGGAGATCTATGAGTTGCTTTCTGTTATGTGGGATGTCATGACTTGTTGGCTATAGGCACATGTGGTGCGGTCCTATTTGAGATTCATAGAGGAAGTCGAGCGGGAAGAGTGATTGAGTGTTGCTCAGCAAATGGAGTATTGGTTATGGCCTATCAGGTTTTGTGTCATATGTTATTGGTTTCACCGTGGATGTAATGAATTGCTTTGGTTACAGACATCATATGTGCGTGGCTGTCGATTTTGATCATAGTGACTTGAGGTGTTTCATGTGTAACAGTGTTTGGATATGATCGCGCATTGTAGCGAGGCTACGTGGAGTTAGGACCCTTCGAGGTAGATTCAGGCATTCTATTTCTATGAGGTGAGACGGGGTCTCAGCCTTGGGTTGTAATGGTGTTGTTGAGCTTGAGGTACAACTCTTTCGTTTGAGTCATTTGTCCTGATTTGGGTATGTTCAGACTGTTCCTCATTGGTGCGTGTATTATGCAAGTTGTGGCTTAGGCCTGCATTGAGGTGTCGTGTCACCAGAGTGGTGTGATGGATTCGAGGTGATCGTTGGAGTCATTAATGAATACGGACAGATTTGATTTCAGCTTGTTAGAAGGATAATATCGAGATTCGGCCCGGAAATCTGTTGTGATATTAGTCAAAGGGAAGTGGCTTCATGAATGGTTGATCTGAGGAATGGTTACGGTTTATCGCGTGTTTCATTTGTTGTTGGCAGTATATAGAAGTGTTGGAATAAGACTTTAGCTAATAAAAGGTTTTCTATCGGTATTTGGTTATTATGGGCAACTGCTGTAAATAGAGGCTGTCGTTTCGAGTGTTTGGATTATGTGGTATATCATATGATTTCACCTGAGGTTTCAAGTATGGGTTATTACAGCCGGTTCGGGTTTATTCTGGGTATAGATGTGAGGTTATGATATTGTGTATGATTTCGGAAAGTGCAATGTGGTTCTATGGTTTATGGTTTAAATGGACTGTGAGATTTCGGCTATATTATATTGTCGGACCTATATGAGATAGGGTGACGTGAGATCACCCCGGGTATATGTTTGGTAAAGTTATTCAGTTGTTGGTTAGCTTCTAGGACAACTCTGGGTACGCTCGAGGACGACCGTTGGTTTAAGTTGGGGAGGATGTGACGACCCGACCCGTCGTCTCATGTATTACAGCCCCATTTCCCCCATTTACTGCTTCTTCATGTTTCGTTATCGGTATGTGGTGTGTTAGAGTTGATTTGGATTGGTTTTGATAAGAAATGAGACACTTAGTCTCTTTAAGGAAAGCTTAAGTTGGAAAAGTCAACCGAATGTTGACTATTGAGTTAGAAGGCTCGGATGTGATTTCCGATGATTCGGTTAGCTTCGGGGGATGATTTGTGACTTGGGAGTGCGATCGTAATTGATTTTGGAGGTCCGGTGTAGAATTAGGCTTGAATTGGTTGGCGAATTCCGGTTGATAGGTGAGATTTTGATATGAGGGTCGGAATGGAATTCCGAGAGTTGTTGTAGCTTCGATATGTGATTTGTGATGTGTGTGCAAAATTTCAGGTCATTCGGACGTCGTTTGGTTGGGTTTTTGATCGAAAGTGCACTTCGAAAGTTTTTGAAGAACTTAGGCTTGAATCCGATGTGATTTGATGGTTTTAGCGTTGTTTGATGTGTTTTGATGATTGGAACAAGTTTGAATGATGTTATGGGATATGTCCGTGCTTTTGGTTGAGGTCCCGGGGGCCTCGGGTGAGTTTCGGGGTGGTTTCGAATCATTTTGGAGAAATTTGATATTGCTGGTTCTGGTAGTAATACTGTAGCATCGCAAATGCGAAGGTTATTCTGGGAATTGCGAAAACACTGTAGTTTGGCAAATGCGAAGGTTTTGCTGGGAATTGCGAAAACACTATAGCTTGGCAAATACGAAGGTTATTCTGGGAATTGCGAAAACACTGTAGCTTCGCAAATGCGAAGGTTTTGCTGGGAATTGCGAAAAACACTGTAGCTGGGCAGAAGAGTTTTATATTATTTCATCCGCGAAGCTTGGTCCATTTTCCTCCATTGTTGAACATCTTGGGAGCTTTTTGGGAGCAATTGAAGATGGTTTCGACTGGAGTTTGTTGGAGGTAAGTTCCTTGGCCTAAATAATCGAGATTTTGTTAAATTTAACATGAAAATTGGTTGGAATTCATTAAAAGGGGTAAAGCTAGGGCTTGAGTTTCTGATATTTCAAATTGGGATTTGATAGGTCATTTGAGCTCGGATTTGGGAGTTCTTGGTATGTATGGACTCGTGGCGAGACGAGGAATCCGGTAATGTGAATTTTGTAATTTTTCGAGAAGCGGGCCTGAGGCTCGGGTTTTGCTAGTTTCGAGATTTCTGCTATTTCTTGGCTGTTTTTGATTGGGTATTGTTCCCTTGGCATATTGTAATGTATTCGCTCTGATTTTGGTTAGATTCGACGCGCGTGGAGGCCGATTCGAGGGGCAAAGGCGTCGCGAGCTAGAGATTTCACCGGTTAGAGGTGAGTAATACTTGTAAATGATATCCTGAGGGTTTGAAACCCCGGATTTGCACATCATAGTGCTGAAAGGTGACTTGCACACCGGATATGAGCGTGGGGTAGAGCACCGTTGGGAATTGTGACTTGGTCCGTCTCGATTGATGAAATTACTACGTATATGACTGAAACTACTTGTTATCATCATGATTTGGGCTGATTGCCATGTTTTTGGGCTTCGTGCCGATTATTTGAATCCTTCAGGGATTGATATCACTGTTTTTGCATTACTTTGCATGTTATTTGATCTCGGTTCAGGGTTTTAATACTGTTTTGCAAATTCAGCCATTTTTCATGATTTAAAAACTTAAATGATATTTTACTGACGTTTGGAACTGAGAACTGCTATTTTATTATTGCCCAAGGGGCTTATGTGCATTTCTGGACTGAGCATGGATCGGGCTGCGCGCCGCAGCAGTGTTATAGTGATTTCTGGATATATGGATGGCTCGGGCTGCACGCCGCAGCGGTGTTATATTGATATTGCGCATGGGCTGTAGGAGCCCCTCCGGAGTCTGAACCCCCACAGTGAGCGCGTGTACCCAAATGGATCGGGCTGCACGCCGCAGCGGTCATATGCATTGCATTGCATTCATACATTGGTTCCTGTTTGTAATACGTGTCATGACATTCAACACTCTCATTTCATTGGCAATCATGCTACTTCTTGCACTGTTTACCAGACGCCCTGGTGTTAATTGTTAGTGGAGTGCTGTGCCCGAGGGGCTGACTTATGTGCTGACATGCACTATCTGATTACGCATTCATTTGCTTGACTGTTGGAAAAGGATATTTTCAAAAGAGGTTTTTAAACTGAGCCAGATATTTTCTAAAGAATTTTTCACGGTTTTACTGTTTTCTCAAAGGATTGTACTGTCCTATATAGCATGATGGAGTGCTCTTACGTGATTTCTTGTCTCTCAGTTATTATTTACTCTTATTACCACTGAGTTGGAAGTACTCACTTTACTCCTTGCATCTCGCGTGCAGTTGCAGGTATTGTTCACCCGGTAGCGGGTGATTAGCGGACCGAAGGTAATACTATTGTAGCTGAGTAAGCTGACCGCCAGCGTTCGCGGCACCGGATGTTGTCTTTAGCATTCCAGAATTTATTTTTGTATAATATTGGCCCTGTAGTTGTGTTCAGGTTTCTTTAGATGCTCGTGACTTGTGACACCCCGGTCGGGTTGTGTTGGGTTGTAAATACTGGTTATTATTGTCGTTAAGCTGTATTTATCTATTCAGTTATGTTTAAAAATTGTTAAAGTGAAAGGATTTGGGTTAGTTGGTTGGCCTTGTCTTCACGAGAGGCGCCATCACGACCGGGTATGGAAATTGGGTCGTGACACATTGACTCATGGCTATGCGATTTGTTATGTCCATTTATTTCTACTTGGACTTATTTCACTTTGTTACTAACTGCCTCTTATAACTCAAGAAAAATATCTTCGCAGTCTTATAACAGATTAGGTTGTTTTCATATCAAACGATTTCCAGATCTGATCTTGTTCCATATAATAATTTCAGTGAAACTGAACCGTAGTCTCAGCGTGTTGATTTTCACCCGTCAAATAGCAAATATTAGGACGAGTTTGTATGTTCCCTCTCTTTTCAACTTGTATATCAGGTTATTTAATAGATAGTTGTACAGTAGAAGTTTCCTAAGAAAAAAATGTTTCTGTGCAAATCTTTAAAGATATCCAGCTAAATAAGACTATAATAACATACAACTTAAATGCAAATTTTATACAAAATTTATACAATATGTCTTTTGTATATTATGTATCTGATTTATACATAGTAAAAACAAATTTCATACAACTAATTATATATTATACAATTTATCTACAACCTTCACACATTATTTCTACCCGGTTAAATACAACTACAATAACATACAACTTAAATACAAAATTTATACAATATGTCTTTTGTATATTTGGTATCTGATTTATACATAGTAAAAATAAATTTCATACCACTAATTATATATTATACAACTTATCTACAATTTTCATACATTATTTCTACTCAGTTATATACAACTACAATATCATACAACTTAAATATAATTTTTATACAATGTTGTTCAACTTTCATACAATAGTTAAATAAATAAAAGAAAAATATATAAACAATAGAATACAATTTTTTTACAATTTTTCTATAATTTTACTACAATTTCTGCAGTATAATGTATGTTATGTCGTCTTCTTCTTCGTCTTCTTCTTCTTCTTCTTCTTCTTCTTCTTCTTCTTCTTCTTCTTCTTCGAGTTTCAATATGAAATTCAGCCAAAACCAAGTCTAATCTTCACCAAAACCCCTCAAAATTAAGATATAAACTCCAAACCATATTACCAATTGTTTGCAACAACACCCAATCCAAACAAATAATGATTTTTGAAAACACAAATTCGAATTCAAAGCTTCAAAGCTTTTTAATGGCTGTTAATGGTGGAATTGCTGCTCTCTTTCCCTGTACTTTACATTACTAAAATTAGGGATTGAGAGATAGAGAGAGACGTAGAGAGAATTTCCAATTCTTTGCAACAACATCCAATTCAAACAAATAATATTTTTTGAAAACCCAAGTTCGAAAGCTTCAAAGCTTTTTAATGGTTGTCAATGGTGGAATCGTGGGTGGGTGCAAGATACGTGGGGGAATGGGGTAGGATGTGGAGAGAGAAACGTGGGGGAGTGGAAGATATGTTAGAGTAATTTTAGGACACTAATTATTATCATTAATTCCCTTAAAATGTACATAAATGATAATTGGGTATATAAAATATAATTATAGTAAAACTTGAGTAGGGAGGGTAATATAGTTTCATATAGTGTATATGAATGTAAAAATTATTTGTAAATTACTCCTTCCATCCCAAAATTCTTGTAATTTTCCCTTTTGGATAGTCAATTTGACTAATATTCGTCCTCCAATTGGACTAGATAAATTTAATATTTTAAATTAAAATTTAAATATTTAAAACTATTTTAAAAATATTACTACTATAATTTATAATTTTTCTCACATTAATATAGTAAAAAAAAATACATGTTGAAATATTGGTCAAAATTCATGTAATTTGACTCTCGAAAATCAAAATTTGACAAATAATTTAGGACAGAGGGAGTATTTTTTTAACAATTTGATTCATTATTTTTAACTCCAATTATAAATAAAAAAAATTGAGGTTGCATCCAAGGTTGTAGTCTAATAATCAATTAAGTTGAGGGGATTCATAAAGTCTTAAGTTTAAATCTCAATTGAGACAAAAACACTAGGTTATATCTTTCCATCTTTCAACAAAAGATAAATAGCATAAAAGGAACCAACATTTATAAGCAGAATTTTGGCCAATAATTGCAAAGACAATTATCATAATGGATTTGTTTTTCTCATTTAATTTATTTGATCACACATCCATTTTAGACATGTAGCATGCATGCAAGATTTAAAAAATAGTATTGGAGTTGAAACTTATTTGTTTTGTTCACATATCATTTTGGGCATGCTTGCAAGACTAAAGCATTGGCCATAAAATATCTGGAAAATAATCTCAAGAAAATAACCATCTCTTTGCCACCATGTGAAACAATTCATCTCTAGTTTTACTATATATTTGTTGGTGATAATATTTTTTTTTTAAAATTCTTTTATTCCTCAGAAAAAGTTAGCCAAATAAGGCTTAGAAGATACTTTGTACAAATTGGCAACTTGCATCACAATAGAGTGAAAAGCTGTCAATTTATAAATTGTCAACTTGCATGTGAATAGAGGTTATCAAAAAATAAAGGCTACAAATTTAAGGCCTTCTTTTATGAAGATCTTGACTTCCACACAACCTACTCCAAAAGTAAAGGTCTTATCTATTTCTCCATCTTGAAAAAAAAAAACACATATATTGGGGAAAAAATCACAAAGTTAATATTTTTTTTCTTAATATTTTGGTAATATATTTCTTGAAAATAAAAACTTCTTTTTTTTTTTTTTTGGGTTTTCCGCCCGGTATCTGATACCTATATTGGGACCCAACTAAATTTAAACTCATCTAAAGAAATTTCAAATTGAGAGTAAAGCGCTCCCCAACAAAAAATAAAAACTTATTTTATCAGAACTATATTTAACGAATGTACTAAAATTTCAAAATTAAAAAGCAGGAATTCAGTCCCAAAGTCAATCTTTCTTTCCATTTTTTAACAGTTAAGCTTGGTTATAGTGATTATTACTTTTATTTTAAGTGCTTTTAAAATGTCACAAGACATCTTATTGTACTTTTGATGTAGTGTTAATATATGTAATAATGTTGGAATTTCACCTCAAAATTTATTGAGGCATTAAGCTAACACTGAAATACTTCCTCTGGTCCATAATAAGTGACTTTTTGGCCTTTTTATTTTGGTCCAAAATAAGTATCCTTTTACATAATCAAGAATGAATTAATTTTATATTTTCAAATTTACCTTTATTTATATATCCCAATGCGTTAAGTAAACAATATGCAAATTTTAACTAAGGATAATTTAGTCAAAATACTTACATTTTCCTTAGGAGTTAGCATTTTCTCAAGAAGTGTCCCATAGGCCAAAAAGTCACTTATTATGGACCGAAGGTAATATGATTTTTAGTTATGATAAAGACAGTAAAAGAATTGGTTAAGAATCTTTGTTTATTCAGTAAGAATTTTGTTTCACTGTGCATAAAGCAAACTTTTGTACCTAAAAAGTATTGTATAGTACCTGGATTCTTGGATTCTAATATGTTCTTGCTTTTGATCTCAAGACAAAGGTATTTTAACTACATCAACTATAATCCTCATTACAACATTTTCATAAGAACTCTATATAGTAATGTGTTATGTTCTGTGGCAATAAACAAGCAGATACTAGCTAAGGTGTACAAATGCTCATTACAAACAAAAGGAAAAGAAGCAAAATTTAGCTACACAAGAAAGAGGTATAAAGTTGGACAACAATATCCATAATTGATTCTTCAAGAACATCATCTGTGACTTGAGTCAGAATATCTTCAGCGTCGTTTCTGATATCGAGCCATGAACCAGATTTCGCCAAAGCTTTCTCAACATGGTCATTCAGTGTTAGTTGTTCCATTACTGGCATAAGGTGTTGTCTCACTTCTTTCATTATACTTTCCACTAGAAAATTTTCCGGTGGAAAGGACAAAATTTTAGGCTGAAGGAATGATAGCCATTGGGGAAATCTGAAATGAAAATCATATGCTTCTAGTAGAACTTCATTTGTGTAGTCCATCAGGAGTTTAGGTTCAGAATCACATTGCAGTGCTAATGTCTCCAGTTCATCAGATAACGTTGCATCGATCATTTGTTCTGTGATCATTTGTTCTGAAAGAGGCCTATTTAACCAAAGTTCTTCGCAGTTCAAGTGAAGTGTTTGCAAACTTGACTGAATATAAATACGAAGGGCATCTGGTTCAGCGCGATTCAGTATGGTATTTTCAGGGAATTCCTTGTTCGAACATCCCTCAAAGTTAATACGACGTGGTTGTAATGCAGTGTCAGCTGCAAATATTCATCAATTACTTCAAACTACAGTCTAATGATAGAATGAGAAGATAATAGATTTTACTGTTATAGCGGATAAAGTTCAGTGGCTATACGTGTAAGAGCATATGTGAAATTAAACCGAAGCTTTTGTGTTACTTACATGGTTGATTTCCAGAAGGGCTGGCTAGATCATCAGTAAAAACTGGTTCCAGGACTGACACTGGACTTGAATGATCTCCTCTGTCCATATTGTTGTCAACAACCCTTAGTTTGAAAATGCTAGATGGACTCGACGCCGAAACATCCGTTGAAGAACCAGGAGACCAAACTTCTGAAAGTGAATCCTGAAGAGGTTGGTGCAACAGGATTAAGTCCGTTCTATTGTTATTAGGCTAAGTGAAAAGGCAGAAGTAAACAGAAAACAAGTAATACCAAAACATTCTTGCAATATTCCAACGACATGTTTTGTGGGAGAGGATGCAGTACTTACCACCATTGAGCTATTCAGATGCCAGTGACACTTGTCTCTTTGAGGACTTTGAACAACAGTAAGGGCTGGTTCAACGGGAAGTTCCACTATAGTTGTATCTGCCGGAGGTGAATGTTAAGAACTTATAATTCTAAAGGACAATGTGCATAACAAGATCAAAGAACTCGCAAGTAAACGGAACAAAAACTTACCATTGGGCCTAATTTGTGCAGGATTACTTTCGCTGTCCTGTTTTGAGCTATAGTTGAACAAACGATCATGTTCAGGCGAGGAAAGAATCCTTTCCAATGTTCTTGTTGGTTGTCTGCTCATCACATCCTCACTTGTAGTATTGACATAATTTAATCTTTGAGAGAGATGTCTCTTTGCCTCCATAGATATATCCAGTTCCCGTTTCTTGGTGTAGCTTATGGTTGACACGTCCAATTTTTTACGCACTCTTTCACTCATAAGGGAGACTTTAGCTGCGTGAGTTGATGTGGATTCTTGTTTATTCTCTGCCTCGTTCTTGATGTTTGATTCGGTGGAAGAGTTAACAGGTCCTGCAATAGTAAGCCGTGATCTGCCCCCTTCATTATCAACTCCTAAGTTCTGCTTGTCGTTAATGCTATGAAGCCTATGTAAAGTACTTCCTACTGAACTCAAATGCTTCTCTTTCCATTTTTCTCCCATTGCATCCTTCAGTTTCCTCTTAATATCTTTGAGAGAAAAGCTCGTGCGCTTGACATTTTCCCCTTTACTACTTGAGCTACGATGAGACTGCATAGACGAGCAATGGCAGGCAACATTTTCAGAACATCGAACAGTTCTAGGAATTGGCTTCAAAACAACTATTTTACTTGAAGGCCGGGGGCTGGAACTTTCTTTGGATGCGTCCCCAGATCGCTGATGCTTCTGTTCACTCTTCCAAATGTCATTATCACTACTCTGATCATCTGATAGTTTATTACTCATGAGGGACTTGACTGAATCTCTGGCCATTTGCACATTTTGCAAGCTTCGGATTTGCTTTACTAAAAGTGAATTAGGATCTTGTAAGAGTTTCAGAAACAAATCTCCATTTGAATTTAACATCTCTAATGCGTCCGAGAACTGTTCAGGCTCATAATTCACACGACCTTTGCTGATATAATTCCTGTCTATGAACATCTTATCGATAAATGCTTTGGCACTCGTCTGAAGTACCTGCAAACTGATCTCATCAAGTTGATCATTACTTGCATGAATTTGACTGCAAATAGCTTCTAATAGGGATGCCAAGTTTAACTTATTGATCGACATTTCTGCTGAACCAGAAGCCTGCTGAAAATCCCCCGTCTTAGTATCCTTCCAACCGTATAAAGGTGATTGATTCGTTCGGCTCTTCTTTGATGATGGCTTGTATTTACTTATCATATGATCAAATAGTCCATAATCTACTTCTTTATGTTGCACATTTCTAGCTATGATTTGAGTATTCTTTTGCATGCTACCGGAAATTTCTTCTTGAATGAAACTCTTCATCCTTTTATCACCCGTGCAAACTCCTAAAGCTTCCATTTCAGCTCCATCCTGAGGCAAACAACTCTCCAATTATAACTCTTACTCAAAAGTTGCAATCCTTTCTGAATTTAGGATAATATGCTGTTCAGAATTTAAAGGGCAGCCCGGTGCACTAAGCTCCCGCTATGCGGGGTGTTCGGGGAAGGCCGGACCACAAGGATCTACTGTATGCAGCCTTACCCTGTATTTCTACAAGAGGCTATTTCCACGGCTCGAACCCGTGACCTCTTGGTCACATAGAGGCAACTTTGTCAGTTACGCCAAGGCTCCTCTTCATACTGTTCAGAATTTGAGGTATAAAATTCTATGGAGATGCCAATCAGAATGATTCCTAACACTATCCACGCACAAAACAAGAACTATTCAACAAAGTTACATTTTTTTGCAGGAACATTACTAATAGAACTGCCTAAGTTCTATCACCACATGCTCTATTACTGTAAGAAAAAAGATGTACGATCAGATCTCTCTATAACAACATCGCTATATAATAGTCATTCACTATAAAAGCAAAATATTTTATGGAACCAATTTTCATACTATGTTATAATATATTTTCTTTATAACAACACTTCGCTATGACATTCAAAAAAATTCAGAACAAATGAGGCTGTTATAGAGAGAGTTTATTCTCCAAATGGTGTCCAAATAAGTTTTGACATAAGAGCTGAGTCTAGAAAGTTGACTTATCCTATGCTAGAGACTTACCTCAAAGCCATGAATTTGGTCACTGAAGTAAGTTAAAGCATCAAGCTTTCTTGGATTCTTGCCTGCAGAAGGATAAAAGCAAAGATCAAAACCACCAAGATTGATTAATTTCACTATTGAAATCTAATCCTAACATAATTAAACAGACCACATTACACTAAGGAAGGTTTAATAGGTTAGCTTCACTTTTGGATTAGCCACAAAAGCATTTAGGGAAGAATTTTAGCTGTAAGCACAGACAGACAGATGTAAAAAGTATTTACACAATCAGGTCACTTACATTGTAATTACAAGCAAATATCTATGATAGGCATTACATTGTAAGCCGATAAAAATGGTAACTAATATGCTATAAGAGGTCAAGCTACATTGAAAAATGGCAGTTCGGTACACTAAGCTCCCACTATGCGTGGGGTCCGGGGAAGAGCAGGACCACAAGGGTCTATCAAATGCAGCCTTACCCTGCATTTCTGCAAGAGGCTGTTTTCACTGCTCGAACCCGTGATTCCTGCATTCTCAGCTGGTGCTAGAAAAGAATGAGCAGTGGTATTAGGAAATTGAAGAATTGTTACCACTTACCTATAACATTCTTAGCTGCAGTTTTCCCATTTGAAAGCAGCTTCTGTTTCCTATGATTTTGACCAATATAAAGGCTGCTGATCAATCCCCACATACAATTAAGCTGACTCTTCTCTGTCTGTTGTTGATTTCTTGATGATCTCTTCTTCTCCATATCAAATAAACTTTGCTCAATTATCAGTTTTCAATATCCTGAAAATTGGAAATAAAATATAAAAAAAAAAAAACATTTAGCATTTGAAGCTGAAACAAAGCTTCTAAAACATAACTGCACTATTTTGTGTCCAGAGTTATTCGATACCTGTACTGATAAGAGATAACTGGTATCCTAATTAACCAGTCGATTTGCACGCAAGTTGGACGGGACACCACCACTTAGAAAAACCATAACTGGAATTCATCCAATGCTCACTTGATTAGAATAAACCATTCTTCTCAAATGTGTTCATTCTTCCTTCTAAAAATTCAAGAAAGTGTCTTGAAATGACATTAACATTAACCCCTTGAAAATTCTTGGATTAAATCTCACTAAAAACTGAAAATTTAGGAGCCAAAGTTGAGTTCTTGGAATTCTTTGGAGATGAAAAAGGAGAGAAAAAACAAGGCAAGAGTGAGAGACAAAAGGAGCATCAAAATGAGGAAGAAATGAGATTTTGTTTGCTTGTATTAAGCAAAATGATGTTGACTTATGTTACCTTACACAACTATATACTGTTTTGTCTCAACCACTATTACTCCCATGAATTCCTTTATAACAATATCTTGTATTTTTATTTTTAAAATAAAAATTAATAGTGTTTATATTATTTTTTTAGTGTACAATTATTCTAATTACCTGTTCTCGTTTTTTATTATTGTGTGTCAGACATGAAGACAAAGGTATGTGTCTGTTACTGTTGAAAACACTGAGTCAGAATTCAGAAACTGCGTTCCAAAAAAAAATTAAAAATTCAGAAACTGTGTTTTAAAAATGTATTTTTCAAAGATTCTTTTTCTTTAAAAAAAAATAATTCATTTTCTTTTTTTCGTTCTTCAGAATTTGACAGAAATACTTGGGCAAGTTACATATTTGGCTGATCGACCAAAAATAATTACATCCGCTAGCTAATATATAAAAAATATACATTAATAACGTATAAAATATGTATATATTCTTATACTATACATTGATATATACAAAAATATATACATTTTATCGGAAACTTGTCTTTTTTCTAGCCACTCGTTGTTTGAAATAGCTTGTGTTTATAATTTTATGATCCTGTTAAAATATTGGTTAAAAAAATTATCCCCTAAAACGGGATGTCTTCTACACCGAACTACCCTTTATTTTAAAATATTTATCCCTTGATAATATTTTAAAGAGAAAAAAAAAATATAAACATAATTTTTCATAGCTTAAAATATTCAATAAAAGGAGGGGCCAAAAAAGAATTGTCCAAATAAACATTGAATTAATATTCCTCCACCAACCAGCAATATAAAATTATTGAGTATCTAATCAATTTTCCCTAAAGAACTATCTTTTTCACATAAATTCACATATTATTGCATGGCTTCCTCAATATTTTATAGTTATAAAAAATATATAAAAATGGGTTTTTTGTATATTAATGTCGGTTAGTAGGGATTTCTAAAAGTTTTTCTGGTACGTATTCTTCTGATTGTTTCTTATATAGTACTGGAATATCACTGTTCACTAATGTGGTTGATATGAGTCTAATTAATTTCAATTTTTAATTAAGCATTCCTCGCGAATAAATGCTTAAATAGACTTGAGTAAAATTATAATCACTCTCTCTGATAAGCAAATGAATTAAAAGATTAACCTAATTTTACATCAAGACACGATAGTTTATCATGATTAAGTGATGAACTGATGCATAAATTTATATTACCTAAATTTTAAATGATTAAATTTTTTGTTAAAACAAGTTGTTAAAAAGGCCTATAGATCCCTACATCTTATATCTTGACAGTCCGCCCCATATTACACCTACATTGTTAGGGTATTATGACAATCAAAGCCCGCAACCAGCTTCTTTTTGTGTGTGCGTCTCCGAACTTGTAAGGTTAAACGAACCGAGCCTCGCACCATCACTCAGCCATCGCCATACTCGTTTCGTTGAGCCTGGGCTCTTATACCGTTGTTGGGATCAACCAGCCCCAATTAGATACTCTTAACATGGTATGATATTGTCTGCTTTAAGTCAGGCCTGCTTTGTTTTCTCGAAAAGGCATTCCATCGTCTTTAAGATATCCATACACTTTATAAGTGGCTCCCAATTTTGCAGCTACCAATGTGAGATTTTGTTCGCACACTTGACACACCTTATTAGTATAATTTATGCATTTAAGATTTGAAAGAATTTTATAATGGTTGTGCCGCGACTAGCTTGTTGCACCACGACAGTTTCACCAGATACACGTTACCTCTCACTAGCACAATAACAGGTAACTCTGCGCACTGAAGCTTAGGCAGATAGGAAAAATTATCTCAAGGAGAGATATGATAAATTACTTAGTGTGAACATTTTCTTTTTTAATATTACACTGCAATATTACGGGA
Organism: Nicotiana attenuata; assembly: GCF_001879085.1. Lineage (NCBI taxonomy): Eukaryota > Viridiplantae > Streptophyta > Magnoliopsida > Solanales > Solanaceae > Nicotiana > Nicotiana attenuata. Next base: position 73,692,427 of record NC_031990.1, read on the forward strand.
TGTAAAGCTACTTACAATTTCTCCTGTTAACCAATCTTTGTTATAAAATATTATGCTAGTATAAAATATTTACCGTTTTTGTGTATATCAAATCTGCAAATGTGAAAACATTTGATAATAGACACAACCAATAAGATTCCATTGTTGTTGACGTTGTTGCTCTTAATGAAAAATGTTTGTATCTTAGTATGTTTTTTAGCAAAATATGCACAAAATACATAGATGGAGACACCATATAGGATTCCCAAAATCCTAAGGCAAATTGACACTAAAAAGAATATTGACAGTACAAATATGTTATCTCTAGACAGTCCTTTAACTGCGTCGGTCGTGTAATATGGGGCGGAGCTAGAAGTCCGATTATGGGTTTCGACCGAATTCATTAAATTTTGATCAAATAGTGTATCGTATTAAGAAATTCATTAAATACGGACAAATTAAATACTAAATTTAGAACTCATAATATGGTTGTTGGTCTAAAATTTCGAATCGATAAAATTAAAATTCTAGCTCTGCTTCTATGCACAATCTTAGGATCCCAAATATTAGAGGTCTTTTTTTATTATCTTTTCAATTTTCAATATAGTGTACAAATATTTTACTTGAAAATTTTGTTATATTGGAAGCAAACAAACAATTATAGGGACCACATTCCTCCACTCTAATATACCACTTGAAAATTTTCATTTATTACTGTTTTTGACTTTTCTTTTATAGTCTATTCCATGTTTTAATGATTTTGTGTCTCTCCTACAACCACTACCGTTAATATGTGTATATATGCATTATATTCACTCCATTTTTTCTCGTTTTCTAGTGTTTTTTACTTCACATGAAAAGTCATAAGTATATTCATATCTCATGAAAAGCAAACAGGCAAAAAAGTATTTACGTAGTAGTAGTAATTTTGTAAAGTAAACGGCATTTTATTCGTTTACATATATTATCATTCTAAATAGGCAAAATGGCCTAAATGATACCTATACTTGTGTCACTTTGTCATGCCGGTCCTCCTACTTTATTTTTTTTCATCCAGACACTTTAACTTGTTCAAAATTTATATTTTAAACCCTTCTGACCGTTGACCAAGTAAATATGGCAAAATAATGGTTGAGCTGGACAAAGTGGGTGTAACTTACGCGGATAATGAGCGTGACTATGAACATTTTGAAAAATAATTAATTAAAATAAAAAAAATCATTAAAATAAGAACAAAAAATAAATAAGTAAAAAAAAAAAAAAGCATTCTGT
>NC_031990.1:73693747-73708700 GCF_001879085.1 Nicotiana attenuata
TTCCTTCTTCTTCCTTCCTTACCCCCCCCCCCCCCCCAGCAATTCGTCATCGTCGGTCTTTCAGTTTTCAATTTCTCATTTTTATTGCCGTACTTTAAAGTTGAAATATCGCAATTACTTGTAATTCAGTTAATTTTTCTCTTTATGCTGGCTAAAAATTTAGTAAAGTACATGCTATGGCCATTTTTGAAAATACCTAATTGTGAATTCGAACTCACAAATGTGGCTAGCGTTATAGTGAACTGTATTTTATTAGAACAAAGTGTTGTTTGACAAGTGACTTATTAGGATAATTATTTAAAATTCTAGCAAAATTTTCAAGAGATTTTAGTTATGTTTTCCTCTTTTTCTGCTAACTTTGTATCACTGTTTATTATGTTTTCATTAATTTTGGCATTTCCTAGGAAGAAGAAATTTGTGAATTTTAGGGAAAAGAGATGAGATGGAGGTATTGATTTTCTTTTTTTTTTTCTTTAAGAAAATAGTATATAATAAGTATTTTTAGTAGATAAAATATAAAAAATGACGTGGAATATGATGTGTCATCCACGTCAATCAAGTGAGATACACACACGGTCAGAGGGGTTTAAAATATAGACTTTGAACAAGTTAAGGTGTCTGGATGAAAAAATGTGAAGTAGGAGGACTGGCATGACAAAGTGACACAAGTATAGGTTCCATTTAGGCCATTCTGCCTTCTAAATAATCATCTTAATTGTATTCCTGGTAGTAGTGTCTACAAATTTTATATATAGGAAAATGTTACGAGTTCGACATTTTGTTTTTATTGAAATTATGTGACTTTTCGTCCATTGGTAAGGTTGAAGAGAAAATTCTATAAGGAACTGTTACTGTCGGACAATAGTTGAAGGAATAAGTTGTTGTCTTTCTTGTATAATTTTATGTATTTTTCATTTTATAAGCTAACTTTTGATTGCGTTATGTTAAAAGTCCATATTATATACGATCTGAATGTCAAACATATGAGTGAGGGGTATTAGTATATAGCGTAAAATTGGTTAGCAATATGTGGATGAATTATGAGGTGGTACATGTAACCGTAGACAGGCAGTGTATGAGTCAGCGAATAATTGATATCGGATACAAACCTAAACTTGGTGCTGTGTAAATTTCGAAGGCATGAGAACCGATAACAAAGACTTGAAAGGAAGACATCGGTTGAGAAAGACAACATTCAATGAGCAGCCGTTACAAAGATTTTCTGTATTAATAGCCAACCGTTATGCAGTCATCAGTGACATTTTTATTCTCATTCAATAGGAGCTTGATTTGGCGATCTTGTCTCCCTAAATAGAGCTATAAATAGGAGAATTAGTATCTATTGTAGGACACGAAAAATTATATGTACACAAACGCTATAATTTGCTCTCATATTATAAATTACTCGCTTTCTTTTGTTCTTAATATTGTTCATATAACTGCTTCCGGAGAGGCTCATTATACAATCAAGCTTGTATTTCTTTTAACTTATTTTTAGAATCTTGAGTCTATTCTTATATATTTTATATTTTTTGATCAAGTTAATTCACGTGTCTATAAATTACGTTACAAATTCAATTATACTGTTTTATGGGTAAAAATTAGCGTCTCACATTAATCGAGGGAATATGCTATTGTATCCTTATATGGTTTTGCTACTTATAGACAATATTCATTTTTTTTAACGGAAATTTCTAAAATTTTAGATAACAGCTTTAGAAATGTCAATTTGAGTACCCTTATGAATTACTAAGGAACTTGGTTCTTTACTGTACTCCTTAAACGTGAAGTAAAATAAGCAGTAAAGTAAGGACAATAATTTTACGTGAAAAATTACCCAGCTTAAAAGGTGCAAAAACTACGACCTACTGCGTAAGATTTTCAACTTCAACTCCACTAGAACAATGAGTCAAAATGTATCGATTACAAGACCGTAACTCAATACTCTCCAGTACTCCTACTACGACTATTTGGTTTACAAGTTACTCTAACCTGTAAAGCAAACAATCACTCCAACTCACTAAATGTTTGTGACACTTTGATTACAACTCGATTTCCTAAAACACAATAGATTGACTTAAGAAGAACACAATACTGGTACTCGATTAGAGTGTGTAAAATGAAGTTCTTCAGTTGATGTGTGAAAAGATAGATTCAGCAGTCCAGATGGATAGTATTTAAATGCCTGGACTCCAAGCTCTTCTAGGAGTCCTATGCGTAGTCAGCTTCTCGTTTGATAGGACTCCTACTGTTCCAAGGACTCCACAAGTCTTGGGACTCTTGTCTCTCACTTATTTATATGTATTTTATTGGGCAACAATCCTTATATTGTGAAGCAGGCTTCTTCCATCAAACTCGGACCTGGGTAACTTTGAGATAAAGTTACTGTCTTTGCAAAGACGTACAATCATCAACCATGATGAGCTGGTCCTTCACCCTGAGAAGCTGGTCCTTAGAGCAGTTAAGCAACTACGTTGAGAACCTAGTTCTTCGAACATTTCATCTGAACAAATTTTGTTAATCATCAAAATTCCAATATTCAACTTATTCCCCCTTTTTTATGATGAAAAACTTTGTACATACTAGAACCAGGTAATCATACCAAATCATGATCAACAGGCACATCAAACCACAAACATATCCATACCAACATACACAAAACCCCATCTATCTTTCCCCTTTTGGTTTCATTGAAAAATAACAAAAAGATGTTAGACATATTAAGCATAGTTAATGCAAGATTCAAGGCCATATAGGCTATAGCACAAGCCCAAGAATTATCAAAGCAAACAAACTAAGTTGATGATCTAACCATGTACGAAGCATTTAAACATTATAATAGGAGTCATTTAGCAGTTCCAGAATAAGCATAAAGCCCTGTCTTTATTCATTAGAACAAAATAAACTAAACCTGGTGCAACCTACTTAGACTAGAATAGAAAAAAATAGAAACTAAAGCATCACTGGGATAACAAAGAACACTAAGGACACATGGAAGGAACATGTTCATGGTTGAGAGGTAGAGGGGTCAATGCTTTTATAAGGGTGGCAATCTGTTGAGCATGATCTTCCATATCCCTTTTGATCTCTTCCGTAAGCTGCCTGGGTTTTTTTTAAACTCATAATTATCTTCTCGAAGCATGGCATTTTCCTTAACAGCCAACTCCAACCTCTTAGTGAGTTTTGCTGCCCTGCTGCTACCAGGTAGAATAGCAGAACCTATTGGCCCTCTAGCCTTGATCTTCTCATAGCCACACTGCTTGAGGGTAACATCATCCAAAACATCATTGCGATATCCATACTTAAGCTCAGGCAAGGGAATATTGAGCTTGTCGAACAACTCAGTCAACATGAAGCCATAAGGCATATCATGCTTAGGCTTGAAAATGTATGCAGCTCTTGCCATATGATGAATCATCAAGCTAGGGAGATTGATAGGTCTACCAGTGTCAAGCAGCTCTATCACAGCCATGTCCAACAGGGTAGCCTCATGCCTTCTCTCAGACCTCTGTAGAATGAATGAATTGACAAAGTGAAACAACAGCTTGTGGAAGGGGGTCATATCAGTCTTGTACACCTACTGGGGAGCATCCAGTTCAAACTTTTGAGAGAACTTCCTTGTGACCACAATTCTTGTGTCCACATCATTGTCTATGGCTGGCCACTTTTTCTTCGAGTAATTGTCAAAACCTAAAGAAGGAATATTTAGAAGCATCGCCAGCTCCTCAGCATCAAACTCCATCTCAAACCCCCTTACATTACTCTTGACCACCTTTCCATCAAACTGGAAGTTCGCATAGAACTCCACCACAGTCGGCACACACACAATAGGGAAAGCTGACAAACATGTGTTTCCATTCCTGTAGCTTAAGTGTTTCAACCTGTTGAGCCATATTTTTTTCATCAGTATTTGCAAGAATCCTCCCATTAAGCACTTTTCTATTCCTGAACTCAGTGAGTTTATCAACCACAGCAGGCACACTCTTTCTCTTCTTTCCTCTACTAGCCCTTGCAGATGGGGTAGAAGTCTTTGGAGCTTTGACAACCTTTCTCTTTTGTGTTGATGACTTTTCTGCCAAAGCAGAATCAGACTCATCTTCTCCATCCAACTCAACAACAGGTTCCACAACTAAAACTTGCTTCTGTGGCTTCTTGGCATCTCTGGACTCCTTAGTGATTTGTTCATCAACATCCTTTCTTTTACTCCTTGTGAGAGGAGTCCTGGTAGGAGGAGCCACTTCTTTCCTTACAGGGACAACAAACTTATTTGCTTTTGCAGGAGTCTTCCTAGTTTTCTTCCCTACTGCAGACAAGGGCAAGTGATCTTCATCACTACTAACCTCCTCATCTCTAGTGAAAGGAGTTAACAATGGCCCATTTTCTTCAGTCTTTTTCTCTCTACTTGCTTCTACTGAAGGGGCTATACAGTGTTCTCAATAGTCATAGAGCCTTCAAACTCCCCGCTTGTATTCTCATTCTCTTCCTCACTTTCTTTATCCTCTCCTTCACTCTCACTTGCTTTTTCTTCATCCTCATCTTCACTCTCAGAATCGCCCTGTTCTTCGCCGTTCTTTTCTTCTTCTACAGGGTCATCCACTTGTTCATCTATCCTATCTTCTATCTCAATTTCCTTCTCGTCACCAGAATCTCCCTTATTCTCACTCCTTTTCTCTTCATTAACAATGTCCCGAGTTAGATGTTCCTTATAACTGCCCATAACTCCTTCTTCCTTTTCACCTTCATTATCATCCTCATCCTCTGTCCAACTGAAAGAAAGACCACCAGATGTCTCCTTTTGTCCTGGTTCTTTAATACCTTCCCCCTCAACCATAGACATACCAACAGTGGCATCTACCTCTTTCTCCAGAGTTTCTACATTCGTTTCCATAGTAGGTTCTTGTACTTGTGGTTTATCACTTGTGGATGGGACAATATCTAAGGGTGCAACATCTGTAGTGGATACTAGAACATCTAATTTTGAAAGAGGTAGTGTTATATGACTTGTAGTAACTGTTGATTCCCCCTGAACCACAATTTCCTTAATCGTGTCTACTTTAGTAGCACCATCAGATACTACTTTGTCACTATTGACATATTTTCTTGGAGTAGCCTTGATCTTCGTTGATTTAGAGGTATTTTTCGAAGTAGGCACAGATGCATGGGTGGTTGGTTTTGGAAGTGAAAGCCGAGTGGAGTTAGGGATGGTGAGAGAAGCAGGAATAGGGGATGATGGTATAGGTATAGTGGAGGATATAGATGGAGAAGGAGCAGGTGTGGGTGCAGGTTCACTTGATGGTTTGACATTTTTCTTGGATTTGGGCTTCATGTTCTTGGATTTGGCTGCAGTCTTGGATGATGATTTTGCTTTAGAAGAGGTTTAGATTGATTTAGGCATGGTGATAATAGAGGAAAATCGATGAATAGAAAGGGAGAATTATTTCTTGATTCTTGATTAGGATTTGAGAGAAACATTAAGGTCTGAGAAATTGATCATAAGAGGATTTTAAAGACGTTACTCTTGATTTGACTGGAAGAGAGAGAGAGAGAGAGAGAGAGAGAGAGAGAGAGAGAGAGAGAGAGAGAGAGAGAGAGTGAGTGACCAAATTTGAGTTCTAACGGGACTCTAATAACGGTTACTTTGACTGTTAGGATTTCAGGAGTAATTAAAATATAATTGCTCAAGGATTCCCCCTTACTCTTTGACTAAATGACAACTAGAAGTGTTGCTAACATGATTAGAAAGTCTGAGCATAGCAGTAATTTAGGATATTAAGTCCCACTGAATTAAGACAAGGTGATACGTACCCGAGTCAAATAACCAACTCCTTAGTAACTCCTTACCCAGTTTTGCAATAAAGCTTCAGCAGTATAGGTTAGTATCATAGTTATCAGCTAGACTTTTCTAGGCAAGTGTGTGTGCTTAATACAAGCACGAGGCTGAATCAAACATATTGTACTTGACTATCTACATCTAATTATACTTTTTCTAGCCAATCATTAGGGTTCAACTAGTTGGAAGTATTGATTAGACCTAGCTCCAGTCTATTCTTTTCAAAGTGATCCCTACTCAGAGCTTTAGTAAAAATATCTGTAATTTGGTCTTCAGTTTTACACAAGTTAATTGAGATATTCCCCTTTTCAACATTGTCTCTAAGAAAGTGGTGCTTAATGTCAATATGCTTGGTTCTCTTGTGCTGACATTGATTTTTAGCAAAGTTCATGGCACTAGTGTTGTCACAGAAAATAGGAAGACAATAAATAAAAATACCATAGCCCCTTAGCTGTCGTTTTATCCACAATATTTGAGCATAATAAGATGTTGCTACCACATATTCAGCCTCAGCTGTGGATAAAGCTGTTGAGTTCTGCTTCTTTGTTTCCCAAGACAGCAGACAAGAACCTAGAAAATATGTTGTTCCTGAAGTGCTTTTTTCTGTCAACATGAAAACCTGCATAGTCAGCGTCAACATATCCAACTATATCAAAGCTATACCCTCTAGGATACCATAAGCACAGATCAGGAGTCCCTTTAAGATATTTGAATATCCTCTTGACAGCCTTCAGATGAGACTCTTTTGGATTTGCCCGAAATCTTGCATACAGTCCCACACTGAATACAATATCATGCCTACTTGCTGTGAGGTATAATAGTGACCCAATCATTCCTCTATATAACTTCTGTTCAAGACTTTTCCCTTATTTGTCAAGGTCCAACTTTGTTGTAATGGCAATGGGAGTGTTTATGGACTTAGATGAGTCCATATTGAATTTCTTCAGCAGTTCCGTGATGTATTTTTGTTGATGTATCATAGTTCCAGTAGGTGTTTGCTTGATTTTCAACCCAAAAAGAAGTTCAATTCACCCATCGTGCTCATTTCAAACTCATTCCCCATCATCTGGGCAAATTCCTTGCACATTACTTCATTAGTAGCTCCAAAGATAATGTCATCCACATATACTTGTACAATCAGAACGTTCTTGCCTTTGCTCCTCAGAAACAGAGTTGTCCACCTTTCCTCTTACAAAGTTGTTAGTTAAGAGGAATTTTGAGAGTCTTTCATACCAAGCTCTTGGAGCCTATTTAACTCCATACAGAGCTTTGTCTAACTTGAACACATAGTCAGGAAATTCTTCACTCTCAAACCTAAAAAGGTTGTTTAACAAACACTTCCCCATTCAGATGACCGTTCAAGAATGCACTCTTTACATCCATCTAATACAAGGTGAACTCCATGTGTGCAGCAAAAGCTATTAGTATTCTTATAGCTTCCATTCTAGCTACAAATGCAAACGTCTCATCATAGTCAATGCCTTCTTTTTAATTGTATCCTTAAACCACCAGTCATGCCCTGTTCCTTGTGATATTTCCTTGTTCATCCAGCTTGTCTCTGAATACCCATTTGGTAGAGCTTTCTTGATGTTCTTAGGTTCAACCTGTGAGAGGATTGCTGTGAGTGCACATAGATTTCTCATAGATAACCCGGTTTGCACTCTTGCATTAGGATTAGAGATGATGTTCTCAAGAGGATGTGAACTTTGATGTTTCCATGGCCTAATATGCATTCCTACAGATGGTTCACCCAACGAGTGACCCAAAGAAACAGGTTCAGTAGGTATAGCTTCATCAGTCTGGTTAGCAGTCAAAGTAGTTCTCTATTCTTCTTGTTCCTCATGATCACTGCCAACTTCCTTGTGATCTCCGGATCCATCTTCATGTTGAGGTTCAGGTTCCTTAGAATCTCCTTCACCAGTTGTCACGACCCTAAAACCGACCCGGTTGTGATGGCGCCTATCGCGAAACTAGGCCAGCCAACACAATTCCCGAATTTACCATTTAATCAATAACAATCATTTTCAAGCCTTTAATAAATAAGATATCTCATAATGTAAGTCTAAATGAACAATGCGGAAAAAAATACACAAGCCCCACATCGGGGTGTCACAAGTCACGAGCATCTACTAAGGTCCAAATACAACGAAGAGTCTAAAAATATACTATAACAAGCTAAGGGAGATAAGAGGGAGAGAGCAGGGCTACAAACTCCGGGAAGCTACCTTGCTAACTCCGATGACTCTGCCACTGAGCAATCAACACCCGCTACCGGGTTCAGAAATACCCGGATCTGCACACAAAGTGCAGGGAGTAATGTGAGTACGCCAACTCATTAAGTAATAAAAGTAAATGAAAGTTGAGTAGTAAGAAAACACGTAAGCCACGTCATAATGCTACAGCAAATGCAGTACATTTCCAAAACAGTATAGAAATCGTTTACTTTGTAAATCATGCTCAGTTTCAGTAAAACCTTTTAAAACAACTTTCAACAGTTTCAAACGAGTGATAAAACAGTGAGTAAAAATGATAGAAACATAAACAGCCCCTCGGGCAAAACATGTACCATAAATCGCCCCTCGGGCATAATATCAACAGAACCAGCCCCTCGGGCTACCTCACAATCACTCGTAATCAGCCCTTCGGAATAGCATGAATCAAGAACCGCACCTCGGGCAACATAGATCAAGAACCGCCCCTCGGGCTTCAATATGAAACAACAATAGCCCCTCGGGCTACAACACATCACTCACACTGGGTACCCGCGCTCACTGGGGGTGTACAGACTCCGGGAGGGGCCCCTTACGGCCCAAGCGCAACATCTCGTGGCATAATCAAACATGCTCTCGGCCTCATGTCAATCACAAGATACCTCGTGGCATAATAAATCAGGACCTCGGCCTCTCATATATCACAAATAAGTACCACGTGCTGCGGCGCGCAGCCCGATCCCATGATATCCTCAGAACCCAGGCCCTCGACCTCACTCAGTCAGATCTCAGTCAAGCCCCTCGGGCTGATAGTAAAACAAGTACTCGGCTCAAAACCATTTATAAAATCAAAAGGAGTGAATAAGACCGAGTTATGAGAACAGTAAGAACATAGCACGGCTGAGTGTAAACATTAAACCAAAACAGTAGTAAAAGCCCCTAAGGGTCCAAACAATCGGCACAAGGCCCAGACACGGCATTTAGCTCCAAACACAATACTATTTTCCAAAATATAACAATATCAAATAGTTTTCAAGTAAAATACGCGACTTAATAGTCGTACGGGATGGACCAAGTCACCATCCCCAACGGTGCACGACCCCACGCTCGTCATCTAGCATGTGCGTCACCTCAAAATAGCACAACGATGTGAAATCCGGGGTTTCACACCCACAGGACAGTATTTACAATCATTACTTACCTCTATCCGGTCCAAACTCTAGCCCGTGACGCCTTTGCCTCTCGAATCAGCCTCTGGATGCTCCAAATCTATCCAAAATAGACTTATACCATCAAAATATGCTAAGGGAACAAAGCCCACTTAAAAATAACCAATTTACATCAAAAATCCCGAAATCGGCCAAACCCGACCCCCGGGCCCACGTCTCGGAATTCGACACATTTTACATCAATAGAACCCTTATTCCGCCACAAGTTCATGCATACCAAAAGTATCAAAATCGGACTTCAAATGGCCCCTCAAATCACCACTCAAAGCTCTCCAATTAACCAAGCCCTAACCCCCAAATTTGCCACTGATTTCCCTTAAATTTCATGCTAACAACGATAAAAATCACCATAATAACGAGCTTAGGAACCAAGGACCTTACCTCAATGAATCCCTCCGAAAATCCCCCTTGAAATTGCTCCCAAAAGCTTCTACCCAAATGAAATATCGAGAAAAATGGCCAAAATCGCGAAGGGTGGAATTAATAGTTTTAGACCCAGCAAAACCGCACTTGCGATTAAATGGTCGCACCTGCGGAACCGCACCTGCGGTCCCAGGTCCACACCTGCGAAATTCACTTAAAACTCCAAGGCCGCATCTGCACAAAGAAATTTGTACCTGCGCAACCGCAGGTGCAACCAGAACCTCGCTTCTGCGGTCCCAGCCTTCCCCTCTCCTGGCCGCTTCTGCGGCTCCATAATCCGCATCTGCGAGTCCGCACCTGCGGTACCCTAGCCGCAGGTGCGGTTATGATAGCAACAGTAAACTTCAGCTGCCAAACCCAACACAAAATCACCCGTTAACCACTCGAAATCACCCCGAGGCCCCCGGGACCTCAACCAAAAGTACGAACAAGTCATATACCACTAAACAAACTTACACAAATCTCCAAAACACCTCAAACGACATCGAATCAACCAAATAACCTCAGATTTAAGCCTAAGGTTCCAAAATCTTCCGAATTCCGCTTTTGATAAAAAAATCTATCAAACCACCTCCGGATGACCTGAAATTTTGCACACACGTCACAAATGACACAACGGACCTACTCCAACTTCTGGAATTCCATTCTGACCCCTATATCAAAATCTCACCTATTGTCACACCTCCTTTTTTCTTACTACACCCTGCAAGGGTATAATAAAGGGAGTTATTTCCAACTTGAAGTGACAATCGAAACGGGATTTATTTAATTAAAAATCAGAGTCGCCACTTGGGAGATTTATGGTGTCCCAATCACCGGTTTTAATCCCAAATCGAGGAAAAGAATGACTCTATTATTACAGTGTGCGAATCAGAAATCCGGGTAAGGAATTCTGTTAACTCGGGAGAAGGTGTTAGGCACTCCCGAGTTTCGTGGTTCGAGCACGGTCGCTTTGATCCTACTTGGCTTATTAGATTATTTAATTACTGATTTTAGAACCTATGTGCTTGTGCTTCTTTCACCACTTTTAATTAAGAAAATTATCTTGAAACGGGTCACGCGTACGTGTACCCGTTTGTTTGGCGCGTCAAAAATCATGTCACGCGAACGCGTCCATAATTGATAACGCTTTATTATTATTAAGAAAAGTTTGGGCCGAAGTTGCGCGAACGCATACTCCGGTCTTGTTTTTAGAAATGTAGTTGTGTTACGCGAACGTATACGCAACCACACTTGGTATTTTAAACGGCCTTAAAGGATATTCTACGAAATATTATTTTTATCTAGCCTACGAAATTACTAAAAGGCCATATGTGATTTTAATGAACTTATGTGAACTAAGAAAATAACTAAAAGCTTGTAACCTATTTTATTATTAAGCAAAGGTTGAGCGAAGTTACGCGAACGCATACTCCGAATTAATTTAGGATCATGGTCATGTTACGCGAACGTATACGCAACCACAATCGTAGATCAAATCGTGCCTAAAGGCAAACTACGATGTTCATGCATGGTTATTCCGATATCTATTAATTTACAAGAGATAAAATAACTTACCGATTACGTTAGGCCTTAACAAGATCAAATTATTTCACCCAAGTTTAATTTTAAAAAAAAAACGTTCACCCCATAGCCGAAACAATTCAATAGTGAAACTTATGCTTGAAAGGGTAGGCCAGCTTCTGCTTAAACCCAAATGAACTAAACAAAACTTCATTCTCCAAAGATACTGTATGTCCCATTAACAAATTTAAACGAGCTCATAGATATCAAATGACCGACATGGACTAATTTCTAAATTCAACATATTTCAAATTATTTTATCTCAAATTCAACAAACAAACATACCCTTCCTACTACATACAACTACGCATTAATAAAAGCAAACAAAGAACCTTCAATTATAGAATGAACAGAGAACCATCTCCAAACATTATTCATACATAAACAAAAGCAAGATCTGAAAATCAAAAGATAAAACAAAATGGATAGAGATAGAATGGGACCTGGACCTCAACGAACTGACACTGACTCACAGCAAACATACACCCGTCCACAACCTTCTGATTCCGTCGACTATTATCGATATTGAAAGCGTAGAAATTAACATGAGATGCAACGATTGGTATTTATTTAAAAGACGGATTGATACGCTGAAGAACAGTTGGGTTAAGGAGCCTTCTTTGTGGAGTTATTGGCTTCTTCTGTTGCTTAGAATTTCCTTGTTTGTGCTCTCTTTAGGAGTATAGGTTGGAGTTGGTGAATGGTTGGTTAGTGGAACAGGGGTGAGAATTGTTCTGTTTGTGTATATTCTCGCTGATCGTCAATTGTAGAAGAAGAGCAGGACGAGGGGGTCATTCTTTTTTGTGTATTGCGTTGCTCACTCTTAGCGTGTATTTTCACTGATTTCTCCCGTGTCCCCCTTTTGGCTAATTAGCCTTAGCTTTTATAGGTGTAGGGTCTAGGGTTATATTTTGTGTATTTTGCCAATTAGTCCCTAGGTCCTTTGTGTATTAGGTCCTTAGGGTCTTTTTATTTGTTTTTGTTCCAAAGAAGAGTCTAGAAGGGTCCCTAGGCTTAATGGACTAATTCGAATTGGGCCAAGAATTGGGCTCTAAAACTCTTAAGGTTGTAATCCAACACCTTAAGTGACTCCTTTTTAAAATAAGATAAAAATACTACACAATCCCCAAAGCTAATCCTAATTAATTAAACCAAACATGAAACTATTTTTTGTGTTTTCTAAATTATATAGAGATAAAAATAAGGTACTATTTTTGTATATTTTTTTTAAAAAAAAATGAAAACTATTTAAACCAAAATATTTTTGTAATTTTCCATTTTATGACAAAAATAAAGTAAAGAAGTCAAAAAATAGTTGAAATGGCTATATTAGGCCTAAATTAAATATTTACATGCTAAAATATAAAAAATCTTGGGGAGGGTCAAAAATCACATGTCTACAGCTGCCCCTCTTTGACTGGAAATGCGAAGAGTTTTCAGACAAAGAACGACTAGACAGGTTTTTTGACCCGACCCTTATTTGGGAGAGACTAAAACTGAGAATTGGCGAATGTGACCGAGCCCTGGTATCCTAGCTGCCTACATATCCTTGGTTATAAAGGAATCAGGCGACGTGTAGTTCAGAAGTGAATGAGGTGATGGAGTATCGAGGTTGAGAGCCGAGCGAGGTGTCGTTGAGGTTTCGGTCCGCGGTCCCGTTATTACATCAAAATCAAAAGTGAAAAAGACTAACTAAGCCTATCAACTACAGGTTACAAGATTCCTATCTATATCTTCGAACTTGATCTCGTGGTTCTTGTTGCCTTGTTGACTTGTATTCTCCCGATGATATCCCTTTGTTGCTGCCTTGAATTGTGATCTGAGATGTTTGCCCTTTTTCCAGGTGATGCCTGACTGCTGAACTTGAATGTATTCCCTGCTCTCCAGGCGGGCTCTTGACTGCTAAACTTGAAATGTATTCCCATGCTCTCTAGGCAGGGTCCTGACTGCTAAACTTGAAATGTATTCCCATGCTCTCCAGGCGGGCTCCTGACTGCTGACTTGAATGTATTCCTCTGTTCTTCAGGCGGGCTCCTGACTGCTGACTTGAAATGTATTCCTCTATTCTTCAGGCGGGCTCCTGACTGCTGACTTGAAATGTATTCCTCTGTTCTTCAGGCGGGCTCCTGACTGCTGACTTGAAATGTATTTCTCCCTGTTCTCCAAGTGGGTACCTGGTTTCAACAAAAATAGAAAAAAATAAAGAAAATTTTCTGCCCCAGTTTGGTAGCTGGGCACATATGTGAGTGTTAAATTGAATCATATTACCAAATATTACTAAGAATTTGAAAGCTAGGTCCCATTATCCAGGGGGGTCCTGACAACTCTTAATTAAACGACCATTATAAATCTAAGTTATGTCTTCTAAAGATGTGACTTCTGCTAAATCTTGTTATCTAAGAGGGTCTTAAACTACTCCCCATTATCCAGGAGGGTCCTGACAACTTCTAGTTAAAAGACAGTTTTAACCTAAGTTATATCTACTGAAGGTACGACTTCCACTATAGCTTGTTATCTAAGCAGACCTTAAAACTACGTCCCATTATCCAGGAGGGTCCTGAAAACTCCTAATTGAATCCTATCTTAAACATGCAAACTTTGAAACCAACTTATATTCCTTTGGGGTACATTTATGCTAAATTATGCTACTCATGATTGTTTTGAAATTTAAACTAAGTCCCATTTTCCAGGAGGGTCCTGAGAGTTTACGGTCAAACCTGTTTTGGTGCTTGCTCTTTCCCCTACGGAGAGTTTCTCCGAAACAAACAAAATTTTCTGCCCCTGTTTCAATCAAAGAAAAATTTTGTCAGTTTAAAATGTGGTGGTTGGTTTGTGGCCTTGAACTCTGAGGGAGATTGCTCCTTCAACTTCCCATGATGACTGATTTCCACTCGAAGACCTTGCTTGTTTATTGGCTGACCACTTTCTCTGTCAGAAAATACCTCTTCTCCGTTCAAACCCAATATCCTCTATTTGTTGCATTGCATGAACTGGCACCTCCCCAACCTTTGTGTCTCACATGAATCCCAAAGCACTTCCATTGCCCCCACTCCGTGTATATGCTGTTCTTTCTTGACTTAACCACTAGCCTCGGCCTTGAGGTTTGTTGCTCCTTCATTTTGATTTCCATTCGACGACCTTGCTCGTTCCTTGACTAACCACTTCCTTTTTCGTCCTTAACACAGAATATACCTCTTCTCCGTTCAAACCCCATACCTTCTATTTGTTGCATTGCTCCTGAACTGACATTTACCAACCTTTGTGTCTCACATGAACCCCAAAGCACGACACTTGTCACCCCCTCATTGCGTATGCTGTTCTTTCTAAGCCACTGGTCCTGTCCTTGAGGTCTACGGCTCCCTCATTTGCCATGATAACTTTGATTTCTGCTTGGAAGATTTTGCTCGTCACTGGTTTACCACCCTTTGTCAATCCTATCACAGGAAATACCTTTGATTTGTTCACCCTAACCCTTCATCTGTTGCATTGTTCATGAATTGATATATACCAAGCCTTTGCATTTCACAAGGATCCCAAAGCATGTTGACTGTTACCAACTCAGTGTGCTTGCTGTTCTTTCCTGACTTATGACGCTTTGATGTGCTAGCTAGATCCCGTTTTGTTCAATTGGAAAGCTTGGTGGCAGATTTTGAAGTCATTTCTCACTTGTTATGACCAAACAGACTTAAGAGGAGGAA
>NC_031990.1:73713615-73719559 GCF_001879085.1 Nicotiana attenuata
ACAAACAAATACAATTAAAATAAAGAAGATCATACATAATATCTCTTGACCGCATTGGAATTGATGGCCATTTCAACACATTTGCCTTCTATGTCTGCCAAATATAAAGCACCATTGGACAACACTCTCGTCACGATGAATGGCCCTTGCCAATTTGGGGCGAACTTGCCTTTGGCCTCAGCCTGATGTGGAAGGATACGTCTCAACACTTGCTGACCCACTTCAAACCTCCGTGGACGCACCTTCTTATTATATGCTCTTGCCATTCTCTGTTGATACAATTGGCCATGACACACTGCTGCCGTTCTTTTCTCATTGATCAAACTCAATTGCTCAGGCAGGTTCTGACCCACTCATCATCATCAATTTCGGCTTCAGCGACAATCCGAAGGGATGGGATTTCAACTTTTCAGAATTAGCTTGGCTTTTAAAACTAGGCCGAAGATTCCTTATGCATGTCATGTCATTGAAACTAGCCTAAAAGAACTGTGTAAGGAAGAAAGGAAAAATAAAAATAAAACTATCAGGAATGATGAAAAAAGGGAAATTGCATTTCATTGAAATCAAAAGATAGCAAGGTTTAACACATCCAAACGGACGGAACATAGAATCTGAACCACAACCCTGGAATAATCCAGACAACTAAAAGGAAATCAAAACCCACTACCAAAACTCCCTCCGAGTAGGAAGAGGAGTAGCTTCCCAATTGTTGATCTTCACATTTGGCTTGACAAAATGCACCTCTTCGTCACCAGAGCCTCCCCCAATTTCCACCGTGTTTACTTCATCAAATAAACTTTGGACCCTCTCAAATCAATTCCTCATCAAAGACAACCACAGGCTTTGGAACTGCTGACACCGGATGCTTCACTGCCCCTGGCTTGACAATGACGGGATCTGTGTGGGCACCCTCCACAATCACGATAGGCTTGTTCGACACTCCTGGCACAACCACTTTTGCCCTTTATTTTTTCGTTGCAACCTCACTTGAGGACCCTTTCTTGTCTACCGCAGATGGTTCACTGTTTGTCCCGCTCAACCTGATCACTGATTTCTCACTTGCTGACTTTTCAACCAGCCTGACCTTACTGGACCGAATCATCATGACGGTCTGTGAAGGCTTCTTAGGCTCCCCTCCCTTATGCACTATCTCAATCATATTGGTCTCATGATGGGCCAGCAACGGATTCTGGTTGATATCGGGCGCTTTTTTTTTTTTCCATGCTTGATACATCTTGGCCATCTGTTGTTTCAGTTTATACATCTCTTCTTTCATCACATTAATATCCAACTCTTCCACCACTCTCGAAAGATCGATAACACTCGCGTCAAGTTCCTGGTTGGCCATGATCAACTTTTTTTTTTATTTTGACCGGGTGTTGTAGGAGTGAGTTGCCAAAATGCCAATCAACTAACCACCTGCCTGGACTCATCATCAACAAAAACTTTGTTAGAGGTTAGAGCATTAATAGGTAGGCAACCGCACATTTTGGGAATGAATGCACCTAAGCAGTTAACCATTTCTATTATGCCTTTGCTTGGTTGCATGCGTCATCCCAGCTGTCCTCTTTCTGTATTTGCCATGCCTTTTCTCTCATTCTTCCCTCTTGTTTTTCCATTGTTTGTTTCTTGCCTTTCCCTCTTTTCTTTTGCTTTTCTCTCTTATTTTCCCTTTTTTTTTCTTTTTCCTTCTTTTCCTCTTGCCTTGGTTTTTCTTGTTCTTATTCTCTCCTTTCCTCAAAATTGTTTTTCCGCTCTTTTCCTTCCTTTTCTCTTGCTCTCTTTTTATTTTCTCTTGTTTGCCTTTTTTTGTTTTTGGTTACGGTCGAATCCTATGGAGACTGCCTACGTATCATGACCCCGCATGAATCAGACCGAGCGTAGTTCTGGCAAATAAACGCAAAAATAAGGAAATAATTTTTTTTAGATTTTCGCTTTTTCATTAATAAAACTTCGATTGCAAAGATACTAGACTATTTGTTTTCCTTAAAAAGAAAAATTACAAAACAGACTCAAAATAGCGAAATACAGACTCGATAACTAGGAATACATCAAAGCTTCAAATCCTGGGGCCCGCGGGGCATCATTCGGCATCGCCGCGGGCCTGCGTGCAAGACCCCTTTGTAACTGCTCCAAATCATTCATAACCTGACGAACAAATATCATCACTTTAGCAAAGAAAGTGGTACGACCCATTCTTTCGCCGGCTTGACATTTCATGACAATATAATCTGCAATGCCTCTAATTCTTTCCCTGATCTGGCCTTTTTCTTGGAGGAGTCGGCTTATCTGCTGGTTGCGAGCCTCTAACACATGGGAGTCGTGGAAATGATGGTCTTGAAACAGCTTTATTTCTTTCTCCATCTCGGCCATTAGCCTATAGCACTGTTCCTTTTCAGCCTGAGATTCTTTGTCCTGCCGGGCTGCCTTATCTTCAAGGATGTTCATCTTTCTTTTCAGATTAGCAATGGTTCCCTCATAATTTCTTTTCATTTGTTGCACAAATTGGGCTCTTTCTTCTGTCTTCTTTACCCATTGTGCCCGGAGTTTTGCCATATTCCCCTCAGATTTCTCCACCTCATCTTGGCACTCTAAGACTTGCTTTGTCAGCCCATTTATCAATCTCTCATCGGACCGACTTCTTTCTTGATTTTTAGCAGCTATTTTCATTTGTCGGATTTGCTCTTTAAGAACCTCATTCTCCTGAGTCAATTTCTTTTTGTCACCTTCGTCAGCCGCAGCTTGCACACTCTTTTCAAATTGAAGATCTCGGACTTGCTGCTCCAGCGCCCCTATCCTGGCCCGGTATTCCTTTTCCTTAGCTAGCCAATCCCATTGCACCTGGGCTCCGTCAGTGAATTGTTGTACATGTGGCCTTTTGGCGGGTCTCTCGAGAATCTGAAACCTTTTGCCGAAGTATTTGGGGTCTACTTCGCCTTAAGCCCGATCCTGTACTATAGTCTTAGGCTCAAGGTACCTGCACTCATTCCATATTTGTCGGATTTTTCCTTCCGGAAATGCAGCTTTTGGACCTAACTCAATGATTTGTCCGCTCAGATCTTCATCATTGTGAACAGTTTGGAATCTTCCTGGTTGCCTCAGAACTCGGTAAGGAGCGTAGGGTTGGATGCTTCGAATGCCCATCAAAAGAATACAAGGTACTTCTGCTGATGTGTGCACAGCCTCAATAACGGGAAGCCATCCAAAAGCCCATTCAACTTTATCCGCAGTCAAAGATCTCAAGCATGACAACCAAGCCTCAGTGCCCTCGGGGAACTCAATACCTGTTACCCTGGTTCCGAACTCCGCAATACAACTTAACCCAGTTAGACCATAGTTCATATACCCCGTGCGATGACAAAGGTGCTCCTGTATCCATAGCTGTAGTAGCAGATTGCAACCCTGAAAGAATTTTACAAACCCTCTCGGCACATGGTTAAAGCTGGGTATATTTCCACCACAATCAAGGGAACCACTGTGCTAGTACGCTACTTTATGGCAACATCCAACATTCCTACAAGGCCAATGTCTATGTGGCCATCTTTTCGAGGACAGATTATAACTCCCAAAAAGGCTACCATGAACGCCAATCCCCGCCGGGCCTCCCATTTATCTTTGTTCCCGGCATGTGTCAAACCGGTGTTAGGCTCCTCGAAACCTCGCGGGTTGCCATATCGGTGGTATAGGAAATGAAGTGTGCAACACCCTTCTGCTAGATGCTTAACTTGAATGTCCTGACTAATGCTCAACAGGTCCAAGAATCTGTGGATGGTGACTGGTCTTGGTGCCAATGGGTATCTGCTCCTAAGGTTCCCGCTGAGACCCACATATCCCGCAATCTCCTCTAGTGTGGGTGTAAGCTCAAAGTCCGAGAACCGGAATACGTTACGGGTTGGGTCCCAGAAAGGTATTAGTGCTTCAACAATGTCCGTCCTTGGTTAAATGTTTAACAGTCCGACGAGGCCACCCAGAATCTTTACCACTGTTTCCTTGCTACCTTTTCCTAAGTCGTTCCACCACATGTGAAGCTTCAAAGGGATCTCACTCAGGACTGAGAAGGTTTCGATGTCAACTGTAGTCATCCTGCACATTTATTTAAAGGAATTTAAGGGGAAGTGTGACTATTTTAAGAAAACTGGCTATTTAATGACACATTTTGACTTAAAAGAAAAGTGGCTATTTTCGAAAAATTTTTAATTAAGAAAATAAAGACTCGTTTTTGCAAATACGGCCTTTCCGCACTTCCGGGAGGGAGATTTTAAGGCTGTGCCCGCAAACCATTTAAAAATGACTCAGGGTGGTTGTTCTTGCAAAAACAGCCTTCCGGCGCCCTTTTGGGGACATTTGGCTTATTTTAAACAAGAATGGCGTCACCCGACTTATTTTAACAAACAATTAAATTTTTGGCTATTTTTGCAAAAGGGAGGTTGGACCCGATGAAGGTTGCCTACGTATCTCACATCCGGTGAGAATCAAACCAGCGTAGTTCGGTCAAATTTGTCAAAACCAAATATATTTTTTTTGAAAAATCTTTTTTCAAATATTTTCCTTTTCATTTTTCAAAAATCCGGCAGCATTTCGGTACTATTTGGGCATCGGTTTTTCTCCAAACAAGTGGTTACCCTCACTTAGCCCTAACACTGCTATTTTTCTCAATTTTCTTTCATTATCTACAAGCTGGTCAACATGCAAATCCAAAGCAAATGAATGCACAAGTAGCACGTAAGATGCATCAGGATGGTCTTTTCATTTCAGGTCACCTGTCCTAGACGGACCCAACCCCTGTGTTGAGTCCCCTAAGTCAAATGCACATGATGCAAACAAACATTCCTACTAGGGATCCAGCATGAGGATTTGTTCTTCTAGGTTTAAACCCTAGGTTTATTGGTCTAGACCTGGCTTACCCGAGCGGACAACTCGAGCCGAGGGGGAGGCAGCATACCGGGGATACAGAAGGTCCGCCAGCTTAGCAACTTATCCAAACCTCACTCTAAATGGAAAAAGAGTTAAACAGAAGAGAAGCTACACGAAGTGCACCCTTCTCAATGATGTAGAAGACTCAGAGAGAGGAAGGGGTTCGTAACAGTTTATATACAATTCAACAAATATCAAAGCGGCAAAACAATTAGCACATAAGGCATGAAACATGTAGGAAAATCAGATAAAGCCAAATATAACAATTTAACTGAGCTCGAATTCTGAACCCTGAACAAAAAGTTCTGGGTCCTTGTCCCCAGCAGAGTCGCCAGAGCTGTCACACCTCCTTTTTCACTACTACCGTGTAAAGGGCATAATAAGGGAGTTTTTCCAATTAAAGGACAATCAAAACGGGATTCATTTTATTAAGAGATTCAGAGTCGCCACTTGGGAGATTTATGGTGTCCCAAGTCACCGATTTAAAATCCCGAATCGAGGAAAAGAACTGACTCTGTTTAACAGTCCGCGCACCAGAAATCCGAGTAAGGAATTCTGTTAACCCGGGAGAAGGGGTTAGGCACTGACGAGTTACGTGGTTCTAGCACGGTCGCTCAACTGCTATATTTGGCAAAAGTCTGATTTTAATACATGTTATCCTATTGTGCAATTTTAAAAATTACTTACCGCTTTAATTAAATTTTTAAGAAATTGAACGTCGTTTAAAACATGTTTTTGGATCACGTCACATGAAATGCACCCGCAATCCTAAACATATTTTATTCAACATTTTGGGATTTGTATTTGGGTCACATGAAATGCACACCCGAGTTTAGGAAGGTAAGATTATTAAAGAACGCGCCTAAAGCGACTAACGTGTTATTAACTTTGCGGGAGGCCATGAAAATTCGCTAAATGGCACGCCCCAAATTCTAAATATTTTAAATATAAATATTTAATGAGGGCCACGCAATTTATGAGTTTTATTTGGCGTGGTGCACCTCGTTTTATTTAAAGGTCCATCCTAAAG
>NC_031990.1:73720126-73721092 GCF_001879085.1 Nicotiana attenuata
ATATACCACTATGCATAATCAGATTATTGTTGCAAATGCCTTTTCTATAGAGAATGTTACAGAAAGAGTTACTATAGTAACTGAATAGAGAAATAACAAAATGAATTGCATTATGTATCACAACGCACCTATGAACTATACCGTAAAGAGATGGTCTCTAATTTATGCTAGTTTTTAACCAAATTTAGAACCCCCAAATTTTTAACCACAAATATGTTGGTGAAGACAAAGCCGCAAAGACAGAGAAAAGGAATCTGTTGCCAAACAAATGCTAGTACACCTTAACAATATGGAATAACAGATTATCATAAGTCCAACTGACTTTTGACTAGATTATCACAAGATTCAAATGGCATTTAAATAGAGAAGTATACTAGATAAACGAGCCAACCTCATGTAAAGGACATAATCAAACAGAGGCGTCAGTGATGTAGGATCAATGAAACGATCACAAAACCCAACAGGATTTCAGTTAGACAATAGACTATCCAGCAGGTTGACAATTTTGCAAACCACAGTGCAGGAATTTGTACTTAAAACTGTGCAGATTTGCTTCCTAAACAGTGCAGAAACAGGGCAAGTCTTCAGCATGGCAACATTCCAAACAAAGGTCCCAAAATACTGCATGTTATCGGCTCAATTTACTGCTGATATTGACTTCTTCAGCAGCTCGAAAGAGCAAAATTACTACAGTAGTAACAAAGCAGACGACATTTGGACAAAGGAAGGAAAATAGAGCGAGTATGAGCATATACAATCAGCTAAATCAAACACGACGAGAATGAACCAAACCTCATCATAGAACCTAAGTTAAATCAGTTCAACACCTGGACAGCTGAAATGTAGACCAGCTACTGCTTTAGAACAAGCATTAAGTCGCCCTTCTGTTAGCATTCGTAGCAGGTCCTGATAAACACTACTGACTAAACAACGCAACAGCAAAAAAGAAACAACTGCTTGCTGATT
>NC_031990.1:73721528-73725586 GCF_001879085.1 Nicotiana attenuata
GAATAGACCACTACAAACTGAATCTCATAGCTCAAAAGCACTGGAGCAAAACAGAGTCACATAGAATAAAAGAGAGGAAAACTGAACCTGAAGTTGCAAATTCCCTTTATAACAATTATAAACTCGATAATACAACTCTCAACTCCAAGTCCTAGCGAGGTTCAGCAGCAAATCAGCAAGACGACAGTAGAAAACCAAGCTCGAACTTCAATTTGTATCTCCTTGGAACTCACATCCGGATTAAAAAAAAAGAAATTGTATGTATGTTTCTCTTAAACTTTGAAAGAACTCTTCAAAAAAAGAAAATGGAATCAGAAAACCAGAAAATAATGCAAGCCTTTCAACTTTTCTCCAAATTTTTGTTCCCCAGCCCCCCTTCTCAAAATCGGAACTGGCCGTTTTTGAAAACGAATCCCTTGATGAATGTAGGGCTCAGATTGAATGAAATCAATCCAATGCCTCACACTCATCCAGCGAATCCGCCTCTAGAACCTTCCAATTGTGATATACATCTAAATCGAGCGAGTGAGAGGGGAGGGGAATCTCGCGTCAGAAACCGTCAGAACGGTGAGAGGAGGGATGGGGGGAACGTGTGGGTTAGGGATTTGGGACTCACTCGCCTGAATTTGGACGGAATTTGGGGCTTGGTTCGCGTGTTCTTCGGAGAAGAAGCACAGTGCGCGTTAGATTTAGGGATTTTGTGATTTTTGGGTCTCTGTATGACTGTTCGCGTGTGTATATCTGAGAATGGGTCGGGTCAGCCAAGCGGGTTGGGGCGTGCGTTAGGCTGATAAGGGGACTGAATTGGGCTGGTTGTAAGACTATAAACAATGGGCCCAAATCTGATTGCTCTTTTATTTCCAACTCTTTTCAATGCTTTCTTCTTTCTCTTATTTTTTAATTTTCAGAATTAAAAATAAGAAAATAACACAAATTAACCTAACAACTTGAATTAGTTAACTCTTAATTACCAATATTAACTAAACCAAATTAAAAAGACCAACTACCCAAAATTCAAACTTAAAACTAAAGTGTAAAATAAACTATTTTTGTGATTTTCCATTTTGTAAAAAACAACTTAATTACTGCTTAACTTTTAAAAGTGCAAAATTAACTCCTAAATGCACATGCAACACTTTTTCTATTTTCCATTAATTAAACAAAAATAAAAATGCACAGACAAATTCAAACAATTAACCGAAAATGCAACAAAATCCACAAAATTGCGAATAATGAAAAGAAATTTATTTTGTTTGAAATTGTGGGAGTAATTCATATAGGGAAAAAATCATGTGCTCACATCATAAACCTCAATTCCATAGACAAATCAGAGTCTAGGTGCATCAAAGTTCCCTAAGGGCCTCAAGAACCCCGGGGAATGCTTACACCTAGACTTAGCAACCAAGAATTGAACCAGTGCAGTGTGGAAAGGCCAACCTCAGTATGCCAGAGTTCAGAGGGCTCTCAAGAGGATCCCAAGGCAGTACACATACTAGAGGGGGCAGAACTTATTGACTAAGAGTAAAGTGGAAGTGCAAAACACAAGTTGAAAAGGGTTATTAAAGACTATATTGGAAAGTCTGTTTTGAAAGCAATTAGTAAAGCAACAAAGATTGTTTGAAAAGAGGTTGGAGTAGTAAACAAAACACCTTAAGAAAAGATCACACACAGCTAGTTTATAGAATTCAGCAGTCATACAGGGGTCAAGGGGTTGGGGATACATAGACATTTGGCTGCACGACCCAGCAAAGATCTTAAGATTGGTTTGGACATGCTCAGAGATAGTTGACTCTGGCATAATCACACACCAGTCAGGAGAAATACAAACACATAGAAGGGGTGATAAGGATTTGGAGATTCATAGGATGGTAAGCACACAAGAAGTAAAGACAACTGTCAAGGCATGCTTTGAAGCACATAAAGGAATACACTAATCTAAAGGGCAGGGGAGACACAGTAGCATGCTGATAATGTAACTTAACTACAAATTTTACAACAAAACCACAAGTAGAAGCAAGCTAGAAATAAAAGAAACTGAAACAATAAGAGAAACATATTGGTGTTGGAGCTTTAAATCAAAACCAGGACATACCAGTGAAGGTAGAAGTAAGCAGAATGAAAGAACCAAAGAGCACAGATGATTAGCCTTGGCTTGCAGCCGGCTAATAGTAGCAAGTAGCACAAGAGAGAGGGAGAGCAGAGATTTTTAGTAAGAGGAGTAATTTTTGAAAACCAAGTCCGTCCCTGTTAATGAAAGACTTAGGGTATTTATAGTTTTGAAAATAGGCAGAAAATAAGGTAACAAGTAAAGGTTTAGCACAATTATGGAAGTAATCACAATTAGAATCCAATTAATACAAGTACTCCCCTTTAATCAAGGAATCACAGCTTAAACGGATACCAACAGGGATAATCAAGGAAAGAAAATCAGTTGAGGAAGATTGATTTTTACCATATAAAGGATAGTAAAAGTATAGAGCATATGACTGAGTCTAAGTACAGAATATACCAATTAAGGAAAGGATTCAGTAAGAGTGAAGTACCACAGCAAATAAGGAAATGGAATCAGTCAATTTAAACAGACGAGTAGAACTTTAGGGTTTTGAAAGAAAATCTTGCAATCAAACCATGAATTAAGAAAATCAGAATCAATCAAAAGGGAGTCATGACTCTGCACTTCAACATATAAATAAAGAAGAACGAACAGGCGTAGCAAATAGGCAAGGTCAGCCATATGTCACACCTCCCTTTTTTACACACCTACCCCGAAGGATAATGTATAAGGGAGTTTTTCCATTTAAAGTGACATTATTCGAAATGGGATTGTTTATTTATTTTTAGAGTCGCCACTTGGGATAGGATTGGCTTTTGGTGTCCCAAGTCACCGGTTTAATTTAAATCCCAAATCGAGGAAAAATTCGACTTCCCAATTGGAGTCTGCGAACCAGAAATTCTGAATAAGGAATTCTGTTGACCCGAGGGAAGGTGTTAGGCACCCCCGGATCCCGTGGTTCTAGCACGGTCGCTTAAATTATTATAAATGGCTAAAAATCTGATTTTATACATATTCAATCCTATAGTGCAATTTTATAAATTATTTACCGCTTTTATTTACTTTTTTACGAAAGTGAACGCCGTTTAAGAGCGTGTTTTTGGATCACGTCACATGTAATGCACCCGGATCCTCAACACCTCTTATCCAACGTTTTGGGATTTGGATTTGGGTCACATGAAATGTATACCCGAATTTAGGAAAGTAATATTATTAAAAGCACACCTAAAGTGGCTAGCGTCTTATTATCTTTGCGGGAGGCCGTGAAATTCGCTAAACGGCGCGTCCCGAATTCTAAGCATTTTATTATTCGCAATTAATGAGGGCCTCGCAATCTGTGCAATTTTATTTGGCGAGGCTCATCTCGTTTTATTATTTTATGGCTAAACTAAAGCAAACTAAGATTTTCTATTCATTTTTTGTCTCTAAAGGGCCTAATTAATTCACATTTATAAATTCGGGCCTCGAATTCAAGTCCGAATCCAAACAAAAGGGGAACCCTCTTAGTTCGAACCCGCCACCTAATTCGAAACCTAAGTTTATATTTGCGAATTAATCCCTGTATTCCTATATATATCTTTTAAAAAAAAGGATTTTTAACTTGAAGCATTTGTTGGGCCTTGAAACATGAAATTTTTAGCATTCATTGGGTCTTAGAAGGAATCCAGGAATAAGAACTAATATTTTTGCTCTACAAAACTGCTGTAGCGCAACTGGGCCTCAGCGTGAGCCCAATTGTGAAAATTATACAAGGCCCAGGAGCAGCATTTAGTCCAATTTTGTCGTTGGATTAAGGAGCCCAGACTTAACATCGATAGAACTGTACTTATCTCTGGTTATTAGGCTTTCGATTCGTTTTCTCACGCTTATTCTAAGGCAGATTCGTGACTACTGAGTCAATTGCTGATTATATTCAGCAGTTTGATCATCTAAGAGTAATTACACAGGGGACTATTAAAGTTATAAAACTTGTAGGTTCTGCACCTTATGCAGAGAAATAAGTCAC
>NC_031990.1:73726275-73802657 GCF_001879085.1 Nicotiana attenuata
TTTTTTTTTCTTTTTCGAACAAGCAGTGTTGTAGCCTTTTATAGGCAAACTTTCAGATTTTAGTTTTTTTTTTAGTTCCCTTCTTATTTATTTTTCTTTGGGTCCCTCATTTTTAAAACTTATTACCCAAAGGTAACACACTTATTTTACCAAACTACATAAAGTCTTGTTCTAGAAGGTCCTATACCTATTATATATTCCTACACTTACCTCCCTTACCTTTCAATTACTTTCCTAATAAAAACTACCCTTTCATACCCAAACTACCTATTAATTGTACCAAATTACTGAACCAAACCAACCAAATAAACCTCATAACTTAGTATCACTGACTATGGTAGTTTGACCTAGGCCTGGCAGTGTTCAATCAGAAACTGAATTAATCCATATTGGTTTCAATTCTCAAACTATTTGCACAAATAACAATCAAACAAGAATCACATCAATACTTGAAAACAGGAGTCATGTTTAATCAGAATCAATTCTAAGAGGCTAAGAAAAAAAAAAATCAAGACTAAAGAACAAACGGACACTCAGATATAGTCAATTCTAATACAATTCCTAAACTACACTGGAATAAGTCAATAATACCTAGAAATAAAGAAAGCAAAAGCAGTAAAAGAGAGGTATAAGAAGAAACTTACCCGACTCTGCAATCGAACTCAATTGCCCTCGAATCTGATCCCCAAGTGATGTTATTTGCCTATTCTTTGTCAAAAATAGGCAAATATCATCACGTAAGGATCAATTTACTCAACGAAATTTCGAGACCCCCATCCGGAACCCTAGACCTAAGATTCGAGCAAATCCGGTTGGTTTTGAGAAAAATTAGTTCAAGATTCGGGAATAGGAGGGTAAGAAGAGGCCAGGGTGTAATTTGGGCGGAATTTTGGGGCGGCGCCGCCGTACGCGGCGGAGGCGGCATCTAGGTTTTCTTTTATTCGAAGATTTAGAGGAGGATTTGAGGAAAACTATGCTCGGATTCATAAAGAGGAGGTTAAGGGGAAGCCGGGGTGTATTTTTGGCGTTATTTGGAGCAACGCCGCCGGCGGCGGCGATTTCCGGCCGGCGGCGGACGGTGGCAAGAGGGTGGAGATACGGCGGGGTACGGTGGGGTACGGTGGCCGGCGTTACAGAGGTGGGCTGGTACGAGGAAGGAGAAAATATGTTTTGATTTTGTATAACATTTCAGACAATTATATTTAATCCTAGGAGCTAATCGTGGCCGTCGGATGTGGGAAATGAATGGTTGTGATTAAACGACGTCAAAACGACGTCGTTTTGGGTATGGGGCAATTGGACCGGATGAGATTTGGGCTTGGACGGTTTGGGTGCCGGGTCTATTTGGGCTCAGCTGTTTGGGCCCAATTTTGGCAGCCTCTTTTTTTGCATTTCTTTTGTATTTCATTTTTGTATTTTTTTTTGTATTTTGTATTTATTCATTTTTTCTTAATTTTATTAAAAATGCTAAAACAAAACAAAGACTCAATTAAACTATTTGAACTTCCTAAAATTACTTAAAACTCTATTTAGAAATAAAACGCAACAATTAACAATTAAGAGTGCAACAAGACTATTTATTATTATTTTTTTTTTGCAATTTTTCTTTAAACTTTATTCTAAATCTAATTAATACCTAATTAATACTAAAATTGTGAAATTAAAATCCCTAAATGCATGTGCATATCTTTCTGTATTTTTGTATGGAAAGTGCAACCAATTAACACAAAAACTCAAACAAAAAATTCGCAAAAAATTGTAAAATAATAAAGAAATCAATTATTTGAAACTTTTGGAATTAATTTGCTTAGGGCAAAAATCACGTGCTCACAAAGAGAAAAAGAGAAGAGATTGCACTAGGGCTCATACCTGTGGTGTGGATGGTGGTGAGTAGAGAGAAGATGTGTGTGTGAGCCTGGTGGGAGGGATGAACTCGTGAGATTGGGGAAGAGGGAATAGTGAGGGTTGGGAGATGGGGGAGTAGTGAGAGTTGGGAGGGAGAAGAAAGTGAAACGTGGGAAGGGTGTGTAATTGGGGGAATTTAAGTTAGGCTAAAGAGTTAATAGGAAAAATGAAAAATAAAAAAAAAACTTTAAAACGACCCCAATCCAGTGATTTCTGGGGCGGGACTAGCACGAACACTAGCGCGATCGCGCTAACTTCGCGCTAGTCCATGCAGAATGTTCCGCTTTTAGCGCGAACAATAGCACGAACTTCGCGCTACTTTGCGCTAGTTTATGTAGCTTAGGCAGAATGTCGCCCAGTTAGCGCGAAGTTAGTGCGAAGTTCGCGCTACTGGGTGATAACTGTGATTCTAACACGTTTTATGCCCATACTTGCCTATGCCTTATGTATGAATTGTCATAAAATAGACCCAGAATACTTACAAAGTGCGCTTGATTGCAGGTTTGAGTGACAAGATGACGAAAGTCAAAAATCAGCTCGAAACGGAGTGAAACCTGCTCAAGTGTCAAAAATCATTGAAGTAGGGACAGGAGGACCTAGCGCGGACCGCACTGATTTGATGCGCGGCCGCGCTAGGAGATTCAGAGAGCACCCATTTGAGGAGTCTCCACGCACGATCAGCGCTCTTTTCTACGCGGTCAGCGCTGGTGTCTACGCGGTCGCGCTTCATTGTTGTGCGGTCCGCGCCCATTAGCCTGCGCGGCCGAGCTACCTCTTTGTGTGGTCCGCGTCCCCAGCTTTAGAAGTGAATGATCGAAGGCCAAGACCCCTACGCGGCCGCGCTGCATTTCTGCGTGGTCCGCGCCAGCCCCGCAGGGGTATTTTTGTCCGATTTTTCTGGCATAGTATAAATAGAATATTTTATTATTTCTAGGTGAAGTTTTAGACATCAGATAGCAGCAGCACTCGTGAGACTCAAGTTTTAGCCTATTTTGGGCATTTTCATCTTGTTTTAACGTGGATTCGTGTAGATTAACTTTCTAGTTAATTAATATGTTGATTTTATCTACTTCTTCTTCAATTTCTGTTGCTAATATGGCTAGCTAAACCCATTAGCTAGGGTTGTGGCTCAACCCTAGTGTGGGTAATTAATGAGTGTGATTATTTACTGCTTGAATGATGTTGGGTGTTTGATATTTGGGTTAATTTTATGTTTTAACTAGGATTTGGTGGTTGCAAACACCAAGTCTAGCTTAGTGAGTCTTGACTCTTCTTGAGAAAGAGTGTCTATGACTCCAAAGTTAATCCAACAAGGAATTGGGATGGACCCATGAGAATGGTAGTCCCAATTAACGGGTAAAACCTCGAGAGAGTAATTACCCAACTTGAACCATAAGTTGCTTGGCTTGTTAGCCTACCCAATTGGTCTCGAGAGAGTCAATTGGGCAAAATCACTCTTTCTACCGCGAGGTGTGAGAGTGAGTGCAATCGTGCAACGGTTATAGCATAAGCCCCATAATCATCATTCTTGTATTAGGCATCTCTACCCGTTAGTTAACCACCTAGGTAAATGCCACGACCCCAGTGCCTTTCTCTATCTTGCATACAACCTAGACTTAATATCTTAGCATAATTTAGTTATAATTAGTAGTTGTTAAATTGTAGTTGATAATCATAAAAACCCAAAAATGATAGAAGATCAATTAGAAGCAAACACGCATTTCTAGGCTAAGCAAATATCCAACTCCCTTTCTAGCTCCCTAAATTGACCCCGATACCACTATTGGGTAAAAGTATTAGCGCCCACTCTTCCTAAGGTTGAGTCCGCTGCGACTAATCAGGAGTGGATACCCTATGCCTAAAATAACTTCAACTAGGGAGTGGAGACCCTATGTGGAAAAACAAGATTAGGGAGTGGAGACCCTCTGTCTAAAATAAATTCAACTAGGGAGTGGAGATCCTATGTTGGAAAAGTGACTAGGGAGTGGAGACCCTATGTCTAAAACAACTTCAACTAAGGAGTGGAGACCCTATGTTGGAAAAGTGACTAGGGAGTGGAGACCCTATGTCTAAAATAACTTCAACTAGGGAGTGTAGAACCTATGTTGGAAAAGTGACTAGGGAGTGGAGACCCTATGTCTAAAATAAATTCAACTAGGGAGTGGAGACCCTACGTTGGAAAAGTGACTAGGGAGTGGAGACCCTATGTCTAAAACAAAAACGTAGCTAGAGATTGGGGACCCTAGGCTACCATGATTTTGAATTTTTCTTCTCTTCTTCTTATTCTTTTTTTATCCATTTCATGGAATGCGGGAAAGAATTTTGGAAGGGACTTCCCTTTTTTGGATTGTTGCTGCAAAGCTGTTTTTAGCCCTTGTGTAGTTTCTTTTTGGTTGCACCTGCTTCTTGCAAGGTTGCTTTGAATTACACCTGTTTCCTACTTTCAAACAAAGAACAATTGTCAGTTTGAAACGGTGGTTGGTTTTGTGGCCTTGATTGTTTTGATCTTCGCCCAATTCTTTTGATGAAACCTCCACTGCTGGCTGGCTTTCCGGAGACCGATATCTCTTCTAAAACTATGGATTTTGACTTTCCAAAATTTCATACGATGGTTCACCCATGCGGGGCTTTGGCCTTTTCATCTTATTTTGCCTTTATGGGCACTTGACTTTTGGATTTCTATCCTTTTCAATAATTTTAACTTTGAAGCATCGGCCATCATGGCCAGTCGAGATCGACTTAATGCACCTGCTGAGGTTTGGTGCTTTTCCTTGAATTTGGCTTTAGTTAAGCAGGACCCTGTAAAACCAATCTTGCCATATTTTCTTTGTATTAGTTTCGGAGAAGGATTAAACCGAAAGGGATTCAAAGAGAAGTAAACAAAGGATGAATTTAAGAAGAAGTGTCCCTTTCGGGGGAAGAAAGAAGGACTTATCTGGAGTACATGCAGACTTCAATTGACATGACATGCTTCTTGGACTGGATACCCGATCTGTGCAACCATCCAATCTCTCATAAACTCATCATAACTCGTGTCTTAAAACCGAGAAACCTTGCCTGGACTCTACCAATGCTGACGGTTGTAGGGGATTCCTTCCTTTCAATCAATGGCGCCCTTTGCGGGTTGTCGCCTATTGACCTCTCTCATTTCTCTTCTTACCATCGCCTTATAGTGCTCTTTGCGAGTTTTCACTAACAAGACTCTCTATTTTCAGTTTCTCTGCTTACCATTGCCTTACAGTGCCCGTGTGGGGTTTCACCAATAAGACTCTCTCATTTTATTTTTCTCATCTTGTTGTATCAGATCCAAGTAACTGTATCCTTTCATTCCGAACCTCTTTACCGATTGATCAGAAGGACTTGAACAGGATTTGGGGTAAAACGAATTTGGATTGAATTACAACTTTAGAACCATTCAGGCGGGATCATCGCCGGACCATTATAACATCTGCCCCAGTTTCACTTTTGCGGAAATTTGGATTTTTGTTTTGGTGTGACTGAACCCCAGAGAGAGGCTACCTTCTTATCCTTTCGGAATCAAGTCGAACGTAGTTCAGGAAAACATTTGTTTTTTTTGATTTTGATTTGATTGATTAATTTTTCTTTTACAAACATTTTCGGGTTCCAAAGAGGGTAATCAAAGAAAAAGGTAACCAGCTCAAAGGGTTAGTAAAGGGTTGAGGTGTTTAGGGTAGCTAGAATGAAAGCCTTCATCATCCCAATCGGATAATATCGGTGCCGCAGAAGGATTAAACGTAATACCTTTTGACCGCATCTGCATTTACAGCTGTTTCAGGATCATTTCCTTCAATGTCTCCCAAGTACAATGCCCCTTTCGGCAACAATTTTCTTATAATGTATGGACCTTTCCAGTTTGGAGAGAACTTCCCTTTGCTTCCTTTTGATGAGGGAGAATATGTCTCAAAACGAGTTGCCCCACTTCAAAGTTTCTAGGCCTCACTTTCTTGTTGTAGGCACAGGCTATTATTTGTTGATACAACTGCCCGTGGCAAACTGCGGCCATCCGTTTTTCATCAATTAGGGTTAACTGTTCTAGACGGGTCTTGACCCACTCATTATCCTCAATCTCAGCTTCAAAGATGATTCGAAGAGAAGGGATTTCAACTTCTGCGGGTATTACGACTTCAGTGCCATAAACCAATAGATAGGGTGTTGCTCCAACTGATGTGCGAGCAGTTGTGCGATACCCAGACAATGCAAACGACAACTTTTCATGCCATTGCCTGGAACATTGGATCATCTTTCTAAGAATCTTCTTGATGTTCTTGTTTGCTGCTTCAAAAGCACCATTAGCTTTAGGCCGATAAGGGGTAAAATTCTGATGCGTGATCTTAAATTGTTCACATATCTCCCTCATCAAGTGACTGTTCAAGTTTGCAGCATTGTCCGTAATGATAGTTGTAGGAATGCCAAAACGGCAGATGATGTTGGAGTGCACGAAGTCTACCACTGCTTTCTTGGTTACGGCTTTGTGAGTGACTGCTTCAACCCATTTTGTGAAGTAGTCGATGGCAACCAATATGAATCTATGCCCATTTGAAGCTTTTGGCTCGATTGGCCTAATGACATCCATACCCCAAGCAACGAACGACCATGGTGCCGACATACGATGCAGTTCTAAGGGTGGTGCATGAATCAGGTCGCCGTGCACCTGACACTAATGACACTTTCGGACGAAGCTGAAGCAATCCTTTTCCATGGTGATCCAGTAATAACCTGCTCGAAGGATTTTCTTTGCAAGGACGTATCCATTCATATGAGGTCCACACACCCCTGCGTGTACTTCATTCATGATTCTTCCGGCCTCCTGGGCATCCACACATCTCAAAAGATTCAGATCTGGAGTCCTTTTGTACAACACTTCTCTGCTCAAGAAGAAACAACTGTCAAGCCTTCTAATGGTTCTCTTTTGGTCTCCACTGGCTTGCTCGGGATATTCCTTTGCTTTCAAGAATCTCTTGATATCATGATACCATGGCTGAACATTTGGTTCCACCTCAACCGTATTGCAATAGCCATGCCTTTCCCGGATTTGGATTTCCAACGGGTCAATGTGGACATTGCCTGGATACAGCAACATCGAGGCCAGAGTAGCGAGTGCATCGGCTAGCTCATTGTGAAACCGGGGAACGTACCTGAACTCGACGGATTTAAACTGCTTGCTAAGATCTTCCACATGTTGCCTGTATGGAATAAGCTTGACATCTCGACTTTCCCGTTCTCCCTGAACTTGTCGGATAATCAGATCCGAATCTCCCATGATTAACAATTCTTCCAAATCTTGGTCGATTTCCATATTCATACCCAGGATGCAAGCTTCATACTCGGCAGTGTTGTTCATGCAGAAAAACCAAAGCTGGCTGTGGCTGGATAATGCTGACCAGTGGGTGAAATCAAAAGTGCCCCAATCCCGACACCTTTTGCGTTGACCGCTCCATCGAAGAACATTTTCCAAGCATTGGCGTCTCCTGAAATTACCTCAACTGAATTCACTTCCTTGTCCGGAAAGTAAGTACTCAAAGGCTGATATTCATCAATAACAGGGTTTTCAGCTAGGTGATCCGCTAGAGCTTGAGCTTTCATTGCCGTGCGGGTGACATAGACTATGTCGAACTCGGTGAGCAGGATTTGCCACTTTGCCAACCTCCCTGTGGGCATCGGCTTCTGGAATATGTACTTTAAAGGATCTAATCTGGTGATGAGATAGGTGGTGTAGGCCAACAGGTAATACCTAAGCTTCTGAGCGACCCAAGTTAAGGCGCAGCAAGTCCTTTCCAACAGGGTATATTTGGCTTCATAACTAGTGAACTTTTTGCTCAAATAGTATATTGCCTACTCTTTCTTCCTGGTCACATCATGTTGCCCGAGGACACATCTGAAGGAATTCTCCAAGACTGTCAAATACAAAAAGAAAGGCCTCCCAAGTTCGGGTGGGACCAAGACTGGAAGATTCGACATATATTCTTTGATTTTTTTGAAGGCTTCTTGACACTCCTCTATCCATTTAATCGCTGCATCTTTCTTCAACAGCTTGAATATAGGCTTACATGTGGAAGTCAACTGGGCGATGAAGCTGCTGATGTAATTTAACCTTCCCAACAGACTCATAACGTCTTTCTTGGTTCTCAGAGGAGGCAGATCCCGAATAGACTTTATCTTTGTTGGGTCTAGCTCGATGCCCCTTCGACTGACTATAAATCACAAAAGTTTCCCAAACGGAACTCCAAATGCACATTTAGCTGGATTTAGCTTTAAGTCATACTTATGCAGACGCTCAAAGAACTTTCTCAGGTCCCGAACATGGTCATTCTACGTTCTGGACTTAATGATCACATTGTCCACATACACCTCGATTTCTTGGTGCATCATGTCATGAAAGATGGCAGTCATAGCTCTCATGTACGTTGCCCCGGCGTTCTTCAAACCAAAAGGCATGACCCTATAACAATAGGTGCCCCAGGGTATGGTGAAGGCTATCTTTTCCTCATCTTCTTCATCCATCAAGACCTGATGATATCCCGCATAACAATCCACGAAAGAATGTATCTCATGTTTGGTACAGTTGTCAACGAGGATGTGGATGTTTGGCAAAGGGAAGATGTCCTTGGGACTTGCTTTGTTCAGATCTCGATAAGCGACACACACTCAGGTTTTCCCGTCTTTCTTTGGCACTGGGACCACATTAGCCAACCATGTGGTGTATCGGACCACTCGGATCACACCCGCTTTTAACTATTTGGTGACCTCTTCTTTGATCTTGTCACTGATGTCAGTTTTGAACTTTCTCTATTTTTGCTGGACTGGGGGACAATCGGGGTAGGTTGGCAATTTGTGCATCACTAGATCAACACTTAGTCCTGGAATATCATCGTAAGACCAAGCAAACACATCTTTGAATTCAAACAAAAGTTGGATCAGTGCATCCCTAGTTCTTTCATTTGTGTGAATGCTTATCATGGTCTCTTGGACCTCTTCTGAACTACCCAAATTAACTGGCTCGGTTTCATTTAGATTTGGCTTAGGCTTATTCTCAAATTGTTCCAATTCTCGGTTTATTTCCCTAAAAGCCTCATCTTCATCGTATTCGGGTTCTTGATTCATTATTTCACAATTAGACAGCGTGTTAGGATCTGGGCATGAAGTCCGCAAGCATGTCATGTTATTTAAGTCCGCATTATTAGAACTGAAAGAAGAAATAAGAAAAGTAACAAAAATTAGAAAGAATAAAGAAAGAGATTCATAGACGATGAAATATTGATTTCATTTCATTGAATTTGAAGATAGCAGGGTTTACATTGGAATTTTAAAGTCAATAAACTAAAAGAAACATCCGAGTTACACCCTGGAATAACNGGCCACTCTTCCTAAGGTTGAGTCCACTGCGATCACTTTTTGGCGCCGTTGCCGGGGAGCTTACGGTGTTGACTATTTGTGTAGCTAGTTTTGTGTTTTGCTTCTCTTTCCTTCTTTTTACTAATTTTATTTGTGTTGATCCATCAGGTACTCATGGCTCTAAACGGAAATGACCCTCTTGGCAATGCCTTGGCGGGGGAGGAGGTTGAAGATGTTGAGCAAGATGAGCTTCCGGTACCTCAAGTACCACGGAGAGGTCGAAATGCCAATGCTAATGTACATGACAACAATCCTATTCCAGACCCTCCTCCGCCACAGCCAAGAGCGGTCCCAAGAGTTCTTCCTAATCAAAGGTACGCGAGTGCCATCGTTCCTCCCCGAATCCGGGCGGGGAACTTTCAAATCACAAATGTCATGTTGACCTTGCTCGAGCAAAGGGGATATTTTACGGGCGCCTCCGACCAAAATGCATACAAGCACTTGAAGGGGTTCGTAGATACTTGCTGGGGCAGCAAACAAACAAACGTGTCAAAGGATGCGTTGAGATTGAGGCTTTTCCCATTTTCTCTTCGGGGCAAAGCGTTGGACTGGTTAGAATGGTTACCAAATCATTCTATCACCACATGGGATGAATTGGCGGACAAATTTATTGCCAAGTTCTTTTCTCCAAGTCATATGGCGGCTCTTTGGGATGAGATTCTAGCCTTTAAGAAAATGCCAACGGAGCCATTGCATGAGATCTGGGAGCGATATAGAACAATGGTGAAGGAATGCCCTAACAACGACATGACTGAGGCGATGATCCAACGGACTTTCTATAGGGGCATCAACACCACAAATCAATGCATTGTGAACCAATTGGCCGGTGGGAACTTTATGAAACTTTCTTACCAAGAGGCATGTGACGTACTTGATGAAATGGCGGACACCTCTTCGGCATGGCAAAGCCGAGCGAATGTACCCCAGGGTGACCCCACGGTCATCCATTTGCATAAGGAGTTGAGTGATCATGGCCAAGCTATTGCCGAACTTACAACAACAATGAATCAGTTGGCGAAGGCACAATTGCAACAAGTACAAAACCCGTGCCAAGTCAATGCAATGGAGAATGTTTCTATGCTAAAAAGGAGGCAAAGAGGGCAACAACAACCTCAAGGTAACGGTGAGCAGTTTGACAACAACAATGATGGTGGTGGTTATTCGAATGAGTGTTTTGATGATCAAAGTGAGGAGTGCCAATATGTCAATAACTACCAAGGAAGTAGAGGAAATCAAGGAAATCAACAGTGGCGCCCCCAAGGCAATTGGGGCAATCAACAAGGAGGCGGCAATTGGAATAACAATAATCAACAACAGGGTGGCAACAATTGGAACAATAACAATCAAAACAACAATTGGGGTAATCAAGGTAATAACCAAGGTAACTGGAATGGGAACAACAACAATTGGAACAACAACAATGGCAATCAAGGAGGGTGGAATAATGGTGGTAGGGGGCAAGGCTTTCAAAGGCCCCCCATGTTCCAACAACCAAACAATCCACCCCCCTTTCAGTAATAAGGGCTTAGTTCTTCTGGAAGTGATATGGGACGGATAGAAATGATGTTCGAGCAGATGATGAAAAAGAACCAAGATTCTGATGCACAATTGGCTTCGCATAACACATCTATTCGGAACCTAGAGGTGCAAATAGGACAAATCTCTCAAGCTTTAAATACCCGCCCAAAAGGTGCGTTACCAAGTGATACGGTAGTGAACCCGAAGGGGGGTAACAATCATGTGATGGCAGTTACAACTAGGAGTGAAAGAGGCAGTAATGTGCATGCCTCGGTTGAGAATCAAGTTGTGAATGATGAAATTGAGTTGCATGATGATGATGCACCTTTGAATGTTGACAATGTGGTTGAACCAATAGTGACAAATGATGTGCGGATTGATATTGATGATGAGGTCGGGGTAGAGACTCAAGAGACCGTGAACCCGTCTAGGGAACACATTATTGATATACCCGAGCCGGCGGTACCCAAGGCAAAGGCACCATTTCCTAGACCACCTCCACCATATCCTCAGCGGTTAACAAAGCAAAAGAGCGACAATCAGTTCAAGAAATTCATAGACATGATGAAGAGCCTCACAATCAATGTTCCTTTAGTGGAGGCACTTGAACAAATGCCTGGGTACGCAAAATTTATGAAGGATTTAGTCACCAAGAAGCGTTCTATGGAGTGTGAAACAATAAAGATGACGCACCAAGTTAGCGCGATTGTGCATCCCCGAAACTTGAGGACCCTGGAGCTTTCACTATTCCTTGCACTATCGGAAATGCGGACTTTGCTAAGGCCTTCTGTGACTTGGGGGCTAGCATTAATCTGATGCCGTACTCAGTCTTCAAGACTTTGGGAATTGGGCAACCTAGGCCAACCTCCATGAGACTTCAAATGGCGGACAGGTCGATGAAGAGGCCTTTAGGAATAATCGATGATGTGCTTGTCTGGGTGGACAAATTCATATTGCCGGCCGACTTTGTCATATTGGATTGCGAAGTGGATTTCGAAGAGCCTATTATTCTTGGAAGACCTTTCCTAGCTACGAGGAAGGCATTGGTTGATGTGGAAGCAAGGGAGTTAACATTCCGTGTGGGAGATGAGAAGGTGGTATTTCATGTGTGTAAGTCAATGAGGCAGCCCAATAGTACGGAGGTGTGTTCATTTGTGGACATTATCACGGCGGTGATAGTGGATGACACAAGTGCCTTGATTAATGTTGAAGATCCTCTTGAAGCCGTGCTTCTTAACATGGATGCCAATGATGATGCCGGCAGAGTGGAGTGTGTGAATGCATTGCATGGAATGGGTTCATATTCATATGAGCCTAGGAAACTATCTTTGGATTTTGAAAATCGCAAAACTCCGCCAACCAAGCCATCAATTGAGGAGCCACCGGTGTTGGAGTTGAAACCACTTCCTCCACACCTCAGGTATGAATTCTTGGGCTCTAATTCTACTCTTCCAGTTATTCTTTCTTCTTGCCTTACTAACTTGCAGGTTGAGGCCACTGTGGAGGTGCTCCAAAAGCGAAAAAGGGCAATAGGATGGACTTTGGCGGACATCAGGGGAATAGGCCCCGCATTTTGCATGCATAGGATCATCTTGGAGGAGGATGCACGGCCATCTCTTGAACATCAAAGGAGACTCAATGAGGTGATGCAAGAAGTGGTAAAGAAAGAGGTCATCAAGTGGCTTGACGCCGGTGTGGTTTACCCGATCTCGGACAGTTCATGGACCTCTCCGGTCCAATGTGTGCCAAAGAAGGGTGGAATGACGGTATTAACCAATGCCAACAATGAGTTGATTCCTACTCGGACAGTTACGGGTTGGAGAGTGTGTATGGACTATAGAAAGCTGAACAAGGTGACAAGAAAAGATCATTTCCCACTACCATTCTTGGACCAAATGCTTGATCGTCTTGCGGGCCGGGCCTTTTATTGTTTTCTAGATGGCTACTCGGGGTATAATCAAATTCTGATTGCCCCAGAGGATCAGGAGAAGACAACCTTTACATGTCCTTATGGCACGTTCGCTTTCTTGAGAATGCCATTCGGACTATGTAATGCCCCAGCGACCTTTCAAAGATGTACGATGGCAATCTTCACCGACATGGTGGAGGATATCTTAGAGGTATTCATGGACGACTTCAGTGTGGTGGGAGATTCATTTGAAGAATGTTTGGTGAACTTGGATAGGGTTTTGGAGAGATGTGAAGAAACCAACCTTGTGCTGGAGAAATGTCACTTTATGGTGCAAGAGGGAATTGTATTGGGTCACAAAATCTCAAGGCAAGGAATTGAAGTTGATAAGGCAAAAATAGAGGTTATATCAAGACTCCTTCCCCCTACTTCTGTCAAAGGGGTGAGGAGTTTTCTTGGTCATGCCGGGTTCTACCGGCGATTCATTAAAGATTTTTCAAAAATGGTGAACCCGCTGTGCAAGTTGTTAGAGAAGGATGTCAAGTTTATCTTTGATGAGAAGTGCATGGAGTCTTTTGAGCTACTGAAACACAAGTTGACAACAACCCCTATAATCACTGCTCCTAATTGGGACTTGCCTTTTGAACTTATGTGCGATGCGAGTGATGTAGCGGTTGGGGCGGTGCTAGGCCAAAGAATCAACAAAATGTTTCATCCTGTGTATTATGCTAGCAAGACTATGAATGAGGCCCAGAGAAACTACACAGTGACAGAAAAGGAGCTATTGGCTATTGTGTTCGCGATGGAGAAATTTAGACCTTACCTTATGGGGGCAAAGGTGAT
The DNA here is from genome assembly GCF_001879085.1 of Nicotiana attenuata. Classification (NCBI taxonomy): domain Eukaryota; kingdom Viridiplantae; phylum Streptophyta; class Magnoliopsida; order Solanales; family Solanaceae; genus Nicotiana; species Nicotiana attenuata. The sequence goes on from NC_031990.1 coordinate 73,739,864, forward strand.
CATACACACGGACCATGCAACCCTTCGGTATTTGATGACTAAGAAGGATTCGAAAGCAAGATTGATGAGATGGGTGCTACTCCTTTAGGAATTTGATTTAGAGATTGTGGATAGAAAGGGAAGCGAGAATCAAGTTGCCGACCATTTGTCCCGATTAGAGGAAGATAGGAAACCAAGTGATGGTATTGAGATTAATGATAGGTTCCCTGACGAGCAGCTTCTTTCCGTTTCTATGTGTGAGATGTCATGGTTCGCGGACATCGCCAACTTCATCGTGACTGGTAACATCCCGTGCGAGCTCTCTTCCAACCAAAAGAAGAAACTCAAGCGGGATAGTTTGGATTTTTATTGGTATGGTCCGTATTTGTTTAAAATTTGCACGGATGGAGTGATAAGGAGATGTGTGCTGGAAAGTGAACAAATAAGCATATTGGAGGCTTGTCACTCCTCTCCCTATGGTGGTCATCACGGGGGGGTGAGGACAGCCTCAAAAGTTTTGAGTTGTGGCTTCTATTGGCCCACGTTGTTCAAGGATGCTAGTGAATTGGTGAAGAGTTGTGATGCATGTCAAAGAGCCGGCGGTATTTCCAAGAAGGATGAGATGCCCCTCAATACAATTCTTGAGGTAGATATTTTTGATGTTTGGGGCATCAATTTCATGGGTCCGTTCGTGAGCTCCTGTGGTAATAGTTACATTCTCGTGGCGGTGGACTATGTTTCAAAATGGGTGGAAGTCATGGCTCTTCCCAACAATGAAGCCCGAAGTGTTGTAGCATTTTTGAAGAAGAGTATCTTTACGAGATTTGGTACTCCCCGGGCCATTATCAGTGATGGGGGGTCCCATTTTTGCAACAAGGCTTTTGATTCATTGCTTGCTAAGTATGGAGTTAATCACAAAGTGACCACCCCCTATCGTCCACAAGCTAGTGGACAAGTGGAAGTCTCAAATCGGGAGATAAAGAGTATTCTGTCCAAAACAGTGAATGCTAATAGGACCGATTGGTCGAAGAAATTGGATGATGCTCTTTGGGCTTATCGGACGGCTTACAAGACTCCAATTGGTATGTCTCCGTATCGGTTGGTGTTTGGTAAAGCTTGCCATCTTCCAGTGGAACTTGAACACAAGGCTATGTGGTCATTGAGGAAGTTGAACTTGGAATGGGATGTTGCAGCAAATCTCCGAGTGGAGCAATTGAATGAGCTTGATGAGTTTAGATTTCATGCTTACTCCAGCTCGTCTTTGTACAAGGACAAGATGAAGTACCTCCATGACAAGTATGCTCGGGGTAAAGAATTCAAGGTGGGTGACATGGTTCTTCTCTTCAACTCCCGGTTGAGGTTATTCCCGGGAAAGCTCAAGTCTAGGTGGAGTGGTCCATTTGAAGTTGTTGGGGTGACTCCATTTGGTGCTATTGATCTCAAGAACAAAAATGGTGAGGTTTTCCGAGTCAATGGGCATCGTGTGAAGCATTACTTGGGGAAGATTGATGACAGCCATGTGGTGGCACTCATTCATTTGACGTGATATGATGGTAACATGCGTCGTGCCGCGACGTTAAATCAGGCGCTTCTTGGGAGGCAACCCATGTCTTTTTCCTTCTTTTTGATTTCTGTTGTAGATTAGGATTTTTGAGCTAATGGTTTGTGAGATGTTGCAGGAATTGTGGTGAATCAGTGCAAAACAACTGTGCAAAAAGTAAACAGTCTCTGAAGTTGGTTAGTGCGGCCGCACCCTTGCTTGTGCGGTCCGCACCGGCCAAAGCAAATATTTCAAGTCTCTGAAGTTGGTTAGTGCAGCCGCGCCCTTGCTTGTGCGGTCCGCACTGGTAAAGGTCGCAAAGTATGAGTCTCTGAACTGTGTTCGCGCGGCCGCATCCCATAATTGTGCGGTCCGCATTGTACCACGCGGCCGCGTCCACATTGGTGCGCCCGCGTCAGAAGTTTTAAGCAAAGTAGTATGAGGTAAGTCCAGCGCGGTCCGCGGTCTTGTTCACGCGGCCACGCTGGAGGGTAAGTCGGGGCCCCGCTGTCTTTTTCTATAAATAGACCTCTAGGGCCTCATTGAGAACTTTTCGCCAAATCGATCTCTGAGCCCTAATTTTTCACTGTTCATCCTGAGCCTCTCTTTTGCATTAACATCAAGAGCATTTCTTCATTTTCCTGGTAACATATCTCTCACATTAGTTTTAATTAGTATTACTTTACACTTTATACATGTTTCCTTAGTAATAACTTCTTCATTTTTCTTTTGTTCTTCATCGTTCATGATTAGGATAGTTTTATGTCGTTCTTGTTGTTCTTTGAAATGATGGGCATGTTATAAATGAGTAGGGACATAGTAGGAGACCAAAACATGAAAGATTTGAGCAATTTTTATTGAACCCTAGCTGTTCCGGTATTAAAAGTCCAGCGCGGCCGCCTGCCATGTTTGTGTGGCCCGCGCCATGCCCCGCGCGGCCGCATGCCATGTTTGCGCGGCCCGCGTCAGCGAGGTTCAGAGAGGTCCCAAATTGGAGTAGTTGCCCGGTGCGGCCGCATGACCTGTTGATGCGGTCCGCGCTGGTCCCGTGCGGCCGCGTCTCATGTTTGTGCGGCCCGCATGGGAAATGTTCAGAGAGGTGGTTTTTTGTAAGTTGGACCTGTGCGGCCGCATGCCCTGTTGGCGCGGTCCGCACCACTCTAGTCTGCTTTACTAACTGCAACATTGCTTCTTGCTGTCCTGTCTTATTATGATAATGATAATACAATGCACTTGCCTATACTAACAATGTTAGAATCATTTGTGTGGAGAAAATGGTGAAACACAAAGGACGTGGTGCCAAACAACCTGGTCAAGGTGAACCCTCCCGGGGAGGGAAAGCTAAGCTAAAGAAACTCACTCCCCAACCAAAACTAAAGACAAGAAAGCAAATAGTGACAGACGAGGAGCAATCGGGGAGTGAGTACCTTCCCTCTCAGGAACTATCAGCTGATTCGGGGCAAGTCCCCTCAGTCCCAGCCCAAAATCCACAAGCTATACAATCTGGGTCGTCTGATGGCTCAGTTGTGGGCAGCGGCAAGTACTCCACTTCCCCCACAGCTTCAGAATCTGGGGATAGTGCTGACAGTGCTGAGGAGCTTCCGGTTAGTGGGGTACCCGAGGTTGGTGGTGTGGAACGAACAAGAAAAGCGGAAGTGTGGGAAGACCGCTTTGTTAGTCAAGTGGCCTTTCACAAATTCCGAGAAATGTGGTCCAAAAGACATCTCATCCCCGAGAGGTGCATCATAACCAAGGACTTATTGCCACTTCTACCCAGAGTTCATGAACAATTTCAAACTAGAAGCGGGTGGGACCACTTCAGTGACGGGTTGATAAATGCAAATGAACACATGGTCAAGGAGTTCTACACCAACGTAGCCTACACCAAAAAGAACTCCACTGTGACCAAAGTGAGGGACAAGAATGTTGTATTTTCGGGCAAAGCATTTAATGATTATTTGGGTTTCAAGGATGAAGACGAGACCCAATACTTGGAGAAGTTGGCAATGAAGGAGGAGGTTCGCCCATGGTTGGCCGAGTTCTTGGCACATCCGGGTGTTGTTCCAGATTGGGTACAGGCAGGGGTAAAAATCTTACGGAAAAACATGAACTTTGAGGCGAGAGGGTGGCTCACCTTTATTTGCAATAGGTTGGATCCCACTTCACATGACCAGACCGTCCCTCTCCCCCGGGCTGTGCTCATTGCTTCCATCATGGCTGGATTCCCTATCAATGTGGGGAATATTATGTACAGGGCGATTACTGCTATGGGGATTGACAGTACGTGGAACTACCCTTTCCCAAACACTCTGACACTGTATTTTAGGGACTTGCAGGTGAAGAAAATGCATTATGATGTGTCAGTCCGCCCAATAGCCTCTTTCTCCTGGTTTAGTATTCAGGGTCCAGACAACCCAAAGGGGGACAAGAAAAGCAAGTCATCCACCTCTGCCCTGACCGGCCAGTCTGAAGAGCCGGTTGAGGTCGAGCCTTCTATAGAGCTTCCCTCCGTTCCAGTTGTGTCTGTCCCAGTTGATAGGCCCTCCTCTTCTGCAGGCCCTAGTTCTTCAGCTGGCCCTACAGTTCCTGTTTCCCAGACCAACCCATTGACAGCCCAGCAGCTAGCCATGACATTAGCCAGTTTGAACAACTGGATGTCCATAGTGACATCCAAGTTGTCCACATTAGCCACTACAGTTGAGGCCCAGTCTGCCCCGGCCACTATCCAGGTTCCTCCCTCTATTGAGGAAACACTGCAGATGCTCCTGGCCAATCAGAAGAAGATACTTGAGACTCAGACTGCCTTGACTACGGCGGTTGGGGCACACAGCACAGCCTTGGAGAAATTGGCTCGTGAGCACAAGAAAATGAGGAAGTCCAGGGCATCAAAGGAGTCAGTAAAGGTACTACGAGCAGATGTGGACAAGCTAATGGCGGATCAGATGCCGTTAGACTTGTTATTCGGGGACCCAGCCCCTCCAGCAGCAGTCCCAGTACTTGAGCCACAGCAGGAGCAGGCACCCATGCCCAAGAGGAAGAAGAGGAAGTTGCCCAACACTGAGGGAGTCATCGTTGAGTTGGCTGAGATTCAGGGCACTCCCTCCGGTGAGGTGCCAGAGGAGCCACCGATCCAGCAGGAGGATCCCACACCAGTTTTAGAGCAGCAGGTCGGAGACAAGTCTGAGGTCCCGGCTACTATAGAGGATCAGGGGACGACAGGAGACCCCATGCATGTGGACCAGGCTTGAGGAGCCTCTCTATATCCTTTTACTATGTTTTGAGCTTATCTAGGTAGTTGGCATTGGGGACATTGCCAGCTTTTATTCGTGGGGGTACGCCCTACCATTTTGACTCTGATACATTGGATGACTATATATATTTATTTCAGTTCTAGTCTATGTTTTGGATTGTTTTTGGTTTTTAAATAGTTGGCCTGTATATAACTTTTAACTTTGGCTACTTTTAGACTCTTATGTATATATTCATCCCGTTGTATATTCTACTCCCCATTGTACATATTCATTCGGTTTTTCAAATTTTCGTTCAAATTTTTCGTCTTTTTTAGCCTAGTAGTGAGGCTCGTAGCCTTTTGTTTCGGTTTTAGTGTTTTCAATAAGCCTTTGGTTTTCTTAATGCCACGGTTCTTTCCAAGGGTAGTGTGTTGTGCGAACCGGGTGGCTCTTCCCAATGATAGATGGCGTGACAACCTTCTTAAGGGTTTGAGTCCGTTTTTGATTTTTCTTCTTTTGATTTTCAAATTTTGTAGTTAAGAGGACCTCAGGCAAGCTTCACTTGGGCCTAACACATTTGCCTTTGATCCCATGGTCAAAGACATAAGGTTGTGTTAGGATAGTGAAAAATTGTGGCCTTGAGACTCTTGTGTTGACCAAACAATCATCATATGGTCGTGTGGGGGCCATTGTGCGCTTGAATTGGAACTAAGGCCATTGTGGGCTCTCAACTCGATGTCTTTAGCAAACCCTGAGTGTGTGTGTGGTGAGAATTTGAATCATGAGTCTAAGTTCCAAGCCAATGGTCTAGAACTTGCCCTGAATGTTTGTTGAGGCGAAATCATAGGTGAAACTTGACTTGAGAAGTGAATATAGGCCCTCCTTGATCCGAACTTCCAAATTTGAACAATTTCCATAACCTACCAATGAAATGATCCCTAGTTCAACCCTTTTGAGCCTTAACCTTCTTCTTTCATGAACCAAAGCTACAAGCCTATACCCGTTCTCAATGAGACTCTCTCTTGGCACCCAAATCTTCCTTTGAGCGATGGCAAATACCTAAGTTTGGGGGGTTGAGGCAAGAAAGGACTCAATGCGGTAAAGAGGCACAAAAGCAAAAGAAAAGGGAAGGCAATGAAAAGAGAAAAAGACAAAAAGAAATGCAAAAGTGAATAAGAACCGGAAAAGGGGATTCAAAGAAAACAAAGTGAAAAAGGTTGTGTAAAAGTAGAAAAAGAAGAAAGGTTTGAAGTGCAAAAGAAAGAGTGACAATGTGTCTCTCTAACCCCTTGAAAAAAAAATTGAAAGAAGTGAAACACTCAAATGAGTCGAAAAGTATGCCATGAAGAATCAAAAGAAGTGCTAAAGGGAAGATTGAACCTAAATGAACAAAAAACTTATCCTACCTTCACCCAAAAGCCTTCACAAAGACTTCTCAAAAGCCCTATATGATCTTGAGTTGAGGGAAGTCTACATTAGTGGATACTTACATAAGGGGCAAGCATATGGTACCTAAAGCTGGACTTATGACCTTCTTTGTGAGAGAAATGAGTGAAAACAAAAATCCATCAACCTCGGGTTGTGTGTCAATAATCTAAAAAGTGAGGTTCGCTTAGGGAGAGTTGAGGATGTGTGAGTTTGGATCCCACAAAGATCAAGGTATTTGAGAAAAGCGCCTTGATGAAATGAGTCAACCCTTGATGCTCTCGTGTCACATTTGATCCATAGTTCTTAAAAGATTAAAAATGTGTTAATGATGCATTCGTATTGAGGGCAATTGTTAGTCCCAATTGATGCGTGATGAGGCTTCCTTAGGATAAGCTGGAATTACTTGGATGTTTCCCTTTGAGGGGTGGGTCTTGTTTTACTTGCTTGAGGACAAGCAAAGGTTTAAGTTTGGGGGAGTTGATAACTGTGATTTTAACACGTTTTATGCCCATACTTGCCTATGCTTTATGTATGATTTGCCATAAAATAAACCCAGAATGCTTATAAGTTGTGCTTGATTGCAGGTTTGAGCAACAAGATGACAAAAGTCAAAAATCGGCTCGAAACGGAGTGAAACCTGCTCAAGTGTCAAAAATCATGAAAGCAAGGATATTCAGAACTTGGTGCGGACCGCACCATCATGTCATGCGGCCGCACCATAGGAGTTCAGAGAGTTGGCATTCTCAATTGCAAGCGGCGCGGCCGCACTACAAGCTCACGCGGTCCGCGCCCAGCCAATGCGGCCGCACTACAAGCTCACGCGGTCCGCACCACAAAAGTCCAGAGACCATCACAAGCCACTCATGCGGCCACACTACAAGTTCACGCGGTCCGCGCCAGTCATCATGCGGCCGCACTCCATCATTGTGCGGTCCGCGTCAACATCTTCAGAAGGCAAGTCTCAGAAGTCAAGCAACCCAGTGCGGCCGCGTGTCAACTTCGTGCGGACCGCACGGACCCCGCAGGGGTATTTTTGTCCGGTTTTTCTTAACTTAGTATAAATAGAATATTTGCCATTTTAGGGTACGAATTCGATACTAGAGAGCAGCTGCACTCGTGAGACAAAAGTTTTAGCCTATTTTGGGCATTTTCATCTTGTTTTAACGTGGATTATTGTAGATTAACATTCTAGTTAATTAATATGTTCATTTTATCTATTTCTTCTTCAATTTCTGTTGTTATTATGGCTAGCTAAACCCATTAGCTAGGGTTGTGGCTCAACCCTAGTGTGGGTAATTAATGGGTGTGATTGTTTAATGCTTGAATGATGTTGGGTGTTTGATATTTGGGGTTAATTTTATGTTTTCACTTGGATTTGGTGGTTGCAAACACTAAGTCTAGCTTAGTGGGTCTTGACTCTTCTTGAGAAAGAGTGTCTATGACTCCAAAATTAACCCAACAAGGAATTGGGATGGACCCATGAGAATGGTAGTCCAAATTAACGGGTAAGACCTCGAGAGAGTAATTACCCAACTTGAACCCTAAGTTGCTTGGTTTGTTAACCTACCCAATTGGTCTCGAGAGAGTCAATTGGGCAAAATCATTCTTTCACCGAGAGGTGTGAGAGTGAGTGCTATCGTGCAACGGTGATATCATAAGCCCCATAATCATCATTCTCGTATTAGGAATCTCTACCCGTTAGTTGACCACCTAGGTAAATGACACGACCCTAGTGCCTTTCTCTATCTTGCATACAACCTAGACTTAATATCTTAGTATAATTTAGTTATAATTAGTAGTTGTTAAATTGTAGTTGATAATCACAAAAACCCAAAAATGATAGAAGATCAATTAGAAGCAAACTCGCATTTCTAGGCTAAACAAATATCCAACTCCCTTCCTAGCTCCCTTGGAAATTGACCCCGATACCACTATTGGGTAAAAGTATTAGCGCCCACTCTTCCAAAGGTTGGGTCCGTTGCGACCTAATCAGTGACAAATAGGTTGTTGGAATTGATTGAAGTGAAATATTATACTTGGGCATGCTTAGACGGGAACAATGTGAATTTTGTGTGTTCATGCTTGTGTGCCGGTACTGATCATAGTCTAGGGTATAGTGTGTGGGTAAAAGATAAAGTACTCCTCTATAATTGATACTTGTACGTAGTTGGGGGGTTTATTAGATAGTCCCATTGCTCGAGGACAAGCAACGTTTAAGTGTGGGGTGTTGATGATAGGCTATAATTACTTATTTTAGTCGATTATTACACTCAAATTTACTGCACTTTGGTTGAGTTTGCGCTTTAATCGCTAGCGTCTTGCACTAACTGTGTGTTTTATGCCTTGTAGGAGTGATTCCGAGCTATATAGATGTTATGGAATTAATTCAAGTGATTTGGAGCTTTGAAGTCTGAGTAAAAGCCCAAGGAATTAAGCCGGGATCGTGTCAGGGGTCAACTTTGATAGTTAAGAACAAATGAAGACTCGAGTAGGCATATTGCGCACTGTCTAGAAAAATATACATAACGTTTTGCTCAGAACTCCATTTGGTCCCCGCAATATATGGTTGGAAAGCTAACTCAAAGGGATACAACTTTTATGTTTTACGTTTTTTCAAATTCCAAATGGAACGGGGCCAAACGCGCAAGATTTGAGCCAAAACGAACGAAACCGGGCAAGGTGCGAATTTGGGCGCCACAGGCAGCGCCTGGCGCCACCTGTGGCGCCAAAAATAGTATGCACAAATATTTGAGCGCTATGGAGGGCGCCTGGCGCTGGGCTGGGCGCCGGTGACGTGAAATGTGTCCTATTTCGCGCGGGACAAGTTTATTTCGGCCCTAGACCTACCCAACACGTATAAAAGCAAGACTAAACCTATTTTTGAAGAGAGGACGCCACTTTGGTGATATCTAACATACTTTGAAGGGAGTTTCACGTGGGGGAACACACACCACCCTTGGAGGAGGCTTTCAACTAGTTTTTCTTCTCTTCTCTTCCTTTAATTTTATAGTTTATTAGTTCTAGAGTTTTGGGTGCTACATGAACGTTGTAGTTTGAAGCTTGAATTGTTCTTATTATTTTATCATATTGGTTTATTTATTCAATCTTGCGCTTAATTATTTGATTGCTTGATCACCAATTGAATACTATCTACGAATCTAGGATTGAACTCGGGAGAGGGAATTCTAGATTGCATATAAGATTGAGTAGAGCAAGATCTTAACTCTGAGGGGGGGGGGGATTGCGGTTAGGATAGGAATATACCTAATCGCCTTGCTTGGTTATTATACGGGAATTATAAATGCGTTCTTGTTAATCCTAATTCCATAGGAATATAGGCGTTAGGTTAGCTTGAATAGGCGAGTTGTACTTCGGGAGAAGGCTACGAGCAATATTAACCTCGTCAATCAATAAACTAGATAAATTAATTAGACAAGTTAGGTAGAAAACTCAACGGGATTGTTAGCTAACCCATAGCTCTAGAATATTCACTCACATTGAATTCGTCTCTATAATTTACCAACTTTTTTCTTTAATATCTTAGTTTACTACTCTAGATTATCTTTAGTTAAATATTCGTACTTTAGAATTCTCTTGAATAGATTAATTGTTTGGGTTTAATTTAGGTTATAGTTAATCACAAGTCCCTGTGGGTACGATATCTGGACTTACAATCCTATATTACTTGTCGACCGCGTATACTTGCGTGTGCGTTTGGGAGCAACAGTACCTGTGTACCCGTGTCATAAAATTAAATGCGTGAAAATAACAAAAATGATCTCTTATGTTTGGGTTTAGTTTAAAATAGGGGTGTGCATTCGATTTATCGATTCGATTTTGACCCTTATCGATAATTACTTATCGATTATCGATTTGTACATATGCTTATCGTTATCGTTTCAATAAGGTTTCAATTTTTTCGATTTCGATTTATCGATTTTTGGGGCTTATCGATTACACCAATAAGAAAATTTGCGGGATCCCATGGAAAGTATATCGCTATAAACACGCCTAACTAATATGAACCAAAAGAAGCTAAAATAAGACGAACACCGTTTATAACATAAAAATTGTGTCAACAAGCACATGCAAAGAAACTAAAGTAAGGGATCAAATATATGCCACCAACACTCCAACGGTATAAAAAAAAAAATACATCATCACGACTAATTCTATTTTCCATTAATTTGAACTTCATTCCCTTGAGCTTTAAATATGATCATTTCTTAAATGTGATAGATGAAATAATAGGGATAGGGACTTAGGGTAAAGGAAAGGGTATTATAGAATAAGGGTAAAAAAAAAAAAATTAAATTTTTTTTTTTTTTTTTAGTATTTCTTATCGGTTTATCGATAAACCGATAACCGAAGAGGACAAAATCGAAATTGAAATCGATAACTCGATAAGGAAAATTTCGAAATCGAAATCGATAAATCGATAAACCGATAACAAATAATCTATTCGATTTATCGATAAACCGATTCGAATGCACACCCTAGTTTAAAATAGTCTTTTAAGAGCAGTTTTAACCTTCGTCAAATATTTAACAAATTTGGCAATTAGATTTAAGGGGAACTGTAGAGACTTACTTAGAGATTTTCCTATGAGAACTCTAAAGTGTTTTTCAATTTCTTTTTATATTTATATTTTGAACTATTACCTGCGGATAATTTTTGCCAAGTAAATTTGTAGGTAATGGTTTTAGCATTGAATTTCGCCAAATTCATGCGAATTTTCTGTAGAATGTTACAGGAAGATCAATGCAAATGTAGCCTAGGTTCACCCTAAATTTAGAAAAAAAAATTGGACTAATTTACCCTTATTAGTATTGTTTCCTTTTAAAAATAATTAATTTTATCATAATTTTTTAAAGTGATAAGCCTTTTATGTCAAGTATTATTAGTTACGCTAACATCGTCAATAAAAAAGGGAGGGAGGGAGTAATATATTTACATCCTTCTCTAAAAAAGGTTCAATCAAGTTCCCAAGAGCATGGGACATTTGTGACCTAACTGATAATTTTGACCTTTGCATATCACTCACTCTCTTAATTCAAGGGGAAAAATACACAGGCGAGCACTTTCTAAAAAATATTTAAGAAAATAATACCACTCTTTGTTTATTTCATAAATGGCAATTTTTTTTACACTAATGGCAGATAGAGCTTATGCACATAATTAATGAGCAGTCAAAACACACCAAATGGGATATTTGCCCCCGCCCCCCTCTCTCTCTCCTATTTTAAATTAGGAATTCAGTTATATTCTCTTATTTTTCATTACATTTCTCTCTCTTCTTTAACCGTTACACTCATTTTATTCTTAGTCATTATGAAAATAATACTACACATTCAATTATTCATTATATATATTTGATATAACTTCTTAGAGGAATTATGTGTATACTATTGTATTAATATACATGGTATAACTCAATTATATTATATTTTTAATGAAGTATAATATTATATATTCCTGGTGTAATTCATTATCAGAGGTATAATAATGTCTTAATATACATAGTATAATTCAATATATGTTATAATAGTATTAAAGTATTATATTACATATACCTGGTATAAAGTTTTTTTTTTTTAGAAACACCATGTATATACATATTAATGTAATGATATACCTTTTTGGGGCTTTTTAATGAGAAAGTCCTCCCTTTTTTGGTTGAATGATGTTTATACAACATTGCCAATATAAATAGAGAGGAAAAGTACCTATTTTATCATTGGGGAAGATAATGTTTTGAGTTAAAATTAGGAAGGGAATGCTTGGAATGAAATTATACGGAACTAGATACGTCTTTCAAGGGAGATAATTTAGGACAAATGTTAGAGATCCTTTTCTTAACGAGATTATAGGTCAGTTTTTTTATGCTTTTAGTAAGGAACGACATTAATTAGTTGCTTTTTATCAATTAGGTTGTGCTGCTATGATTGCGTTAAATTTTGTTGAAATTTGCCTACTTATGTTTTTTGCACCTTGTAAAAAACCTCAACAAATAAAGCTGACTTTGCAAAATTGACATTTTTTAAGTCTCACTAAGCCGGTTTAACGGGCCGGGTTGGCCCGTTTCCGGACCAGCCCAAACTGGTGGTGACCCGGCCCGACCCGGTAGTTAGGGGGCCGGGTGAGCTGGGTTAGGGGGGTTGATCCGTTTAAAAAATATTCGGTTAACCGGACCGGTCAAACCCGGTCAACGAAAAATACTGTTGAACCGGATAACCGGTCTGGCCCGGACCAGTTCAACGGCTATAAATCTATTTTTTTTTTAAAAATAACACTTTTAGCAATTACTAATTTAGCCATTTGAAAAACCAGAAATACACCCCCCCCCCCACCCCCCTCTTCTTCATTTCTTCACTCATCTCTCATTTCTCAAACTCATATTCTCAATTATCATTCTCTCATTCTTCACCTAAAGTGCAATCAACTATTTGACTCATTTTTTTTTGGAATTTAATTTATCCTATTATTTATTATTTAAAGTTTGAACAATTGATCAAACTTTGAACAATTGACGTTTTTTCGTGGTAACATTTGAGTTGCGAAATCATAAAGTGTTCAATTTATTAGCTTATTGCCGAATTCGGTGCACTTCCTCCAAGGCAATGCAAAACCTTTGAATTTACTCTTTTTTCGTTAATTTACTTGTTGTTAAATGTAAACTTCAATTTGTAAGTTTGTAATAAATAAAAACACTTGCAAATTATAAGTGCAATTTTTTTTCCATCTTCATTGTATAATATTATCTTAAATTCTTAATGAAAGATTCAAAATTTCAAATATAAAGATTTTAAAGCCTTTGCATCCTTTTATTCAAACACTCTTTTTATAAGATTGTTTTTTTGTTTTATATTTTTACTTTATATAAATATAAATTACGATAGTTATACAAAATACAAAAAAAAAAAAAAAAAAAAAAGCCAGGCCCGACCCCTTGGATCCGTAACCGTTTCGGTTCATTTTTTACCCGGATGGACCCGGACCCGTTAAACTCGGTTTGAGAAAACCGACCGGCCCGGATTGGAAACCGGCCGGTCACCTTTTTTCTTAACCTGGACCGGCCCGCCCACCTGTTAAACACTTATACTATTTAGGAATTTTTACCTCCTATACCAAAGGTTAATACCTTATTTATTTTAAATAAATACCATTTAAAAAATTATATTCTATAGATACCTTTTAATGTTTCTAGCAAAATATCTAATGTTGTTACCTCCTACCCCTAAGCCACTAAATACACTATTAAGTTACACTATTTTCTTTCTCTCTCTACTTTGATACATGCCATTTTCTTCCCCCATTCCCTGAAAACACGATGCTCAATCTCAAAATTCCTCTCACCCACATCACCTACCATTAGTCACAAACGGTGATTTTGCTTGGTATACCACGAAGACTTCTCTGACTTTTCCCCTCAATTTTGTGCAAAACCTTATCGTCTACTCTATCTAATCTCCCCCCCTCTCTGCACCAAAACCCCTCTTTGTTCTCTCCACAGAGAACTTCCCCTATCTCATACTATCCATTTTTACTTCATCCCAATTCAATTGAGAAGCGAGGAGTTGTTGACAGCATGGACTCGCAAACGATATGCTACGTCTTGCCATGATTTATGCTCGGCTACTGTACAGGATGCGTGGGAACAGTGAGATTCAAGGTTTTTGCTCGACGGCGGATTCGCCGGAAATTAGGGTTTGTTCTTGAACAAAGACGACGGAATTTGGGGCTGAGCAACTTGATTTTCTGTTATTATTTTTCAATGTATTTTCAACGTATCACGCTGTATTTTCATGTATTTCATTGTCTTTTTTCCCCATTGTAATTCAATGTATCTCGCTGTATTCCATGTATTTTATTGTATTCACTATCTTTTTTTTCATTGTATTTCAATGTATCCCGCTGTATTCTATGTATTTCATTGTATTCACTGTCTCGCTATATACCATGAATGTATTCATATGTTTTTTTTTAATTAATATAATTTATGTATTCAGATGTATTATATAATTTTTCTGAAGATTGCTATATTTTTGGGGTATTTTTCGGTTGAGAATCTTTTTTATAACTGAAAATACAAAATTTGTGTGTTATAATTGAGTTTGTTGAGTTATATTAGGAGTCTATTATGTTAATTGATTCACTTCCCGTTTAAAAATAGTGTAATCCCCTGTTTCATGTCGTGAATACAGTCGAATACAATAATATGTCCAGTTGTAATCACATGTTTCACGCCATGAATATAGTCAAATACACTCGAATACAACAACTGATTAGCTGGACTTCCCTGATTCACCCCTATTTTTGCTACTGCATTCATGAATACAGTAGCTTAAATACATCTAATACATCTTATAACAACAGAAAACGTATTTACAATCCGTAATATAGCAAATGGTATCTATATATAGCTAATTACCACTAAAAGATAATGCTTTATGAAAATTTCTCTATTTAGCCGTACGTCTAATTAAGTGGGTCATTCAAGTCGCTTGGATCTTCTTGTTTCAAAAGAGACTATTACTTCCTGAAAAGGATTTCTTCCTATTCTATTTCTCCATAATCAAGCAGAGTGATCTAAACAACAGAATTAACAAATATAATTGCATTTTCAAATGAGATAATTATTTATATTTCAAAAAGAATACAATCTAGGATCAGTCTAATAAGCAGTAATAAAATCTAATAAAACTGATTGTGATAAAATGAAACAGAATTTCAATTTGAAACATGGAATAACATATAAGTTGTTGGTGGACATATTTAGCTATTTATTGATATTTTCTGACTATATCATTGTAAATTCCTCTTTTTCGATTTGTAAAATCAGTGACAGATCTAAGATTTCAACTTTACGATTCGAATTTAAAATTCTGTCGTTACACATATGATTTATTGTGTTAAAAATATGTCATGCGTATATATTTAGTAAATTTTTTAATCCATAACCTTAACACTGCATTGCCCCTATCTAAAGCAAATGAGAAAATTAATAAGCTTGTATACGGTCAAAATCAGGGAGCCCGATTTCGAGGTCTAAATTGGGTTATGAGTCCGAGTCCGGGCAACTCGAAATGGAAGTCAGATTCGATCGAGGGACACATACCTCGAGGAAGCTGATCGAAGACCTGACACGACCTGCATCGAGGGCAGCACAATCTCGAAGTCAATCAAGAAAAGGCGGAAATTTCTCAAGGACACGTGGACCAGGGGATAAATTAAAAGATAAGATTTGTACGAAATGGTACGGGTTCGTACTAGGCTGTTATACACCTGTACCAATAGAATTCTTTACTACAATTAGGAATGTACTATATTGGGGTTTTCTCCTCCTATATAAAGGGAACCCCAATCATTTTGTAAGATCATCTCATATTATTCTCTGCAATAGAACATTCTGCTCTGCCTTTCTTGTTTAACGTGCTCAACAATTATTCTTCAGCTTATTTGTCTTTACTTCATTGTTCATACTTTATTGTTCTTAACTGACCTCGAGGTCCCTGGGACAACCAAGCTCGAGGCCCCTATTGCTTCAACAACATTGATTTGGTTCATCATTTCTTCTTATTTAAGCTTAATATTACTTATCTAATCACTAGTATTAGAATATATCATGTATCTTTAAAACCACAAATTATCTTTAATTGTTACTTACGTTTTTCGAGGTAAACAGTTTGACGCCCACCGTGGGGCTAAAGATAATAGTGATTATTTTAGTGCTAGTTTTCTGATAACACACGTTATTCTTCACACTTTTTCTTGCCAAAGATTTTTTGATTTCAGGCCAAAATATGTCTAGCACACAAAACGCACCTGCTCATGACAGTGAGGGACTCGGAGAAAACAACGGTATAGGGCTTGGTGTACCACCCATAAACGGGAGTGCCAAACGTGGAGCCAGTCAATATCAGTTCGTACAACTCTCTAAACACGGACGCAGGCACAGACCCTGTGAGGAATGCACACAGGGAAGCTCGAGCCGGAGGCTAGGAAACGTGAGGAATGGAAGAAGGGGGAGTCAACCTCCAAGTGATATTCGAGATGCTGCAAGCTCAGCAAGTGGCCATTGCCCAACTTCAGAGTCAAAACAGAACTCCAAACACCGCCGAACCAGTGGACGCCCGGCATATGGAGCCTGTGCCTGAAAGGCCCGACGAAAGTAGCTCGGGGACTAATCCCGATATTATGAAAATGCTCGAAGAACTGACCAAAAGAATCGAGTCCGGAGAAAAGAAAATTGAAGAAAATGACAAAAAGGTAGAGACATACAATTCAAGAGTCGACCAGATACCAGGAGCACCTCCAATTTTGAAAGGACTAGATTCAAAAAAGTTCATATAAAAACCTTTCTCCCCAACTGCGGCTCCGATGCCATTCCCAAGAAGTTTCGCATGCCCGATATACCGAAATATAACGGAACAACTGACCCTAATGAGCATATTACTTCATACACTTGTGGAATCAAAGGAAATGACTTGAATGATGACGAAATCGAGTCAGTATTGTTGAAAAAGTTCGGGGAAACACTATCAAAGGGATCTATGATCTAGTATCACAACTTAGCTCTTAACTCCATTGACTCATTTGCTATGTTGGCGGATGCCTTCGTGAAAGCATACGCCGAGGCCATAAAGGTGGCCACAAGAAAATCGGATGTCTTCAAAATAAAACAAAGAGACGACGAGATACTGAGGGAGTTCATGTCCCGGTTTCAAATGGAAAGAATGGAATCACCACCAGTCTCCGATGACTGCGCAGTTCAGGCCTTTATGCAAGGTTTGAATTAAAGAAGCTCTATTGCATCTCGACAGCTAAAGCGGAACTTGATTGAATACCCAGCCGTAACGTGGTCGGATGTGCACAATCGCTATCAGTCAAAAATTAGGGTCAAGGATGACCAGTTGGGAGCCCCCTCGGATTCAGTTCATCCTAACAGGTTCACAGCCAAGCCCCTGAGGGACACAGACCGGGGATCAAGATTCAGCAAAGAACGGTATCAACCATATGTGGATCGAAGAAACAACGGCCCGAGCTACAATACCTCTCGGAGCGATCGAAGAAGTGACCAAGGTCAAGGTTCTCGGGGACTTATGAGCAAGAACGGGTTCGATAAACACGCCGACCCCACCGAGGCTCCCCGATTATCAGAGTACAATTTTAGCATAGATGCATCAGGGTTCTTCTCGGTTATTGGGAGAATCAAGGATATTAAGTGGCCCAGGCCAATACAGACCAATCTCTCCCAAAGGAACCCGAACTTGATGTGCAAGTATCATGGCATGCATGGTCATAGAACGAAAGATTGCAGGCAACTAAGGGAGGAAGTGGCTAGGTTATTTAATGAGGGCCACCTTCGAGAATTCCTAAGTGACCGGGCTAAGAATCACTTCAGGGAGAGGGATGCAGGCAGAAAGAATGAACCTGAAGAACCTCAACGTGTCATTCACATGATCATCGGTGGAGTTGACGTCCCACAGGGACCAATATTCAAACGTACCAAAGTATCCATCACAAGGGAAAACGGACTCGCGATTACCTACCCGAAGACACCCTCACATTCAACGAGGAAGACATCGAGGCTTTATCTCAACCTCACAACGATGCACTGGTAATTTCTATCCTTTTAAATAAAGTTCAAGTTAAACGTTTTCTCGTGGATCTAAGTAGTTCGGCAAATATAATCAGGTCAAGGGTCGTGGAGCAGCTCGGGCTGCTCGATCAGATCATACCGGCATCTCGGATCTTGAATGGCTTTAACATGGCAAGTGAAACAACAAAGGGAGAAATCATCCTCCCAGTCAACGTGGCCGGAACCATACAAGACACCAAATTTCATGTCATCGAAGGTGACATGAGGTATAATGCTTTGCTTGGAAGGCCGTGGATCCACAGCATGAGGGCGGTGCCATCGACCCTTCATCAGATGATGAAGTTCCCAACGAAGGATGGCGTGAAAACAGTATATGGAGAGCAACATGCAGCTAAGGAGATATTTGCAATGCACGACTTTGCACGGTATCGGCACCATCCACGTCAGAAAAATTGAAGGATGAGCAGGTGGCCAAATAGCAATTAGCAGCCCGTGCCCTCGGTTGATCCCGAGGGACAAGTGTTCGATGAACACGTGGCTGGGGACGAAGAAGAAGATTTCCTCATCCCCGAACCTTCATTGCCCTTGAGGAATCAGATGCGACGAAATCCACGGTCGAAGAACTCGAGCAAGTCATATTAGTCGAGCGTCTTCCAGACGAAAGGTACACCTGGGGACGGGGTTAACTCCCGAACTCAGGAAAAAACTCATTCAGTTTCTCATCGATAATATTGATTGCTTCGCTTGGTCCTACTTAGATATGACAGGGATTCCACCGGAGATAACTACCCATCGACTAAGTGTCGATCCTAGATTTAAGCCGGTGAAGCAAAAGAGGAGACCACAGTCCGAGGCAAAGCATGCATTCATCAAAGAAGAGGTAACCAAACTTCTCAAAATAGGATCCATCAGGGAAGTAAAGTATCCCGAATGGCTGGCTAACGTAGTAGTAGTCCCTAAAAAGGGGAATAAACTTAGAATGTGTGTAGATTAAAAAGATTTGAACAAAGCATGCCCGAAAGATTGCCCAACATCAATCGTTTGATCGATGCTACGGCCGGCCACGAGATCCTTACCTTTCTCGATGCCTACTACGGATACAACCAAATTCAAATGAACCCGAAGGACAGGGAAAAAACTTCATTCATCACAAAGTATGGTACGTATTGTTATAATGTAATGCCCTTCGGGCTAAAAAATGTAGGAGCCACATACCAACGTCTAGTTAATAAGATGTTCGAACATCAAATAGGCAAATACATGGAAGTTTATATTGATGATATGCTAGTTAAGTCCATGCGCGCAGAGGACCATTTGACCCATTTGCAGGTGACATTCGACATCCTTAGAAAATACAACATGAAGCTCAACCCCGAGAAATGCGCTTTTGGAGTCGGCTCGGGCAAGTTCCTGGGCTTCATGGTATCGAACAGAGGTATCGAGATCAACCCCGATAAAATCAAGGCCATCGAGGAAATCACCGTGGTAAACAATGTGAAAGCCGTACAGCGGCTGACCGGACGGATAGTTGCCCTAGGTCGATTTATCTCGAGGTCATCAGATCGGAGCCATCACTTATTTTCCCTACTCAAAAAGAAGAACAACTTTGCATGGACCCAGAGTGCCAGCAAGCCTTGGAAGAATTAAAATGATATCTCTCGAGCCCACCCCTGCTCCATACTCCAAAGGAGGACGAAATACTCTACTTGTATCTGTCCGTGTCCAAGGTAGCGGTAAGTGGCGTGTTGGTTCGAGAAGAGCAAGGTACGCAATTTCCTGTCTATTATGTGAGTCAGACCCTAGGAGATGCAGAAACCAGATACCCACATTTGGAAAAATTAGCTCTTGCATTAATAAGCGCATCTAGGAAATTAAAACCATATTTTCAATGCCATCATATATGTGTGCTGGCTACATACCCGCTTCAAAATATCTTGCATAAGCCCGAATTATCGGGCAAATTGGCCAAATGGGCCATCGAACTTGGAGGATATGATATCGAATATCAGCCTCGAACGGCTATCATGTCTCAAATTTTGGCAGACTTCGTGGGTTTGGACCCTCTTCACAGACGGTGCCTCGAATGTGAAAGGATCCAGGCTCGACATCGTTTTGAAACCGCCTACGGGCAGTGTTATTAGACAATCTATCAAAACTTCTAAATTGACTAACAATGAGGCCGAGTACGAAGCCATGATTGCAGGTCTTGAACTAGCCAAGGGCCTTGGAGCGGAGGTCATCGGCAAAGTGTGATTCCCTTTTGGTAGTAAATCATGTAAACGGAAGCTTCGAGGTTCGAGACGATCGAATGCAAAGGTACTTAGACAAACTTCAAATGACATTGCAACGCTTCAAGGAGTGGACACTGGACTATGTACCTCGAGAACAGAATAGCGAGGCTGACGCACTTGCAAACTTGGGGTCATCGGTCGAAGAAGACGATATAATCCCGGGGGCTGTCGTCCAGCTATCAAAGTCGATGGTCGAAGAAGGTCATGTAGATATTAATTCAACAAGTTTAACGTGGGATTGGAGGAATAAGTACGTCGATTACTTGAAGCATGGGAAGCTCCCAGCGGACCCAAAAGAGTCAAGAACACTTCGAGCCAAAGCAGCTCGATTCTCACTCGATAAAAGTGGAACGTTGTACAGAAGAACCTTCAATGGACCACTGGCAGTATGTTTAGGACCCGGGGACATCGATTATCTACTGGGAAATCCACGAGGGCACCTATGGGAACCATTCCGGTGCAGATTCTCTGGTTTGCAAGGTGATCAGAGCGGGATATTATTGAGATAGCATGGAAAAGGATACCAAGGAGTTCTTTTGGAAGTGTGACAAATGCCAGAGATTTGCACCAATAATCCATCAACCCGGTGAACAGCTCCACTCGGTCCTATCCCCGTGGCCATTCATGAAATGGGGAATGGACATCATCGGCTCCCTACCCACGGCGCCAGGTAAAGCTAGATTTATTTTATTTATGACTGATTACTTCTCAAAATGGGTTGAAGCGCAGACCTTCCAGAAGGTGAGAGAAAAAGAAGTCATCAACTTCATATGGGACCACATCATATGTCGATTCGGGATACCCGCAGAAATAACATGTGACAATGGTAAACAGTTTATCGGCAGCAAAGTGACCAAATTCCTCGAGGACCATAAAATCAAAAGGATCCTATCAGCACCTTATCACCCAAGTGCAGGACGATTCCACAAACAAAACCATCATTCGAAACTTGAAGAAAAGGTTAGATGATGCAAAGCGGAAATGGAGAGAAGTATTGCCCGAGGTGCTATGGACATATCGAACAACTTCGAAGTCGAGCACTGGGGAGACCCTATTTTCATTGGTATACAGATCCAAAACATTGATCCTAGTAGAAGTCGGGGAACCTAGCATCAGGTTTCAGCATGCCACCGAGGACTCAAATCACGAAGCTATGAATGCTTCTCTCGAACTACTCGATGAAAAGCGTGATGCCGCTTTAATACGAATGGCCGCGCAGAAACAAAGGATCGAAAACTATTACAACAGAAGGACGAACCTTCGATATTTCAAAGTCCGGGACTTAGTCCTAAGGAAAGTCACTCTCAATACTCGAGACCCAAACGAAGGGAAGCTAGGTCCCAATTGGGAAGGACCGTACCGTGTCCTCGGAGTCATAGGGAAAGGATCATACAAACTTAGCACAATGGAAGGCGAGCAACTACCAAACAATTGGAATGTATCGATGCCCCAGCGATATTACTGCTGAGATATGGCCCTCTCCCCTTTCCCATTTCGTATTTAAAACTAACTCCTTGCAGACGTTCGACTAGAGACATTGAGTCATCCTGCAGCTCGAAGGCCTCGGGTTTGAAAGCATGCGTTGCACTCTTTTTTCCTTAGATCGGGTTTAGCCCAAATGGGTTTTACCGATAAGGTTTTTAATGAGGCAACACCCATATGCTACCTAAGGAACTTCCAACAAGTATTCAAGGCTTCTTTTCGATCAACCTCGAATACTGGGGGGCATCACCTCGGAGATTATATTTTTGAGAAAGATGTTTCACGCCTAAGAGGGCCTCGATAGGAGAACTTTGTAATGGGCCAAACGGTCGAATGAAACGTGTCCATATAGAATAGTCGAGCCCCGACGCAAAACATGTACGCATGTATCAACTATTTAAAGAAGCATTCTGGTTACATCAAAAACACTTTGTATATCATACGAGCTCTACACTTACAATCCTACGGGAAGCGGCTCAAGGGCCAAAGTACCCCGAAATACCCGGGGACTGTCACTGATAGTCAATACATCTGAATCATCAAAAATTCGAATTCATAAGACCTCAAAGAGGCACCCCCTCGAAACGAAGGCCAAGGCCAATTTACTCGGGGACTAACTTTTCGAACAGGTTCGGAAAATTATCGGAAAACAAGTCCAAGTGACAAACCCGAAGGCTACGACCATACTAAAGACTATGGTCACAAAAAGGCTACGGCCAAAATAATGCGATTCGGAGACGTCCGATTTTCGCTATAAAATTAAAGGCCTTCAAACATTGAAAAACCGGTTAAGTCAGGCTACCCCCGGCAAAAGCAAAATATAAGGGGCCTCGATAAATTTGGCCCCCGAAAAATCCATGGGCTTCGATAAATTAGCTCTCGAATAATCCAAAGGCTTCGATAACACCAGCCTTCGGAAAACCCTTCAGAGGTGTCCGATTATGTCTACATAAACGAAATGTCTAATAAGGTTCTGATACGTCGAACCTTCGAAAGACCCAACGGGTACAAAAACACATGCTAAGGCATAACTAAAATTTCAATAAGTCTTTTAGCCGAAACGAGGGAAAAATTGCCTAAGGGCCAATTCTAAAAAAAGAGCCTAAGGGCCAGCTTAAAAAGAAATATAGGGCCAAAGGCTTATGGGAATCCGAGACCTCATTCTCGTTCAACTCGGACCCAAAAGGCCCCTTTACCCCGAGCTCGCATTAAACTGATTTTCAGTTCGACTCGGGGATCATCTAAAACCTTAAGGGGTATGATCTTGGGCAATAAAAGCCTAAGGGCTTATTACGAGTCTAAACTGATACCCGAACTTAGCATTTGAATCGACGGAATTTTTCATAAACGGAGACAAAATAGAAGTCAACACATATCAAGGACAGAGCAAAATCTACTTTATATTCATTCAGGAAATTTACAAAACATATTACAACGCCCACAAAGGGGCCCTTGTACAAAAAGGAACCTAGTCTATTTTCGGGGCCACGTCCTTGGGAGTGCCGTCTTCGTCTTCAAAGACTTTATCTTCAGGAGCCTCTTCCCCTTCAGGAGCATCTTCCTTACTTTCCCCATCCCCGGAGCCGCTCACCACGTCCTCATCATTGTAGGAGACAAGAAACCTAGCATCGGTTTCCCGCGCCTGTGCTTCGGCTATCTCCTCGGCAAGGTCGAACCCCCGAGCATGGATTTCCTCGAGAGTCTCCCTCCAGGCTCGACACTTAGCCAATTCATTGCTCCGTCTTGCCCGCTTGGAGGCCTCCCTCAACTCAGATTGAACGTCTGCGGCTTCTCTCATATATATAGCAATGGATTTATCAGCCGCAACCTTAGTCTTCTTAGCTTCGGCCTTAGCTTAAGCAGCTTCAGCCTTAGCCTGTGCAGCTTCGGTCCGGGCTTTAACCAGTTCGGCTTCCAGCCC
Organism: Nicotiana attenuata; assembly: GCF_001879085.1. Classification (NCBI taxonomy): domain Eukaryota; kingdom Viridiplantae; phylum Streptophyta; class Magnoliopsida; order Solanales; family Solanaceae; genus Nicotiana; species Nicotiana attenuata. The sequence goes on from NC_031990.1 coordinate 73,763,337, forward strand.
CTCGACTTCCCTGGCCTGAGCCAAGCTCTTCACTTCAGCACCTCGGATCTGAGCTTCAGCCGAGGCCAGTTAGGCCTTAACATCTTCCTTTTCGGCAGCAAGTTGATCCATGTTCTTCTTCCACTATTGGCAATCAGCTCGAACTCGATCTACCTCGCCTCGGAGCTACCCAATCATCTCAAGCTTTTGCTGTAGCTGAGATATCAAAGTGTTAGCCTCCAAAGTAGGGCCAAGAAGGCCGAACTTTGTTAAAATCGTTGTTACCTACTCGTCTAGCTCGGACTCGCTTTTTTGAGCTTTAGCCAATGCTGTTCGGAGATCCTTAAGCTCCTCTTCTCTCTGACTAAAGAGGAGCCTCAAGGCCTTCTCTTCGCCTGAAACCTTCTTGAGCTCGGCCTCGCATTGATTCAGCTCGGTTCTAAACTTTGCAACGGCCTATGCATTAAACGGAAACATATCAGTCGAAAGAAGACAATGGGAGAAAAACTTGCAATAGAAAGGGCAGGTCCTTACCTGGATAAGGAGACGTTGAGCCTCTTCGAAGAGGGAGGATGCATCATTAAAGTCGTTGGCGTCCTCGATCCCAGCATAGAAACCCTGAAAAGGATCATCTTCGATAACCTTATTTGGGTCGGGCTTCGGCATAGCGTTGGCTTCTTCGTTTTCCCCCTCAGAATAAGTTGGCAACGAAAGGGAGTGACCCGTTGTCGCAGCCCCGAGCTCCTCGCTCGGGGCGTTCTCATTATGATTGGGGGTCTCGGCATTTACTCCCTCCGGTATAGTTGTTGAAGGTAGAGGGTCAATCTCTACCCCCGGAGATGCAGGGGCCTTGCCCGTTTCTCCTTTCGGGGCATCCTCACCACAGGATGATGTGTCCTGTTCGCTCGGCGACCTCGACTTTTTTCGTAGCTCGAGTCACCAAAGCCGACCCTTCTTCATCATTCTCTTCATCATTCAGGAGGTCTTGGGCCGAGCCTGTGCCTGTTTGAGCATACCTTTTCCGCAGCCTTCGGGCAAGGATTTTCTTGTTCTGAGGGTCTTCAGGTTTCGAGACCCTTTTTCTTTTGTTGTCCTTCTCGAGCTTTGGATTTGAAGACTTGGTTTTTTTCCCAGGCGGGGCCAGCCTCATCTCGGACGCATCTCCAAGACCTGCATGGGAAAGCGTGAGTAAGTAATAACGCCACCAAAATGTATGAAAAATGTTGAAACTATAGAAAGGCACTCACCGTGGTTCTTGGCCTCCCACTGGCCCTTCGCCAATTCACGCCACTTACGCTTGTCGTAGGAAGAAGTGGAAGCTAATTTTCTGACCCAATCCTCGAGGTTGGGCACCGCTAGGGGCGCCCAAGCATCAGCTGCCGAAAGAAAGATAAGAGAGTTATGGAAAATGAAAGAACATGAATAGATACAAAAAATACGGACTCCACTTATGGTTAAAGTTCCACCTCTCCGGGAACGGCATTTTTTCTTCGGGGGTGATGTCCGAAGTCCTGACTCTAACAAATCGGCTCATCCAACCCCGATCTTTGGTTTCATCGGTGCTGGCGAAGAAGGACTTCGTGGTTCGACGCTGCAGCTTGATGAGCCCTCGGAATAACTGGGGCTGATACAACCAGACTAGGTGGCTGAGGGTGAATTCCAAATCCTCGGCCTTCTCAGAGAAAAACCGCAGCATGATCACGATGCGCCAGAACGAAGGGTGGATTTGACCGAGGGTGACTTCGTATGTCTTGCAGAAGCCGATCACCACCGGATTGAGGGGGCCTTGTGTGAAGGGATAAGTGTAAACACTCAAAAATCCCTCCTTGTGGGTAGTTATGCTTTCATCAGGCCTCGGGATCTGCACCTCGACCTTGTCTCCCCACCGGCAATCCTCCTTTACTTCCTTGATGAGTTGCTTAGTTATCAGGCTAATGTATCGGGATACGTGCTCGCATCGACCCTCGACATCTGGAGGATTCTCGATACCGAAGTCCTTCATGATAATGCAATCACCCGGGGTGATTTCTTCAAGTGTTGGCGGCACCACCGGTTTGGCTGACTGGGAGGCAGAGGAAGATGATGCTTTATCCTTTTTGGGGACCGTCTTGGAAGTTTTTGCCATAGTTATAAGCTAAGTATTACGGGTGCACAGGGATGTGGTGTTTTCAGGCAAGAGCTTGGTGTTTTTCTAACGTTTGAAGAGGCGGAGGAAATAAGTGATAGAAGAAAGAGATAAAGGTGGCAAAGGGAAGAAGTAAGAGTAAAGTTCTTCACTTGGAGGGATCGCCTCATATTTATAAACGGGCGATGACGGTTCGGCGGTTTTAGTGGCCGACCAATGCTGACATGCATTCAATGTTTTTGGGAAAGCGGACCGACGGGACGTTTCGAACGCGTGCATCACGAGGATGACGTCATCATTGAGGACTTCGGGAATACAAATCGTTTCTCATCATTTCATTATAAGAAACGCGGGGACTATCTGTATACGGTCAAAATCAGGGAGCCCGATTTTGAGGTCTTAAATTGGGTTATGAGTCCAAGTCCGGGCAACTCGAAATGGAAGTCAGATCCGGTCGAGGGACACATACCTCGAGGAAGGTGATCGAAGGCCTGACACGACCTGCATCAAGGGCAGCACAATCTCGAAGTCAATCAAGAAAAAACGAGAATTTCTCAAGGACACGTGGACCAGGGGATAAATTAAAGGATAAGATTTGTACGAAATGGTACGGGTCCGTACTAGGCTGTTATATACCTGTACCAATAGAATTCTTTACTACAATTAGAAATGTACTATATTGGGGTTTCCTCCTCCTATATAAAGGGAACCCCAATCATTTTGTAAGATTATCTCATATTATTCTCTACAATAGAACATTCTGCTCTGCCTATCTTGTTTAACGTGCTCAACAATTATTCTTCAGCTTATTTGTCTTTACTTCATTGTTCATACTTTATTGTTCTTAACTGACCTCGAGGTCCCTGGGACAACCAAGCTCGAGGCCCATATTGCTTCAATAACATTGATTTGGTTCATCATTTTTTCTTATTTAAGCTTAATATTACTTATCTAATCACTAGTATTAGAATATATCACGTATCTTTAAAACCACAAATTGTCTTTAATTGTTACTTACTTTTTTCGAGGTAAACAAAGCTAAGCAACAAAATAGTAATCACTTCAAAGTTATACAGTATTTCCTCCATTTCAATTTAGATGAGTTAGTTTGACCCGGCATAAAATTTAAAAAAAAAATATTTGAAACTATACAGTCTTAAAAGCTTAAGAGGTAAAAGCTTTGTGTGGCCATAACATTTATGTAATTATAAAGATTTCTGATAAAATGAATAGTTTAAAGTTAGAATTATTTCTAATAGCCGGTACGGGCAAGTCTTTGTGAATAGAGTGAAGCGTACGGCGCCGCCAAACCTTAGTCAAGTGCTTTACGGAGGTGACCCCACCGGAGTATTCTGATTTGAAGCTCTGACTTCCTGCAGCAAGTACGACGGCTGTTCTTGGTGGTGCACGGTGGCAGAGGCGGCGGAGGAAGGGTGGTAGAGCCCACTTATTCCTCCACCAGCTGCACCGCCTCCTGCGCCGGACATGTAGATGGAGAGAAGAGTATCAGAAGAGGAAGAAGACAGCAGAGCACTGGTAGAGACGCCGCCGGAAAGTGAAAAGCTAGAGTCGAAGAGATGAGTTGTCGGCGTCCTACTATAAGTTGTCAACGTATCTCCGCCGTTTGCGGTGGCGCGAAACGGAGATGCGGTAGTTGAACATTCTCCGCCGCCGCCGCTTGTGGGTCCTACGGTGCTGCTAGTTGGCGTAGCTGCATTGTATTTCCCTCCAACACCACAATGTGGACACGAATTGTTATTCTGATGTAAAAAATGAGAACAACTTTAATTATGGATGAGTTAAATCCAAAAGATAAAAGTGAAAAATGGAAAAGCAAGAGGAAACAGAGACCGTGGAAGAGGAAGAGCGGTAGGTGGTGCCATCAGGGTCAACAATCCAACCAGCTTCAGAGGCCAGGTGGCGGAGGACTTGGTTGATGTCGGAACGAGGGGAGAGGCGGTAACCGCCGTGTTTACGGAGGCCGTTGAAGATCTTAGTCGTAATAGCTCTTCTCTGACGCTCTCTCATCTTCGTCTTCTCCTTTTCAACCGCAGTTCTTCTTCCATTGCTGTTGTTACATCTCTCTTCACCTGCAACTGATTCATTCATTTGTGGATCTGGAAATATCTGGTAAGTAATTGTGAAATTGTGGTTTATCTGTTGTTTTCTAAAGGGGGAATTGAAGAGAAGCTTTTCGCATGACAGAGGAGTTCAACATTGCATGTTTACTGGGAAAGACTAGTCTGGCGCCAGTGGCAGAAAATAATTTTCATTTTCTGAATAGTTTGTAAATTATGGCTTCTTTACTTCAAATTATACATAATGATGCTATTTAGAAAGGACTTAAGCTTATATACGGCATAAAAAAAAATTATTTATATAATTAAATCACTAATAAAATAATTAAAAATAAATTTCTACTTAAGTATTAATTAATAAAAATAATAATTAATCTTCTATAGTAGGTTAAACTATTCGAATAGCGAAAATATATTTTTTAAGCTAACAATGTATATCACTTAAATCTATTTAGAAACTATTTTTACCGCATTATTAATTGAGAGTTAGGAAAGATGGCCACATTACAATTTGGATGACAATAACTTTTAAATGCAAGTAAATTCGTTTGCACATTAACCTTAGACTTAACCATGATTTACTAATGTATACTTTTTCTTCTCATTTTATCATATAACTATGATAAGTTTATATAGTTTAGCATAACCCAAATACAAATATATTTCTTCAGTTTAAATTGCGATAAGTTGAATGGTCATATTTGACTTGAAATTTTGTTCATATTTTCTTTTACACAAGTGAAATAAGAATAAATTCTTTATTTGGATGGAAACTAAGTAGAGAGACTAAAGTTTCATTTATTTTTATTAAGATTAAGACGTTTGAATCTAAATACATATCTAAGAAGTAAGATGTGTATTAAGATTAGAACGTCTGAATCTGAATACACATCTAAATATTAAAATGTGTATTACGATCTGATCAGTAAAAATTAAGACCATTGATTTTTTAATATCTGAACGTATAAAATTATCTTTATTTTATATAATACTATAAATATTTTTTGTAAAATGATAGTTGGTGGTAGTTTTAATTGATGGTAGTGATTTTGGTTGAAGGTGATAGTTACGGGTAGTAGCTAGGTGATGATGGCGGCTGATAATAGTAATTAATGGTGGTAGTTGTTGGCGACTGCCAATACTTGTGGTGGATGATGGTGATTGTTAATAGTGATGGTGATTATATCGACAATTAGCAATATATAATGGCGACTCATGATGGTGATTGTTAGTAGTGGTTGGTAGTGTTGTGGTCATAGTGATTAGTTGTGATGATTGTAACCAATGGCCAGCTAGTGATGACGACTGCTGATTGTGGTGATTGGTGGTGGTCGCAGTTGAGGAGGGTGATGGGTGGTGCTGGTAGTTAGCGGTGAAAGTAAATGATAACATCTTAATGATATTTAGCATCCTTTTTATTAAGATCAACGCACGTGAATTTAAATACACATCTAAATATTATAATGTCTATTAAGATTAAGACGTCTGAATCTGATTATACATATGAATATTAAGATGTGCACAATACATAAGTTACCACCTGAACTATAGACCAAATCTATGTTACACACTTTCTGACGGCAAAAATTATTTTACACACTCAACCTTTCAAACACACCACTTTGCTTAACTGACACTCGCATGTTATACATAGACAAAGGGCGAGTGAACTCCAAAATTTTTAAAAGAAAAATAAAAAAAACTTAAAACTTTAACTCAGTTTTGAAGTCATAAGAACTCAACCATGGAAGTTCATAACTCCTCTTGAAATCACTAATTTCAAATGTTTTTATGTTCAAGGATTAGTTCTTAATCAATTCCAAACAGCAAACAGTCCACATAAGTTTTAAATCTCATATTCGCATCAAACTCAGTAATTATTTTTGCATTCTGCTCACCATTGAAGTCTTTTGAAATCAGCAGTTGCTTTCAAAATTCAACCCAAACAATTATTATCCATTGATGCCAACTACAAATTCGAGTTCGAAATTGAATTTTATCTGTGGCTCGAATAATGGAACCCACCTCAAGTCTATTACATTAAGATCAATATTTTTTTTTAAAATCAACAAATTTTTTTTAAAAAAAAAGTGTGGTGTTGTGAGATCGAAAATTGAATTGTAATAAGTGTTTGGGATGAGATTTGGGTGGAATAATGTTTAAATCACCATTGCCGGCTAAGCTTCGAAGGTTGAAGTCGGAATTACATTTGAAATTTCATGTTCAAATTCAAGTGGGTGTTCAAGGTCCTTGATGAAAACACTTGCACGAAGCTAAATCTGATGTTTGGAATGAATTGAAATAGATTAGGGTGGCTTTGAAAAAAAAAAAGCAACTAAAAGAAAGTTGAATCCTAAAAAACGTCCAGAAACCTAAGAAGGAAAGAGACGAGGGTAGATTTGTAAATCTAAGTATTTTTTTATGTTAAGGACACGTGTAGCAACTCCATTGGTGCGTGACATAGACATATTTTGTGAAACTAGTCAACTACAAAAGTGGTGTATCATGGACACACTTTTGAAAAATTGAGTGTGTAACATAATTTTCGCTGTCACAAAGTGTGTAAGAGGGATTTGGTCCATAGGTTAGGTAGCATCTATGTATTTTGCCTATTAAGATGTGTATTAAGATCAAAATATAATATCAAAATGTGTATTAAGATCCGAATACTAAATAATTAAGACTGTTCATTTTTTTAACAACTGAATGTATAAAGCTTATCTTATTTAAAGATTAATAAATATAAAACGAAGAAAATGCTAATTAATCTAAACTATATCAACAAATATGATAGTTGCTGATGGTGATAGCTAACGATAGTGATTTTGGGTGCCGACTAGCGTGGTGATTAATGATGGTGTTGGTTGATAGTGGTGATTATGGGTAGTAAGTGATAGTGATGGGATGACTGACAATAATGATTAATACGATGATTGATGGTAGTAATTGGTGGTGGCAGTTAATAATTGATGCGAATGATAGTAATAGCTAATAGTAGTGGTGAATAATATATGTGGTTGGCAATATATAGAGATGTGTGATGATGATGATGATCGTCGATAATGATTCGTGATTGTACAATAATTATAGTTAGTGGTGTTGACCGTAAATGGTGGCTAGTGGTGGTAATTGTTGACTATGATGATTGGCGGTGGTGGGTAATTATAGGTGAGGAAAGTGGGTGATAATAGTTAATAACGGTGAGTGCTAGCGGCGGTTAATGGTGAAAGTAGATGATAACATATTAATGATATTTAAGACTTTTTAATCATACAGATCTAGTTAATCTCATTAAGAAATTGCAAATAAGAAAAATAAACATACTTAATGATCTAGATGTGAATGATTAAGATTCATATCTAAAAAATAAACGCATTTAATGATTGCAATTTGAGTGACTAAGATTAAGATCTTCACTAAATACAAACAAATTATGTGAGTTTATTTGTTTTTTATTATGATCAAAACGTCTGAATCTTAATATTACATCTCAATTTTAAGACGTACATTAATATTAAGACATCTGAATCTGATTCCACATTTGAATATAAAAATTTGTTTAATACTTGAATAGTAAATATTAAGATATTTATTTTTTCAACATCTGAATATATAAAACTTATCTTTATTTAAAGACTAACAAACATAAAATTTAAATAAAAATAATTAATATAATATCATATTAACAAAATATTTTTAAAAAATAATTTGATAATTAATGGTGGTTGTGCATGCCGACTAGGTTGATCGTTCGTGGTAGTTTTGGTTAGTGGTGGTGGTTTATGGATAGTAGCTACTGGTGATGGTGGTTCGCAATAGCGGCTTAAGGTAGTGGTTGATGGTGGCGGCTAATACTTGTGGTGGATAATGACGATAGCGGTGATTGGCAGTATATAGTGGTGGCTACTGATGGTGTTTGTCGATAGTGATTGGTGGTTGTGGGATAATGGTAATTGCTTGTGAGGATTGTAAATAATAGAAGGGATAGGTAGTGGTGGTGATGTTGACTCTCATGAACTTGTTAGTTGTTACTCCATCCGTCCCAAAAAGGATGATAATTTTTGAATTTCGAGAGTCAAACGAGTAGTTTTTTACGACGAATTTTTCATATATGTTTTAAATATCTTGAACTATTAATTTATTGCGACTTATAGTACCTTGTATGTAGTTTTTAAATATCTAAATTTTATTCTAAAAAAACTTTTACATTTGTTTGGTTGTGGGGGGGGGGGGGGGGGGGGTCGTTAAACAAATTAGGAGATTTGAAATTGGAACTTGAATTTCTGATTGCTGATTCGTGAACTTAAATTGAAATCTGGAGTGATTTTTATGAAACTTAAATGATAAGCACTAATTTAGAGTTGGGCGAGAATAATGTCCATAATACATTTTAAAAATCCTTTTACGCTAACATATTCGAATCTAGGTTCTTTTAAAATCAAAAAAAAAATTGAAAGTGAAAGCCGATGAGTATTACTAATGTGTACTTAGATTTGGAGTTTGGGTTTGATAAATGTGATAATAATGAAAAATTCACTTCAAGATTTAACGTTGAAATCTTACAAGATTGAGTTTGTTTTCTCTTAAAACTATTATGAGCTATTTATTGGTACTTAAATATGAAGATTGAATTGATTTTAGAGCAATTTGTGGAAGAATTATAAAACCACCATGGATGGATTTTTAAGAGCTTGAAGAATAAAATAGGTATGTTTAGATATGAATTTCTTTGTGGAGATTGATCGGGGGAGTGTGGAGAGAGAAGGAAAAAATTAAAGTATATTTTAAAAAGAAGGATTAAAATTTTGAAAAATGCCAAATAGCATTGCTAATTAATTGTAAATGTAAATACCTGGTCGATACCATATCTCAATCTAGGAAGCAGTTCCTCCTCATATTCGGTTTGACTTATGTTCATTCGCTCTGCGAGCGGAGCAGTATACCGAAAAAAAGAAGCGACTACCTTACTTAAGCAATTCTTCTTATACTTCTTCTTTCTTAGTTGAAGTTCCCCTTCTTCGAAAAGCCAATCCAGTTATTTCCTTGCAACCAGTGGATGAGAGTGCCCTTACATATAGTTCCAGGTCAGTTCCTGTTTAAGTTGGAGTGGGGCAATATAAAAAGTTGCAATCCCCATAGAAAGATTATATGTCCTAAAACAAAAATCACCTGATTAGCAAGAAATTCCCTGCTCTCCTCTTAGCAATGATCTGTCTAGGGCTACTTTCAAAACTGCAGAATCTAATCAAGTTTTCCTAGATTAGGTCCCTCTTTCTCAAGTAAAGACGAAGTCAAAAATGCGTGAATCAATGTTTGCGATCATTAATTCTAGAATTAAAGCATGGACAAGGCTAAATAACAAATACCCAATCATTAACAAGCATTAGAATAATTATCCATAAGATTTACACACTAAGGTTGGGTCACAACCCTAGAAAATATCTAGCTACTCATAATAGAAATAGAAGAAAATAAAGAAGAAACACTAATTAAAGCCATAATAACAAATTAAAAGGATAAACTATTATGTTTTTAACCCAAATTGGACACAAATTACCAAAGTGGTGAACTACAACGGCTACAGCTCAAAAAATTACCAAACTTGACCTAAAAAAGTGATTCTCATCTATTTATAGTGGCCCAAAATTTGCTGACAAAATTGCCCTTCAGGAGGATCGACGGCCGCATAGTTCCCTGTGTGGTCCGCACTTCACTTGGCTCTGCAGGTTGAAGACTTTGGCGGCCGCACAATTTGGTCTGTGGCCGCACTTCAGCTTTTGCGGTCACCCTTTTCCTTCTGTGGCTGCACTCTTGGCAAGGCTTCATACTTGGTCGTTTTGCAACTCTCTGAACTTTTTGAGATCTTGTCAGTGCGACCACGTATTGCAGACGCACAAATTGTGTGCGGTCCGCACTTGGCTTCATTAATCTTCTGAGCATCAGTCACCAGATCTGCGGCCGCAGAGTGAATTCTGCGGTCCGTGCTTTCTTCTGCGGGCCGCACTTTTGGTCTGTTGCGCTCCTTCTTGTCTTATGAGTCGGAAAACTCCTTTTTGAGTTAGATTTTCTTCATTCAAGTCCAATTCTCCAACATCCCTTCAATTTGCACAATTTTATTAGTTTTGGAATAGAAATCAACACTTTCGGACTAAAACTAAAGCAAGAAGGTACTAATAAGTGGTTAAAACCCACACTTATCAACATGCATGTATATATACTATTGGATAGTCTCGGTCAAAGCTTGCAGGTGGCGTACCACCCCGTTCCTTGCTCATAGATCCGCCCCTGCTTCATCCGTGTAGCTAGCATTTTAAGTTTTTATTCGTATCACCCATGAAACCCTCATAATATGATTATCGTCTGACAACACTCTTCTTACATCTATTTTTCTTTTTCGATTTCTCCTATTTGTTTCTTTTCTTTTCCTAAATTAATGTGACTATCTGACAAAAATTCAAGTCATCACATGATTTTATAAAATTTATACATACAAACATACATATTTATACACAATTATATATTGGGATACAATGTAAATACACTCTTATATGCCGCTATGTATACACGCTTACATACATACATACATATATATATATATATATATACATATATATATATATACATATATATATATATATATATATATATATATTGTGACACTTCGTAGATTCGGATTAGGTGTGAACGTGTTAAATAATTATTAGTATGACATTTTAGACATGTGAAGTCCTATAGGGATGAGTATGGGTGGAAATAGTTGTTTTGAAATCAATACGGAAAGTGAGGTGCATAAGATTCAAATAAAATCGACTAAGTTTATGTAAGGTTTGTATTCCAGTCTGATTTCATGAAAATAAGCTAGGAATTTGCGAAAAACATAAAACATGAAAATTGTATCCCTTTGAAATAGCTTTCCAACGATATACTATGGAGCTTGAACAGATATTTGTACATAAATTTATGTGAATTTTACTATACAATGCGTAGTATGCGCGCCTATGTGCGCGCCCAGCTGATCCCGCGAGCGGTTGCACACTTGTGGCAGTGCTACTGCCCCTTCTGCGCCTTCAGATGCGGTTGGGCCTTCAGGTGCGCGGGAGCGCACCCAGAGGGTCATTTTAAAAGCCCTACTTCGTCCCCAAAAAATACAAAAACTTGCCCTAGAAAGGGAAGCTCTCAAGAATCTAACCTCCCCCAAGGTCCCTCCACCATCCAAAGTGAGTTTTATGTGTGATTTTAAGTTAATTTTAATTCTTCAACACCTTATTAACATGGGTAAACCCTTCAAATTATTAGATATTTTATTGGAACATCATTGTTGAGAAAAGAAACTCTAGAACTCGAATTCAAGAGGATTGAATGTCAAAAGGTAATAGCTTCACCCCTCTACTTGATTATAGTATTGGATTAACGATTGTAGACTCTAGTAGATCAGCATGTTGCATGTTTATATTCAGCTTACAGTTGTACCACATGTTGATCCAGCCATCCAGTTGGTTCACTCGGTCACATACAGTTAGGCATCGAGTATCGTGTTATGCCCAGGCCATGATTCGGGGCGTGACAAGTATATAAATACATGTGTGCATATTTTACACTAGAAAAATACTTTCCAGCCGCCATTAAAACTTTATTTCAACATAAAATTTACCATATAAAAAAAGTGTCAAACTTCCATGAGGCTTCTTATACATTAATAATATATCTACGCAATTATACATTGAAAAAAATATAATTATACAGCATTAAACACAAATATATGCACTATAACGATTTATACATAAATATACAAATTGTATAAGTGTGTATAAACACCGGTTATACAACATATACACTAGAAAGAAATTATTTTCTTAGCTATATAGCTTAATTATACTGAATAATATTCTTATATTATTTTATCCGCACATTTTTAAATTTGGAAATTGTCACTTTTTTTCGAACTCTTCATCATTTGAATTGTGTGAAAATCTTCATAAGTTATCAATCATACTAATGAAATTGAAACATAGATAAAGTTCCATCCCTGTAAAAATTAGGAATAGATATTCAATATTTTAGTGCTCCTTTCATTTGCACACTGGTTAGACTCCATCTGGAATCTGACAAAAGAAGAAAGTCATTTTACTATTTCCACACGTTTTATTGTTAACAATGAGCATCAATAGACTCTTTCTTCGATCATGTGTTAAGGTTGGGGACGGCACAAAGCAATGTAAACTTTCTCTTTCTCCATCACTACCTAGCCTGTTTGGCCAAGCTTTTCGGGAGAAATTCAAAAATAGCCAGATTTACCACTGGTCGTTGAAAAATAGTTGTTAGTTACATTGTGTAAATAGTAGTAGATAACCCTAATCCCATATGTATTAGGAGTAGGACATGTATTGTGTATATATAGGGCTCAGTGTATCATTGTCTTAATTAATCAATAATATTTTCTCCCGTGCTTTCTCACATGGTATCAGAGCATCAGTGAGAAATTGTCGCTGTGCATCATTCCAGCGGCCTCCGGGAAGAAAGACCTCGTTACCGTGCAATTTTCCGGCGACTAAAGAGGCTGTCCGTAACAAAAATCACTTTTCGTCAGTGTTGGGCAAAAACCAACACCACCACGAAGTAGATCGGCCTCCGGCGATCAATCCATTAAAATATCTCCGTCAGAAGACCCCCCACGCGCCGCCACGCGCCGCCGGAAGAAATTTTCCGGCGAAGCTCCGATCCCACGCGCCGGCGCGTGGCCCCTTTTCCGGCCACTTTTTCGCGAAACTTCTTCAGGACAGATTTCTCTACTCACAATTCCGAGCTTACCCATCTAGTTCAAATCAAATTCCGACCACTTTGAGTTTTTTCCGGCGAGCTACAGTGATTTTTCCGGCGTGAACAGTGATCCCAGTAATTTTCTGCTTTTTTCGGCACGATATTATAATGGAATTCGTACCTGAAGCCTTTAACGCACAATCGGTTGGATTAAAAGCAATGAATCCAACTCAGATGGTTTCTTTACCGGATTATATTGAGTTCCTTCAGTACAAAGCACGTAAACACACATCTTCAGGACTAACCTCCGTTGTTCCAACAAATAGTAGCATGACCGGTGTCTCCCAATCTTCACCTTCTGAGTCTTGGGTCATTGATTCAGGTGCATCTGATCATATTTCTGGTAACAAATCTCTTTTCACTAGTATCTCATATTCTGAATCTCTTCCAACAGTCACAATGGCCAATGGGTCTCAAGCCATGGCAACTGCAATAGGTCAAGCAAGTCCACTTCCTTCCTTACCTTTAGACTCAGTTCTTTATGTTCCTGGTAGTCCTTTTAATCTCATAGCCGTTAGTCGCTTAGCCAAATCACTTAAATCTGTTGTTCTATTTTCTTGATGACCTTGTTTTTATACAGGAATGCAGTACAGGGCGGATCATTGGTACCGGACGTGAATCAGATGGACTTTATTACCTTATCCTTGCAAAATCACATGGACTCGCATCTTGTCTTCCTCCAATAACTTCTCTCGTTACTGATTCACCGGATTTATTACATAAACGGTTTGGACATCCGAGTTTGTCAAAACTTCAGAAAATGGTAGCTGACTTATCTCACTTGTCCACTCTAGAATGTGAGTCGTGTCAGCTCGGTAAGCATACCCGCTCCCATTTCCCCCGACGTCTTGACAATCGAGCAGAGTCACCTTTTACTTTAGTCCATTCAGATGTTTGGGGTCCTAGTCGGGTTAGCTCTACCTTAGGATTCCGCTACTTTGTCAGTTTCATTGATGATTATTCCAGGTGCACTTGGATATTTTTGATGAAAAACCGATCTGAGTTGTTTTCTATTTTCCAGACCTTCCATGCTGAAATTCAAAATCAATTTGGGGTTTCTATCCGCACATTTCGTAGTGATAATGCCCTAGAGTATTTGTCTTCCCCGTTTCAGCAATTTATGAACTCCCATGGGATTATTCATCAAACATCTTGTCCGTACACATCCCAACAAAATGGGGTAGCTGAAAGAAAGAATAGACATCTTATTGAAACTGCTCGTACCCTACTCATACAATCTCATGTTCCGCTGCGTTTTTGGGGGGATGCAGTTCTTACATCTTGTTATCTTATTAATCGTATGCCATCTACAGCTATCCAAAATCAAGTTCCATTCTCTGTCCTGTTTCCCCACTTACCTTTGTTCTCTCTTCCACCCCGTGTCTTTGGGAGTACGTGTTTTGTTCATGACCTTACTCCAGGAAAAGATAAGTTAGCTCCCCGTGCTCTTAAGTGCATATTTCTGGGTTACTCGAGAACGCAAAAGGGATATCGATGTTATTCTCCTGACCTTCATCGATTTCTTATGTCTGCTGATGTTACCTTCTTTGAAACCCAATCATACTTCACAGGTCCAGTTAATCACTTAGATATTTCTGCGGTGCTACCTGTTCCTTCTTTTGGGGATTCAGTCCCTATCTCCCATTCATCTTCCTCCATAGCTCCACCGCCTACAGTTCCAGTTCCAGTGCCACCACCTATAGCTCCAGTATCACCACCGAGTCCAGTGTCACCACCTAGTCCAGTTCCACCAACTCTAGCTCCAGTGCCACCACCTAGTCCAGTTCCACCAACTCTAGCTCCAGTGCCACCACCTAGTCGAGTTCAACCTTCTACAGCTCCACCAAATATGAGGTTTATATGGAGCAACCACCTGGTTTTGTTGCTCAGGGGGAGTCTAGTGGCCTTGTATGTCGGTTGCGCCGATCCCTCTATGGTCTAAAGCAGTCTCCTCGAGCTTGGTTTGGTAAGTTCAGCACAGTTATTCAGGAGTTTGGCATGACTCGTAGTGAAGCTGATCACTCTGTATTTTATCGACATTCTGCTTCAAATCTCTGTATTTATCTGGTCGTTTATGTTGACGATATTGTTATTACCGGCAATGATCAGGATGGTATTAGTAAGTTGAAGCAACATCTCTTTCAGCACTTTCAGACTAAGGATCTGGGCAGATTAAAGTATTTTCTGGGTATTGAGGTCGCTCAGTCTAGCTCGGGTATTGTGATCTCACAACGGAAGTATGCCTTAGATATTCTTGAGGAAACAGGAATGACAGGTTGTATACCTGTTGACACTCCGATGGATCCGAATTCTAAACTTTTGCCAGGACAGGGGGAGCCTCTTAGCGATCCTGCAAGATATAGGCGGTTGGTTGGTAAATTAAATTACCTCACAGTGACTAGACCTGACATTTCCTTTCCTGTGAGTGTTGTGAGTCAGTTTATGGATTCTCCATGTGATAGTCATTGGGATGCTGTTGTTTGCATTCTTCGGTATATAAAATCAGCTCCAGGCAAAGGCTTATTGTTTGAAGATCGAGGCCATAAGCAGATCGTTGGATACTCAGATGCTGATTGGGCAGGATCACCTTCTGATAGACGTTCTACGTCTGGATATTGTGTCTTAGTAGGAGGGAATTTGGTGTCTTGGAAGAGCAAGAAACAGAATGTGGTTGCTCGGTCTAGTGCAGAAGCAGAATATCGAGCAATGGCTATGGCCACGTGTGAGCTAATTTGGATCAAACAGTTGCTCAAGGAGCTAAAATTTGGTGAGATTAGTCAGATGGGACTTGTGTGTGATAATCAAGCTGCTCTTCATATTGCGTCAAATCCAGTGTTCCATGAGAGAACAAAACACATCGAGATTGACTGTCACTTTGTTAGAGAAAAGATACTCTCAGGAGATATTGCTACAAAATTTGTAAAGTCAAATGATCAGCTTGCTGATATTTTCACCAAGTCCCTCACTGGTCCTCGTCTTAGTTATATATGTAACAAGCTCGGTACATATGATTTATATGCACCAGCTTGAGGGGGAGTGTTAGTTTCATTGTGTAAATAGTAGTAGATAACCCTAATCCCATATGTATTAGGAGTAGGACATGTATTGTGTATATATAGCGCTCAGTGTATCATTGTCTTAATTAATCAATAATATTTTCTCCCGTGCTTTCTCACAATAGCCAAGTTTCAAAAGTCATCGAAATTTAGCCACTTTAAATCTGAGCGAAAACACTGTTCAAAATCCGAAAAAATACGCCCGCAAATTTTACGGGAGTTCCAGCATAAGTATGCTTGAACTCCCGTAAATTTTACAGGAGTTCCAGGATAACTATGCTGGAACTCCCGCAAATTTTACGGGAGTTCCAGCAAGTATAATTGTCCAGTATAATATACTGGAGTTTGGAGCATTGGTGCTCCAGTCTCCCGCAAATTTTACAGGAGTTAGCAAAGTATACCGGTCCAGCATAATATGCTGGAGTTCGTACACAAATGCACCAGAACTTCCGTATATTATACTGGACCGGTCCCTGTTGCAGCAAAATAGTGGCTATTTTTCATTGACTTGATAAATGCTGGCTATTTTTCATTGACCAGTGTGAAAACTGGCTATACCATGATATTTTAACAAGCTTCTCAAGAGGCCAAAAGTATTTTTTTTCCAAAAGTATTTTTTTTTTCTAATTTGAGGTGTTTGACCAAATTTTTTTTTTAGGGAAAAAAAGGTTCTTTTGGGAAAAAGCTGAAGCAGTTTTGATTTTTCTTCTTACCTAAAATACCCTTAACAAAATATAGTATATACCAAAATAGCATTAAACCTAATACTTAGGATATTAATGTATAAATATTTCTTCTTATTTTTAGAATAACTTTCTAATATATAGTGACTTTAGGTGTGAATACTTTTATATTCGTTGAATGAATTTTAATATATTTAACTTATATTAAAAGATTTAAGTACCTTTTGTTTTTATTTTCATTTTTTACTTAAATATAATGAAAAGATTTAATACTGCTTGTAATAACAAATTTTTGAGATTATTTATTTACTTATAATATTAACTATTAAGTAAATCTATTCATGTCCTTATTTGTAATTTGATACTTAAAAGCACTTTGTTTAAAGCTTGGCCAAACACAAATTATTGCTCAAAAGTGCTTTTTAGAGTGATTAGCCAAACACAAACTGCTTCTCTCCAAAAGTACTGTTTTCAAACGGAAAAGGGTCACATCTGTCCCTCTACTATTAAATATTAGTTATATATATCCTCCGTTATACTATTCGAAGGTATTTGCCCTTGCCGTTATCCTTTTTAATATTTTTGCCCCTCCTTTTAACGGACAATCAGACTCAATTCCAAACTGACACGTGGCAAAAAAAGAAATTTTTTGCCATCTTCTCCAATATCATAAAAAAGAAATTTTATGATATAATCATCTTCAACATCTCCTTCCTCATCCCTACCCAAAAACTGACAAACTCTTATCAAGAAACTTGTTGAATCTCGGCCAATTCCGTTCAATTCTCAGCATCTCCTTAACACAAATATATGGAACTAGCTGTAGGCCACCGGGATGAAATGTTCATCATTTCCCAAAAAGAAAAAAATACAAATTCAAACATAAAGTCTGTAATACTCATTGAAAGCAAAAAGACTCAAAAACCCAAAATGGAAAGATCCAATTAAATTCTCTAGAAGTTATTGATAAAAGTTAAAATTATGCAAAACCAGATTCTTCCATGAATCTTGGGAAACTGAAAGCAAAAAAAATTAATTTAGATTCTTAAGCGATTTGGGTAATTGAAAATCAATCAGCACTTGGTAGCTTGTGAAATGAGAAGAAAGAGAGAGAACATGAGTGATGAGAGAGGAGAAGTCGAGGCATTTAGCGAAAAAATATGAACGCACAAGTACTGAAAAGTGGGAATAAAAAATATTTTCTTTTTGGATCGGGTAAATGTGTAGGCAATTTTGGATATGGGTTAGCTATTTGGGTATCAAACAGATTTTCGCCATGTGTCATTTCAGAATTGAGGCTGCATTTTCCATTAAAAGGAGGGGCAAAAATATTAAAAAGGATAACGGCAAGGGCAAATACCTTTGAATAGTATAACAGATGATATATATAACTAATATTTAATAGTAGAGGGACAGATATGGCCCTTTTCCGTTTTTCAAAAGCACTTTTGAAAAAAGCAATTCTCAAAATAAGCTGATTTCTCCAGCTTGGCCAACCAGGCTATACATATAAATGCAGTCGGTGAAAGCTTTCATCTGCAACTTGTTCCTATAAGCATTTCATTAATTGTCTCCAAGTAAAACAAATTTACGTTGAAATGGCTTCAAGGTTTTTTGTATTAGGGCTTCAGGTCTTTATTATTTTTTCAGTTGCTTTAGCATCTGATCATAGCCCACTCCAGGATTTTTGTGTAGCTGACCGTCTGGTAAGGTTTTTATTAAAAGGATTTAATAATATACTGATAGTATATTTTTTTGCACTATCAATATATTAATTTTAACATGTCGTATCAAGTAACTTCCCTTATTTTCCAAGTTACTAATCTTTTCATATTCATGGAGGTCTCCCTACATCTTTTTTGTGACATGATAGTCTAAATTCTTCTATACTGTCGTGTACAGAATGTAAACTCAGCTTTAAAAGGTGATTGCCTAGGTGAGAAATTTAGGATCAAGTATGCTAGCTGTTTCTTTTACTATATATATGTCATGGGTAATCTAGTCTGTGCTTCCACTAATATATACTCCTTTTTATAAGGCATAAGTTACAGAAAATCACTCAAGCTAGTGAGGCCTTATGCGTAAAGTACTATTAAAGTGTGAAGTTGCTAAAGAAATGCTCAGACAAAGAAAAAGGATGGGTATATGTTAAGACATCAACAATAACTAAGCACAGACGTCAATTATGTGGATAAAGGACATGAAAAAAGAGAAAAAGAAGTGAAAGAAACGAAGGAAAAATAACATCATTCCAAGCACTCAAGGATGTAGCCTAATGAAGCTAAATAAAAACCTTATCAGACGGTCTGAACCAAAGTAGAGGCAAACAAAACTAGATAATTTATTCCCAACTGCATAAGTGTTGGGGTAGAGTTACCCAGTACCTCCAAGAAAAAAATTATTTTCAAAAGCTCACCTAAGAGCAGTAAGGTCATGATCATATAAACCAAGCTGATTAAATTTTATTAACAAGAGGACAAATGGTACATATCAACATTCTGTACTTGGATCATCGGGCGTATTCACACCACAGAATCTAGTTTGACAACAACAATTACCGACTCCAAAGAATCACACATCACTGAAGCCTAAATCTTCCAATCAGTTTGTGATTGTTATCACAAATGGTCCATCTGGTACAGTTCTTCAATCTAGAAATGCTTTGATACTAGCTCTAAATATTACCATATTTATATAGCACCACCTTTGTACTCATCGTTCCAATGGAAGCAAACAAAAACCTTACTCCCTTCAACTAGTGCACTTCACATACATAGGAATCTTAATCCTTCTGCTATTGCATTCCATAGATAATCCTAAGTCGTAGTCGTCACACCAACAACAACATTGCTCACCTAGCAAATGGTAAAATGATTATCAGAAATACTTACCTCGAATGACGCACAAGAAAAATGAATCAGATGTGAGCAGTAAAAGATGAATAAACAGAGGTCGAAATCAAAGAAACGCACCAACTTGCCACTTTCATCTAAAGACATAGGGTTCTGAACGACCACGGTTTGATTCTGTGAACGGGCTGTAGCCTATACCAGATAAACAATGTTTCAGAAGTGAATTCTGGTTGGCCAATCGCAAATAGCAAACAAATAGTAAGATGCACCATATTAAGAACTCACTGTTGAAGAAGTGGGTCCTGCAGAGGATGTAGCACCGCCATTTGGGGTGTGCACGGGAACATGGCCTCTTCCATCTCCGGCCTGCAAGGAGATACGTAGACACATTAAAACTGAAGATGATTCATCACAACCAGATGTGAACGCTAATTGCCTAAGCGATGAATAGTAACTGAAACCAGACCAGTTTCTAACGGCCAAGCTAGCAAGGTGAATTAGACAAGTAACGCATTTGCACAAAAATCGTCTCCTGTGACATATAACCTCTGAACTTATGCAAAATGAACTACAAAATCAATCAGCAGACAACATAATTTTTCTAGTCTCATAGCAACTGGTGAAACTGCCTCCAAATTATGGATCTCAGAAGGCAAAACATGATTCAACCTCTCCTTTCCAACATGACTTCAACAAGGACCATATTTTGAAATGAAACCACTTCCTACCTTTCTTTATGTAAGACCTCAATATCTGTCATAATATGTCCTTCCATCATCGTCACTTGACAACCCTTGAAGTGAAGCATAAATTAAATCACGATGACTAGAGGTTTAAACCATGAGCAGACTGGACGAACCACAATAGAAGCAACTTAAATAGAGACAACTGCTGCTCACTCCCAGGTAACCCATAACCTATTGTGAAGCTTGATAACCTGTCTTTTCGGTAACAGTCCGTTTCAATTATCTGGTGCTATCATCTCAGGATAATTCTAATCTCAACTGTAAATCTTATTATTTCCCTATCAGTCCTAATGTTTCAATTTTAATGAGTAGCAACAGATAGGTGCAACTACCACAGAATCTGAGCTCAAGCAAAGCTCATTTCAACCAAAAATGTTGTAAATCTTAGACTACAGCATCCGACGATCCCCCATACCCAACACTTCAATATGAGCAGAAGCAGTCTAAAGAAAAAAATAGATAATAACCATAATATCAAGCTAGCCGAGGACAACTATGCATAATTTCTTTAAAGACAAGAACGAGACTTCCAAGTCATCCTCTTTGTAATAGCCCTTCTCTCAAGTGACGAAACAAACACCTTTGTTTACGAATAGACTTTGGGATAAAGTGGCGGATGCAGTGGACTAGGAGATGTTATAGTAGAATAAGATAAACTGTTTGTATGATTTTAAGGATTTCTTTTTTAATGCATTAGCTTTTAAGATTTTGTTATAGATTTCAAACTATTTTACATTTATTACAAATTTCTTGTTTATATTTTAAATTATACTTGGATCTTTTAGATTATAATGTATACCTTATCAATCTGCTCTTTTTTCTCTTCAAGTAGGGTTCGGGGCAGCCGGTGCACTAAGCTCCGCTATGCGCGGGTCGGGGAAGGGCCGTACTACAAGGGTCTATTGTACGCAGCCTTACCCTGCATTTCTGCAAGAGGCTGTTTCCACGGCTTGACCCATGACTTCCTGGTCACATGGCAGCAACTTTACCAGTTACGCCAAGGCTCCCCTTCTCTTCAAGTAGGGTTCATGATAAGGAAATCTCTCAATTTTATTACAATGTTAAAGATTTGTAAGACGCTAGTACAAATGGGAATTTGATCCATTATACACGGATAGTTCGTAGAGGCACTACGTGAATAATGATGGGTGGCGATACATCCTGATATTTTTGAGTTGCACCAAAAATCCTACTTGCCAAAGTCGAATGTTCTCCCTCTGGTGGAATATTTTATATTGGAATATCCCTACGGAAAAGGGTTGTATTTGCCCCTTTACTATAAAAAATAAGCTACATCTAACCACCATTTCAATTTCTTAGTATAACTACCCCTACCGCCATACTTTTAGATCATCTTTGCCCTCCACCTGTTAAATGGTTTGGTCCTCATCTTAAAAAAGATACGTGACTGGCCCTTATTGGATAAAAAGACCAGCTTGTTTTCTAATTAAAACTCACCTGACCAATACTAATAGCCCACCAATTCCAAAAAAAGATAATTGAACTCATTCCACCCCATCTCCTTCCTCAATGCCTTTTCAGCACAAGGGAAGAAGCTCAATGCCTTTACAGCACAAGGGAGAACAATTTCAGGAAATGGCTGCTTTGGCATTGTTCAACAGGGGCAATGTTCATATGTCCAGGGCACGGAAAAGGATCTGTTTGAAATAAGATGGTTCAAGAGACACTGCGGAAAAGGGTATTTTCAAATAAACTATAGCCATGGCAAGCAAGAGACACCACTGAAACAACCTTCTGTTCCAAACTTTACTTTTGACTGATGCATAGAGTCCACAGCTATGAATGCACCATGCTGAATCCATATGCATTGAACTGATAATGATGGGTTACATGAAGAAATTTTCTTTACAGAGGCCAAATTCACCAATATCTAGGCTTAATTTGTATAAATTTGAATAGTTGAAGTTTCAAGCATCATATGTACAAACCACTTAGCTCCCAATATAATTATTATTTCAATTACAATGGTGGAAAATATCCAAAACATGGTTGCAGACTACAGTCATCTCAAGAAAATGAATCTTCAAAGAAAGAAATAGAAAATGGAATGTCGAACCAGGTGCCACAAACTTCGCAGCCACCATCAACTTTGCTCATCTTATAGGAGAACACATTTGAGTTACAATCTACATTACTGTCACCAGGGGCGGACCCACGTGAGGTCAAGAGGGTTCATCTGAACCCGCTTCGTCGTAAAATAAGAGTGTATATAAGGTAAATTTTATCTTTCTTCTAGTAAATGCTCTTATATAATTTTGTTGAACCCGCTTAGCACAAAGACACTGTACAGCCCACTGGCAAACTGGGTTCAAATTTTCTAAAAATACCTAAGTTCAAAACCAGTCAGCTGCATTTATGGGCACTCTTTTGTCCCTATATGCAGCACTCTCTCTTTTTCCTATATACATACGACATAGGAAAGTTTCTATTTCTCTTTTTTAGACTAGGAAAGCTTTATATACACAATTCAGGGAAAGAAAATTACACCTTTTTAATAAAAAAAATATTTTGTAGACGTCTTTGTATATTTATTTCTTTGCGTTTGAACTTTGAACCCGCTTGATGAAAATCCTGGGTCCGCCACTGACTGTCACTATATAGTTTTTATTGCTTATGATTGGGCTCAAAAGGAATATTCAAAAGCAGGAGAGAGAGATTATAGGTTCAATTTTCTTTTTTCTTCTTTTGAAATGGGTGGGTTACTAGTACAAGTCGAGTGGGTTTTAATTAGAAATGGGGCGGTTTTTTTTATCCAATCAGGGCCAGCCACCTGTTTTTTTTTAAAGATGGGACCAAGCCATTAAATGGGTGGGGCAACTATGATCCAAAAGTATGACGGTAGATGTAGCTTATTTTCGATGGTAGAGGGACAAATATTGCCTTTTTCAAAATCCTTGTCAAAAAGATTTTATATTGGAATAAGATTAATTACTGTACGTTTGAGATGTTCTTATAGATTTCTGAGTAGTTTTACATTTATTTTTCATATTTTATCTTTTAGATAGATTATGCTTAGCTTTTCTAGATTAGATTTTATCACTTGTTATTATCACTTATTCTAATTTGATTTTATTCTTGTCTTACGGCTAGAGTTAAAAGTTTAAATTGTCTAAAAGCTCTAAATTGTTCCCAGTTTTTTCATACTAGGTAAATATGACCTACATTACTTTTTTGGAGACACTCCAAAAAACACGTGATAAATTGATTTGAGTATAAATTGTATCCTACTCTCCTTCTACTTCTTTGTTTCTCCCTCTTTCCATCTCATTTCTCTATTCCTCTCCTCTCTTAATTTCTCTCTACACTCTCAATTTATATCTGTTCTGTTTCTTATTCTTATCTCTTTTTTCCCACGGACACAATAAAACATAAATACAGAAACATTAAGTCATCCACCAAAGAATTAAAAGAAGGGACTAGCATTCTCACATTAACGTGTGTGATATAGTGGCATATGGCACATTTAACTGATGGAGCTCCGCATGGATACATCAGCATAGTACGACAATTTCCACAGTTGACATGAGCAAACTGGTTAGGACCTGAAGATCAAGAGAAAATTAAAATTCGCACGGGAAGTACATCAAAAGCATAACAAAGACAAATGAAAAAATGAAGATAAGGAGACGAAAACCTCAGCTGACACCATTCAACAAATTCAGCTTGGCTAAATCCTATTATCCTAGTAAATGATAGAATTTGCAAACTTTATGTGCTAGTTACCTATCAATTCAACAGAGATCACCATTTCTTCATCTAAACAATTCTTCACACATACATAAAAAAAGTAAGGGTTCTTCACACCTTTACAAAGACTAATACTACTGATGATAAAAATAATTTTTCATATTGTTTTCTTGTTATTGTTGTTATTTATAGCAACCTCCTCATACATCCAACATCAGGAAAAAGGGTTTCTCTCGCTGCTTTTATTAGATGCATATTCAATTATTTTTATGTAGAATTCATCATATTCAACATTCATGTATATATTAGGTAAGCTAGTAACAAACATATAACACCAACATTTTTCTATTAGTCACTATATGTTAGTATTACTTAACATATATTTCTTTTGCAATACATAAATAAAAATGTGCCTATGCAGCATGTAAAAATATCTACATATATATTTTAAGTTAATTGAAGGGGAGCCTAAGTACAACGGTAAGAGTTATTGATGTGTGACTAAGTCATGGCAAGCCGGGGAAACATCATTTTTGCAGAAATGCGAGGTAAGTAAGATAATAAACCCGATGTAGTGCGAACCTTCCTCGAACTATGCAAACAACAGGGGCTTAGTGTACTAAGAGCCTGTTTGGAAAGCCACCTAGGAATTAGATTTGTGTAATTGAGTGTAATTACACAGGTTGGCATGTTTGACTGGCCGAGTAATTACTTGGTCAGCATGGAATTGGGTGTAATTGAAGAGGTGTAATTATACTATCCAATTCTCAAGGGGGCGTGAGAATTGGTGGTAATTACACTATGTAATTACAAGGTTACTTATTAATTTTTTTTCTTTTTATTTTTATTTTAATTTATTTTCTTTATAGGCCAAATACATACACAACCCCTTAAACTTGACACCAAATTTCCCATGAACACTTTAACTAAGGTTTGTGCCTATTAAACACTCTAATATTATTTAATCTGTACCAATCAGACCCATCACGACTAACCAATACAAAAACTATAATACGTGAACTTCACACGCCTGACATGTCAAAAAGAACGACTAAAAAGAGCCATGTGGCTTTTAACTTTAGCTAATCCCAAAAAAAAGGTTTTTCAGCAAATAATAAAAAAATTAAAATTGCGGAACACTCGCTGCCGGCCGCCCCGTTCCACTGTCGGTCATCTTCTTGGCAAACCATACCTCCCATTTTCTTCTTCCATACAACTCACCCCACCTCAAACAGTAGTTCAGATAGCATTTGCAAACTCCGACTCCCAGTCTTGTTCCATAGCGCCTGCCCTTACACTATTGTTGTCTCCCCACCGTAGCCCCTACTCACTATTTTCTGATACTCAAAAAGAAGAAGAAAACTTTAAAGTTTGTAAAGGGCAATTTTATTTGTGAGTATTAAATTTTTTTTTTTTTTGACAATGTAACATGTATATTTGTATTAATCAATCTTCAGCACAAAGGTTGTGCTGGAAGCCAAAAGAAAGAGTTTACAAAAGCCTATAAAGCTCCCTATTACAATCCTTGCATTTCTTACAAGGAATCTAGGACTTACAAAATCAACTCTAAGTCGTCACTATATTCTGCTTCACACCAAAAACAAAAAAGAAGAATACAATTCATCTTAATTTTCTGAATAGAGCTCATTGTATCCTGGAAGCATCTTGAGTTCCTCACCTTCCATATTGTCCACCAAATAGTTGCAGGGACAATTTTCCATCTGTCTTTGTTTGAAGCATTACACTTCCCCCCTGCATTCCAGCTTGACAAGAGTTCAGATGTTCTTCCTGGCATTGACCATCTAATGCCCCTGAGATTGATGAATAAATCCCACAACTGACTAGTCACTTGTCTCTACCTCTTGGCCACATAAGTAACACTTCGAGCAAATTGGTATTCCCCTTCTCCTCAGATTGTCATGAGTTAAAACAGCTTCTCTAACTACCAGCCAAGAAAAACATGCCACTTTGTATGGTGTCTTGACCCTCCAGATGTGTTTCCAAGGCCATAGATTGACTTGACCACCACCTTGGTTTAGATACTTGTAGCCTGAGCTGATTGTGTACACCCCACTGCTGTTTTGGCTCCAGCTAAGTGTATCTTCTCCCTCTTGCAGTCCGTTGCATAGCTCCAGGGTGTTAAAAAAGTCTGTTATTCTGGGCAACTCCCAATCATGTAAAGGTCTTCTGAAAGTGAGATTCCATGCATGTGCCCTCGAAGTTCATATACTGTAGCTCTATGTTATTGATTCAGGGCATAAATGTCTGGAAAAAGATTCATAAGACAACCTATTCCTAACCAGTTATCTTCCCAAAAAAGAGTTTTCCTACCATCCCTTACTTTGAATTGAAGCTTGTCAGCAAAATTTGGCCACAGGTTCCTTATAGTTCTCCACAAGCTGGTACCATAAGCAATGTTTACCTGCTTAGTCATCCAGAATCCTTCCTTTCCATATTTAGCCTTTATAACCTTGCTCCACAAAGCATGTTCCTCCTTAGTAAACCTCCAGAGCCACTTCGTCAAAAGACATTTATTCTGAATTCTCAAGTTCCTGATCCCCAGACCTCCCAACTTTTTGCTGAGGGTCAAAGTTTTCCATTTGATTAGATGAAAGCCCTTCTTCTCCTTGTTTCCATGCTAGAGGAAGTTTCTTCTCAAGGTGTCCAGTCTTTTCTCTACATTGGCTGGTATAGGGAATAGGGACAACATATATGTGGGCAGAGCATCTAGCACAGAGTTAATGAGGACCAATCTACCACCCAATGAAATGTAGTTTGATTTCCATCTTGCTAGCTTTTTCTCACATTTTTCCAGGACTCCATTCCAGATATCCTTGGACTTGCTCTTAGCTCCCAGAGGCATCCCCAAATAAGTGGTTGGGATAGAACCAATTTCACCTCCCAGAATTCCTGCCAGCAACTGAATATTAGATACCCCGTTAACCGGAAAGATCTGACTTTTTCTCCAGTTGATATGAAGCCCAGAACTGGCTTCGAAAATTATAAGAATCACTCTTAAATACTTTACTTGGATCTCATCAACATCACAGAATATGAGGGTATCATCTGCATATTGAAGATGAGTAACCTCCAACCTGTCAGATTGTTTCCTTGCCACATTGAAGCCCTTAATCCATCCATTGCCCTGTGATGTTCTCAACATATTGTTTAACCCTTCCATGGCAAGTATGAATAAGAAAGGGGATAAGGGATCGCCCTGTCTCAAGCCCCTTTTCAAAGGAAAAAAGCCTTCAGGAGCTCCATTGATCAAGAGGGAGAACCTGACAGTGCTTATACAGAATCTGATCCAATTGATCCATTTCCTACCAAAACCCATCTTCTGGAGAGTTCCAAGCAAAAATTCCCAATTGACATGGTCAAATGCCTTTTCAACATCTAACTTGCACATAATTCCTGGCCTCTTCTCCTTGAATCTGGAGTCTATACACTCATTTGCAATCAAAACTGCATTTGTGATTTGTCTTCCTTTAATAAATGCCATTTGCTATGAATCTACCAATTTGTGCATCACCTTTTTCAATCTTTCAGTGAGTAGCTTGGAGATCAATTTATAAATGCTGCCTATGAGACTGATAGGCCTAAAAATCCCGTAACTCCTTGGCACCACTCTTCTTAGGTATCAAAGCCACGTAAGTGGCATTGAAGCACTTTTCAAAGAACTCCTGAGAATGAAAGTTCTGGATAGTAGCCATTATGTCTGATTTCACCACGTTCCAGCATTTGATAAAAAAGCCCATAGTGTACCCATCCGGCCCCGGAGCTTTGTCTATTGCACAATCCTTTAAGCACTCTAAGACTTCATTCTCCTCAAAAGCATTTTGAAGTGTCTGTACTTCAACTTCAGAAATAGAGGGGCAGTTGCTCATGTTGTAGGTAGGTCTCCATGCTTCTGTTTCAGAGTACAATTTCTGATAAAAAGCAATAATCTCCCTTTTGATCTCAGCTGGCTCTTCAATATTGTCCCCATCCACCTCTAATTTGCTAATATTATTGAATCTTTTATGTGCATTGGCAGTTCTTTCGAAGAACTTGGTATTCCTGTCTCCTTGTTTGAGCCATAGTGCCCTAGATCTTTGCCTCCAAGCTATTTCTTCCTTTGTAGCAAAATCTTCGAATTCAAAGGAGAGATTTGCTCTCCTGGACATCTCCTCCTCATTAAGGTTCCTCTGTTGTTGGATAGCATCCAACTCAGCAATTTGGTTCAATATGAGGCTTTTCCCCCTCTCCAGATTGCCATAGCTATTCGAGCTCCATTCTCTCAATTTTCCTTTTAGGGCTTTTAGTTTGCAAGCAAGGATGTAATCCGGTCTTCCTTCAAAGATGAAGGATGACCACTAGCTCTGGACTCTGCCAGTAAAGCCTTCAGGCTCCAACCACTAGTTTTCGAACTTGAAGTAGGATTTAGTGTGCTCCCAGCTGCCACACTGTAACATTAAGGGTGTGTGATCAGAACAAACTCTAGGAAGAATTTCCTGTTTGATGTTTTTGAAGCACTCATTCCACTCCATCGAAACCAGGAACCTGTCAATCTTTGAGATGGTCTCCTGATTGTTCCCTCTGGCCCATGTATAAATGCCCCCTTCTAATGGAAGATCAACCAAGTCCATATCTTCTATGAGTTTAGAAAATTCAGTCATCGATTTGGTAATTCTGCTGCAATTCCTCTTTTCAGAGGGAAATCCGATTGTGTTAAAGTCTCCAGCAACTACCCAAGGCCCTGTGAACAGACCTCTAGAACCCCCTATTTCCCACCACACTTCCCTTCTTTCTCTGGTGCAGTTAGGAGCATAAACTCCTGTCAGGTGCCAATTAAAGTCTTGTGAAAGTGACTCAAATTTGCAAGTCAATGAGTGAGCTCCCGTGGTTACTACCTCCCCTTTCCAAACTTTACTATCCCATAGCATTAGGATACCACCTCTAGTGCCACTAGCCTCCAATTGCCCATATCTTATACCCCTGACCCCCCAGATTTCTTTGACAATCCCTTCTATATTCCCTTCTATTTTCGTTTCTTGGAAACAGTATACATCAGCTTTCCAGCTGCTAATCACCCTTCTCTTCTTCCTACGATTCAATCCCCTCACATTCCATGAAATGATTTTCACATTCATTGATCAACGATTGAGATTTCTTTCCCCCTGTTCCTTGCTCCAGAACTTTTGAACTTCATATCGAAAACCAGGGCCTTTAACTCTTGACCGCCTTTCCTTTTAGGAGTCACCATATTTACTGCTTCTGCTTCTTGCCTCTTCGCTTGCCTGCATCTGTCAATCTTCTTAAATACAGCCAGGGCATCCTCTTCGCATCCCTGGAATTCAACCCCAAATTGTTTGCTGAGTTTAATTACATTCTGATGAACTCATAAGGTTGCGTCCATATCCCCCTCCAGATCGTCACTTTGCGATTGTATCTTCAGAGGTTCAGCTTCCTCAATTACCCAGTTGTCAGATTCAGCTTGCACTATCATTTGCATGTCCTTGCTGCCTCCCGCCCCATCAATTTGAATACCTTCATCATCGATATTAGTCATAGCATCCTCAGAAGTATCACCTTCTTCATGATGCTTCTGTTGCTCTCTCTCCTGTATGATAGAGAAAGGGATTTCTCTTTCTTCGTTCTTTTCCACTTCAGAAGTTTGAGCAATGTTAAGCGGGGAGAAAGAAATTGCTTCGATTTCGTCGATTAATGGATCCACTTTATTCCAGTTGGGTGTAGTGAAATGGGCCGAAATTAGAAGTTGGGCCTCCTCACTTATAATAGAGTCCAAAGGCTTCAGATTTTGACCCCTTCACGTGACCCTACCACTTTATCAGATTTTGAAATTGGCACATTTCTTGATGTTCCCACGTGACCAACCCTATCATTAATACCCCTGTACGCCTTTTGTACTTCATGGTAGGGTTTTTTTGCCCAGCGGTCAATACGCTGCTTTCTTCTCACATCATCGTTTTCTACATCGTCTTCTCCGGCAGCCACCCTTGTTGGAGATTCACACCAGATCGGAATAGTAAAGTTTATTCCCTGCTCAACTATTACCACTTCCTTCAGTGCTTTCTCCCCATCACCTCTAATTTTAATCCTTGCCCATTTGAGATGGTTCTTTAAGGAAGTTTCTTCCTCAGTCTCTAGCCAACCACCACAAAGATCTCCAATAGCTTTGAATATTTTCTCAGTCCAGAAGTGCATTGGGAGACCCATAGCTCTAATCCATGTCCAATCTCTTTTTTGGTTGAATGAGCAACAGTCGGCCGTCGGCGACCACCACTCCACATGAATTTTTGCTCGCTTCCATCTCCATTCCCCTTTTAAGGATGTGTTCTGCCATGTACTTGTTAGGAAATTGAAAAAGAAAATTGGGTCCGGCCATTTCGTAGACATCGACTCCAAAGGCTTTCTTCCAAGTGTTCACTGACCATCGCCGGATGTCGGCAAGGGTTGGTTTTTCGTCCAAGCCCTCGTCAAAACTTCCAACAATGCACCTGCTCAACAAACCATCATCTGTGTTGATATCACCATCGGAGATTAATATTCTGTTGTTGGGACCATGTGTAACGTGGACTTCATCGCATTCCCTCGTCTGCCATTTGCTGACTTTAATAGACGAAACATAGGAAATTTTTGGATCTGCCTTCTTCGGACCATTTGTAATAAATGGTCTCTTATTTTCATTAATGAAGTTCCTGATCTTAAATGCGATTTCATTCCATCCCGCATTAAATGTAACTTCTGGATGGTTACTGCTCTGTTGTCCCCTTGGACAGTAACAATGCTAATAAATCTTCCAAACTTGTTGTACTTCCTGGAGCTGTAGAATGATGAATATTGTTCCTTTAGCTGCCATTTCCTTACAAACGTACCATCATCTTTTGAGGCCTCTTGAAGGACAAAACATAGCCACTCCATAGTTTTCCAGCTAAAGGTTGATCTACGCATGAGATTACGACTCCTTTCCACCCATTCGAACCAAGTTTCTGCTCTTGATTCGAGTCTTGTAATGTCATACGATTTGAGACCAGCTGTAAAATAAATCCTGTTATCAATAAGTACAGCTGAAAACTTTACAAAGTATTAAATTTTGTTTGAGTTTATCCAAATTTGATGTATTCTTTGTTCTTCCCAAGTGAAAAAAAAAAGTAAAAGTTTTCAGCTGTACTTATTCTATTTTCCTTTTCTTTATTTGTTGATAATGATTTATATATACATGTATAATATGTATCGTCATGGACCACCACTTTTGGCACCCAACTCCACTGCAACCTTACCCCACAGCCACCCTGCTTCCTTCAAATCGTTCATGATTGGATTTAGCTGGCTATTCTGGTGATATGTCTTTATGGAGATGATAGTGGATGGTGATTTTTTTTTGGTTGTGAGATTTCCGGCTGATGATGCGTGAAGCGGGTGGAGAAAAATTTATCATTTCACGCGCCCAAGAAAAGTGCAATTCACACAATATGCCACATCATCGCTATGTGTTTAATAGACACATATTTGTTGGAGTTTGAATGTCTAATTGGAACAAATCTTAGTTAGAATGTTTAGGTGGAAACAGTGTTTAGAAAAGCGGTCACTTCGTCGCTTTAAGCGCGAAGTGACGCGACCTAGTGTCGCTTCTAGCAAGCGACTCGATCTTTGGAAGCGCACGCTTCAATGGAGAAATCGACGAGGCAAGGCGATGAAGCGAACGCTTTTGTATAAAAAGCGCAGGGGGGGCCCTTTTTTAAAAAAAGAACTTTGGGTTTATTTTTCTATTATACAAAACAGACCCCTAAAACGACCAAAAGACCCTTCACCTTCGGCAAACAGCCTTCGACAAAACAGAGCTCTCAAAACCTAGGGGTCTACCTGACCATCGACAAAACAGAGACATTGCTGACCCTTTCTCTCTCGCTCGAGCTCGACCTCTTCTCCCTTCTCGCTCGCGGTACCAGTCCAGGACCCAGGTAATTTCCTCTTCTCCTTTCTTCTTCAGTTCTTCTCATTTTTTTCTTTTTCTTTCTTCTTCTTCTTCTTCTTTCTTTCTCCAGTCCAGAATAGAGTATCCTTTTTTTTCTTTCTATTTCCTTCTCATTTTAGTGTATATTTCAGCATATAAGATTAATTGTTATATATATGTTATATGTTCAATTTATTTGATTAATTTTATATGTATTTCATTTTAGAAAACTCATTATATATATATATATATATATATATGTTATATTTTAGCTTATTTGATTTTTTTAAGGTGTATTTCAGTTTATAAAATTAATTATTATATATATTATATGTATTTTCAGTTTATTTGATTATGTATTTAAGTAGGGATTTCAAAATGTCTCAAAGTTCGAAAGAGAAAGACCCCGCTTGGCGATATGGCAATAGAGTTAATGAGAAGAATACAAATGTTGTATGCAAGTTTTGTAACAAGATTACAACGGGTGGAATTTATCGCTTTAAATACTATCTTATTGGTGGCGATAGAAACGTCACAAGTTGTCCAAAATACCCACCGGAGGTGAGGGAAGAAATAAAGAATTTTGTTGAGAAGAAGGAGCAAAAAAATCAAATGAGTCATCAACCAATGGTGACCAATCTTGATGATGATGATGATGATATTGAAGAATTGTCACTTCCAACAAAACGGGAAAGAGATGCAATCTCTTCAAGCCATGGATCATTTCCTATTACTTTTTGGTTTTTATGTGTAAAAAGAAAATAAGCAAATATCCACAAATAAATGCAATAAGACAAGGAAAGGAACTGGTGAAAGAGAAGAGTTTGGTGTTAGAAAATTCGGTAAACATATCATCAGATTGTTGGGAAGTGCTTATGAAGATGTGGTAGAGACATAAACATCCTATAAACCTGTATATCAGCTAATTAGGGAGAGGATGGAGGACTATGGACTTCAACAAAAATAACCCCCCATATGAAGTGTAAGGAAGTATATCAGAAAATACTAGGGAATTCCATATTCCATTTGCTTCCCTTGTACGCTTTTATCTCAATTAGCATCAAATATAAACTTCAAGTTATGTAGTGCACCATTTAACTATTATCGATAAACTACTACTTAATATATTAAATTTATTCAAATCATGTAGTATACCAAGTTAACTAGTTGTCGAGAAACTAATGTACTTAGGGTCGTCTGGTTCACATACTAGTCATGTGGGATTTATAAGGCATCCATTGTTTATGCAGTGAATAATAACAAAAGGATTGTTATGGGGTGAATAACAATAAAGGGATTTTTATGTATCGAATAATAATGCAGGGATTCCTCTGAGGTGAATAATACAAAGGAAAAGTTATGTAGGAAGTACATACTTTAAAGGCATGTATATCTTTAAATACTTTTACTCCAGTATTGCTAGAACACGTCTTCTTACTCCACATTCTATCCTATATTCCTATGTAAAATAATTCAAAGATTCCTGCATCACTTTTCTTTATCAGTAAGATTCCTGCATGACTTAATGCAGGTTTTATTTACATTTCCAACCAAATGTTGCATTAGTTATGCAGGAATTAGACTTTTTCATACGCCCAACCAAACGCTACATAGTTGCATTGGATTATTTTTCTAACCTCTCCAACCAAACACTGAATTATTTTAAGCAAGATTTATGTTGAGATTATTTTTCGTAATCCCTCCAACAAAAGGATCCCTGAAGTTATTGAAATAGATGTTCTAGAAGAAAAAACAAATGTTGAAACCAACGAAGCCAGGAAAGGAAAGTAAGAATATATGGAATACCATCATTATTATATGCAATTACCATAATGGAGAGAGATGATTGGAGATGTTTCTAGGGAATTAGACTTTTTCATACCGCCAACCAAACACTACATAGTTACATTGGATTATTTCTCTAACCTCTCCAACCGAACACTGTATTATTTTAAGCAAGATTTTATGTTGAGATTATTTTTCCTAATACCTCCAACAAAATGATCCCTTAAGTTATGAAAATAGATGTTCTAGAAGACAAAACAAATGTTGCAACCAACGAAGACAGGAAAGGAAAGTGAGAATATATGGAATACCATCGCTATTATATGCAATTGCCATAATGGAGAGTGATGATTGGAGATGTTTCCAGGTAATTAGACTGTTTCATACGGCCAACCAAACGCTACCTACGTGGGATTATTTTTCTAACCTCTCCAACCGAACACTGTATTATTTTAAGCAAGAATTTATGTTGAGATTATTTTTCCTAATCCCTCCAACAAAAGGATCCCTGAAGTTATGAAAATAGTTGTTGTAGA
Organism: Nicotiana attenuata; assembly: GCF_001879085.1. Lineage (NCBI taxonomy): Eukaryota > Viridiplantae > Streptophyta > Magnoliopsida > Solanales > Solanaceae > Nicotiana > Nicotiana attenuata. The sequence continues at coordinate 73,797,659 of NC_031990.1, forward strand.
AGAAAAAACAAATGTTGGAACCAACGAAGACAGGAAAGGAAAGTAAGAATGTATGGAATACCATCGCTATTATATGCAACTGCCATGATGGAGAGATAAATTAGAGATGTTTCTAAGGAAACTACACCCAACAACAACAACAACAAAAAAACCGAGTGAAATCCCACAAGCGGGGTCTGGGGAGGGTAGTGTATACGCAGCCTTGCCCCTATCTTGCAAAGATAGAGAGGTTGTTTCCAATAGACCCTCGGCTCTCTAAGGAAATTACACTCCAATTAAGAAATTGAAGACTTCAATGCCTGCAGTCTGTAGCTTTTTGGTGTCAAACGCAAGTCGTAAATGTGAGAATGCACGGGAGAAAATATTATTGATTAATTATGACAATGATACAATGAGCCCTATTTATATATAATACATGTCCTACTCCTAATACATATGGGATTAGGGTTGTTTACTACTATTTAACTATCAAACTAACACTCCCCCTCAAGCTGGTGCATATAAATCATTAGCTTGTTACAAATATAACTAATACGAGGACCAGTGAGGTACTTGGTGAAAATATCAGCAAGCTTCACAAATTTTGTAGCAATATCTCCTGAGAGTATCTTTTCTCTAACAAAGTGACAGTCAATCTCGATGTGTTTAGTTCTCTCATGGAACACTAGATTTGACGCAATATGAAGAGCAGCTCGATTATCACACACAAGTCTCATCTGACTAATCTCACCAATTTCAACTCCTTGAGCAACTGTTTGATCCAAATTAGTTCACATGTCGCCATAGTCATTGCTCGATATTCTGCTTCTACACTAGACCGAGCAACCACATTCTGTTTCTTGCTCTTCCAAGACACCGAATTTCCTCCTGCTAAGACACAATATCCAGATGTAGAACGTCTATCAGAAGATGATACTACCCAATCAGCATCTGAGTATCCAACAATCTGCTCATGACCTCGATCCTCAAACAATAAGCCTTTGCCTGGAGCTGATTTTATATACCGAAGAATGCGGACAAATGCGTCCTAATGACTATCACAGGGAGAATCCATAAACTGACTCACAACACTCACAGGAAAGGAAATGCCAGGTCTAGTCACTGTGAGGTAATTTAATTTACCAACCAATCGCCTATATCTTGCAGGATCACTAAGAGGCTCCCCCTGTCCTGGCAGAAATTTAGAATTCGGATCCATCGGAGTGTCAACTGGTCTACAACTTGTCATTCCTGTCTCCTCAAGAATATCTAAGGCATACTTCCGTTGTGAGATCACAATACCTGAGCTAGACTGAGCGACCTCAATACCCAGAAAATACTTTAATCTGCCCAGATCCTTAGTCTGAAAGTGCTGAAAGAGATGTTGCTTCAACTTACTAATACCATCCTGATCATTGCCGGTAATAACAATATCGTCAACATAAACGACCAGATAAATACAGAGATTTGAAGCAGAATGTCGATAAAATACAGAGTGATCAGCTTCACTACGAGTCATGCCAAACTCCTGAATAACTGTGCTGAACTTACCAAACCAGGCTCGAGGAGACTGCTTTAGACCATAGAGGGACCGGCGCAACCGACATACAAGGCCACTAGACTCTCCCTGAGCAACAAAACCAGGTGGTTGCTCCATATAAACCTCATCCTCAAAGTCACCGTGAAGAAAAGCATTCTTAATGTCCAACTGATAGAGAGGCCAATGGCGGACAGCAACCATGGATAGAAAAAGGCGGACTGATGCAATTTTAGCCACGGGAGAGAAAGTATCACTGTAATCGAGTCCAAATATCTGAGTATACCCTTTGGCAACAAGACGAGCCTTAAGTCGATCAACCTGGCCATCTGGACCAACTTTGACTGCATACACCTAACGACAACCAACAATCGATTTACCCGAACAAAGAGGAACAAGCTCCCAAGTACCACTCGTATGTAAAGCAGACATCTCGTCAATCATAGCTTGTTGCCATCCGGGATGAGACAGTGCTTCACCTGTAGACTTAGGAATGGAAACAGAGGACAAAGATGACACAAATGCACAATGGGATGATGACAGACGATGGTAACTTAAACCGACATAATGAGGATTAGGATTAAATGTGGACCGTATACCTTTTCGTAGTGCAATCGTTTGATTAAGAGGAGACAAGTCCGCAGTATTAGCAGGGTCAGGTGCAGGACGTGAATAAGCTGGGCCTGATGCTGGGCGCGGACGACGATGATAAGTTAGGAGTGGTGGAGCTGTAGAAGGTTGAACTGGACTAGGTGGTGGCACTGGAGCTATAGTTGGTGGCACTGGACTAGGTGGTGGCACTGGAGCTATAGGTGGTGGAGCTGCAACTGGAACTGTAGGTGGTGGAGCTATGGAGGAAGATGAATGGGAGATAGGGACTGAATCTCCAAAAGAAGGAACTGGTAGCACCTCAGAAATATCTAAGTGATTAACTGGACCTGTGAAGTATGATTGGGTTTCAAAGAAGGTAACATCAGCAGACATAAGAAATCGCTGAAGGTCAGGAGAATAACATCGATATCCCTTTTGCGTTCTCGAGTAACCTAGAAATATGCACTTAAGAGCACGAGGAGCTAACTTATCTTTTCCTGGAGTAAGGTCATGAACAAAGCACCTATTCCTAAAGACACGGGGTGGAAGAGAGAACAAAGGTAAGTGGGGAAACAGGATAGAGAATGGAACTTGATTTTGGATAGCTGAAGATGGCATACGATTAATAAGATAACAAGATGTAAGTACTGCATCCCCCCAAAAACACAGCGGAACATGAGATTGTATGAGTAGGGTACGAGCAGTTTCAATAAGATGTCTATTCTTTCTTTCAGCTACCCCATTTTGTTGGGATGTGTACGGACAAGATGTTTGATGAATAAACCCATGGGAGTTCATAAACTGCTGGAATGGGGAAGACAAATACTCTAGGGCATTATCACTGTAAAATGTGCGGATAGAAACCCCAAATTGATTCTGAATTTCAGCGTGGAAGATCTGAAAAATAGAAAACAACTCGGATCGATTTTTCATCAAAAATATCCAAGTGCACCTGGAATAATCATCAATGAAACTGACAAAGTAGCGAATCCCAAGGTAGAACTGACCCGACTAGGACCCCAAACATCTGAATGGACTAAAGTAAAAGGTGATTCTGCTCGATTTTCAAGATGCCGCGGGAAATGGGAGCGGGTATACTTACCGAGCTGACATGACTCACACTCTAGAGTGGACAAGTGAGATAAGCCAGGTACCATTTTCTGAAGTTTTGACAAACTGGGATGCCCTAACCGTTTATGTAATAAATTTGGTGAATCAGTAACGGGACAAGTTATTGGAGGAAGACAAGATGCGAGTCCATGTAATTTTGCAAGGATAAGGTAATAAAGTCCATCTGATTCACGTCCGGTACCAATGATCCGCCCTGTGCGTTCTTGTACAAAAACAAGGTCATCAAGAAATAAAACAACAGATTTAAGGGATTTGGCTAAGCGACTAACGGCTATGAGATTAAAAGGACTACCAGGAACATAAAGAACGGAGTCTAAAGGTAAGGAAGGAAGTGGACTTGCTTGACCTATCGCATTTGCCATGGCTTGAGACCCATTGGCCATTGTGACTGTTGGAATATGAAATACTAGTGAAAAGAGATTTGTTACCAGAAATATGATCAGATGCACCTGAATCAATGACTCAAGACTCAGAAGGTGAAGATTGGGAGACACAAGTCATGCTACTATTTGTTGGAACAACGGAGGCTAATCCTGAAGATGTCTATTTACGTGCTTTGTACTGAAGGAACTCAATATAATCCAGTAAAGAAACCATCTGGATGGGATTCAATGCATTGGATCCAACGGATTGTGAGTTAAAGGCTTCCGATACGAATGCCATTATAATATCGTGCCGGAAAAAGCAAAAATTTTCAGGGGATCACTGTTCACGCCGGAAAAAATCACTGTAGCTCGCCGGAAAAAACTCAAAGTGGTCGGAATTTGATTTGAACTAGATGGGTAGGCTCGGAATTGTGAGGAGAGCAAGCTGCCCTGAAGGAATTTTGCGAAAAAATGGCCGTAAAGACTGTCGCGCGCCAGCGCATGGGCGTCGGAGCTTCGCCGAAAAATTTCTTCCGGCGGCGCGTGGGGTGTCTTCTGACGGAGAATTTTTTTATGGGTTGGTCGCCGGAGGCCGATCTACTTCGTGGTGGTGTTGGTTTTTGCACAACACTGACGAACAGTGGATTTTTGTGACGGACAGCCTCTTAAGTCGCCGGAAAATTGCGCGGCAACGAGGTCTTTCTTCCCGGAGGCCGCTGGACTGATGCACAGCGATAATTTTCTCACTGAAGCTCTGATACCATGTGAGAATGCACGGGAAAAAATATTATTGATTAATTATGACAATGATACAATGAGCCCTATTTATATATAATACATGTCCTACTCCTAATACATATGGGATTAGGGTTATTTACTACTATTTAACTATCAAACTAACAGTAAATACATGTAATTGTGGATTTTATTCGCTCTCTTCATTTTCTATTCTTATAAAAGGGCAAAAAATATGCTTTTTTATGTACTTGCAAGTATCCTCTGGATACTAAATGCACAGAGTTACCTTATCAAAAAGAGTTGTTAATTACAGCTATCTAATAGGCAAGAATAGTGCTAAATTGGAAAAAGTGAGTGAAAAACAGACAAGTTGCAGTGAGCATGTACTGTCACTCAGCCGTACAAAAGCAAAAGTATACAAACTCTTGCCTTCAGCAGAAGTTGAAGTGCTTCAAGCAAGCAAAGAATAAATCAGACCACACACTTAGTTTAGGAGTTCCAACAACAAATATGACCTTCATAAAAGTTCCACAATCAATCTGCATAACTTACATCAAGAAGGTAATTTTTTTTTTTTCTTCTGCATAATGAACATTCTTCATCAGCATGGAAAACAACAGGTTTTTTTTTTTTGGGTATTTGGGGGGGGGGGGGGGGG